>NC_137689.1:76835141-76845141 GCF_963989245.1 Nansenia antarctica
TCTCTCTGTCTCTCTCTCTGTCTCTGACTCTGTTGTCTTTCTTTCAGACTAATCGTCAGATCAGACTCAACGAGCTGCTGCAGGAGCACTCTAGCACAGCCAACCTCATTGTCATGTAAGTCGCTGTGTGTGTGTGTGTGTGTGTGTGTGTGTGTGTGTGTGTGTGTGTGTCAATAGAAGACTCTAAAGTGAATAAGCCAGGTAACACGAGATGCCATGAAATCACCCACACTAGAGCTGGAGAATCCTCTCTCTCCCTCTCTCTCTCTCTGTCCTCTCTCTCTCTCTGTCTCTCTCTGTCTCTCTCTCTCTGTCTCTCTCTCTCTCTCTCCCTCCTCTCTCTCTCTCCCTCTCTCTGTCTCTCCCTCTCTCTCTGTCTCTCTCTCTCTGTCTCTCTCTCTCTCCCTCCTCTCTCTCTCTCTCTCCCTCCTCTCTCTCTCTCCCTCCTCTCTCTCTCCCTCCCTCCTCTCTCTGTCTCTCTCCCTCCTCTCTCTCTCTCCCTCTCTCTCTCTGTCTCTCTCTCTCTGTCTCTCTCTCTGTCTCTCTCTCTCTCTCCCTCCTCTCTCTGTCTCTCCCTCCCTCCTCTCTCTGTCTCTCTCCCTCCTCTCTCTCTCTCCCTCTCTCTCTCTCTCTCTCCCTCCCTCCTCTCTCTCTCTCTCTCTCTCTCCCTCCCTCCTCTCCCTCTCTCTCTCCCTCCTCTCTCTCTCTCTGTCTCTCTCCCTCCTCTCTCTCTCTCCCTCCCTCCTCTCTCTGTCTCTCCCTCCCTCCTCTCTCTGTCTCTCTCCCTCCTCTCTCTCTCCCTCTCTCTCTCCCCCTCCCTCCTCTCTCTCTCCCTCCCTCCTCTCTCTCTCTCCCTCCTCTCTCTCTCTCCCTCTCTCTCTCTCCCTCTCTCTCTCTCTCTCCCTCCCTCCTCTCTCTCTCTCTCTCCCTCCCTCCTCTCCCTCTCTCTCTCTCTCCCTCCCTCCTCTCTCTCTCTCTCTCCCTCCCTCCTCTCCCTCTCTCTCTCCCTCCTCTCTCTCTCTCCCTCTCTCTGTCTCTCTCTCTCCCTCCCTCCTCTCTCTCTCTCTCCCTCCCTCCTCTCCCTCTCTCTCTCTGTCTCTCTCTCTCTGTCTCTCCCTCCTCTCTCTCTCTCCCTCTCTCTGTCTCTCTCCCTCCTCTCTCTCCCTCTCTCTCTCTCCCTCCCTCCTCTCTCTCTCTCTCTCTCCCTCCCTCCTCTCCCTCTCTCTCTCCCTCCTCTCTCTCTCTCTCTCTCTCCCTCTCTCTGTCTCTCTCTCTGTCTCTCTCTCCCTCACTCTGCTCCCCCCGTTCTCTCCTTGTTCCCACTGGAGGTGTGGGAGTACACACACACACACACACACACACACACACACACACACCCCTCCCATAGTCATTGTGTTGAGCTGTGAGGTGTAATTACCCTGCTTTGTCTGTCTGCACCTCTGGTTCTACTGTACAATACTGACACACACACACACACACACACACTCACACGCACACACATACACCCACACGCACACACACCCACGCACCCACACGCACGCGCACGGGCACGCGCACACGCACGCACACACACACACACACACGCACGCACGCACACACACACACACACACACACACACACACACACACACACACACACACACACACACACACACACAGGATCGTCAGGTCCACACCTGCAGGCTTCTTCCCCCTCGTCAAAATGCCTTTTACAACTAATATCAATAATGAAGTGAGAAGAAGCAAGCCTAACCTCTAAACGGTACAAAGTTAAACACATTTCATCACTTCCAGATGACTTCAATTGATGATATTTCTGACAGTGGAAATGGGTAGTTTGAAACGTTTTTTGTAGCCTGTAGTTTTTTTTGTTTTTTGTCGCCTTCTAGTTGATGGTGGAAGTGAATGCTCATTTTAAACAATCAACAACAAAGTTATGCACTTTTTTATTTTTTAAAACATCAAATGTAGCCCTGTGATTGACAGCTGGAAACTTGATTTAGTAAATGGAGAACATAGTAGGAGGAGACCCCTACAGTAGTAATAGACCTATATATAGACTAGTACAGTAGTACAATGTAAAGTAGTGTTGTAGTTAACTAGGTAACAATGTAAAGTAGTGTTGTAGTTAACTAGGTAACAATGTAAAGTAGTGTTGTAGTTAACTAGGTAACAATGTAAAGTAGTGTTGTAGTTAACTAGGTAACAATGTAAAGTAGTGTTCTAGTTAACTAGGTAACAATGTAAAGTAGTGTTGTAGTTAACTAGGTAACAATGTAAAGTAGTGTTGTAGTTAACTAGGTAACAATGTAAAGTAGTGTTGTAGTTAACTAGGTAACAATGTAAAGTAGTGTTGTAGTTAACTAGGTAACAATGTAAAGTAGTGTTGTAGTTAACTAGGTAACAATGTAAAGTAGTGTTGTAGTTAACTAGGTAACAATGTAAAGTAGTGTTCTAGTTAACTAGATAACAATGTAAAGTAGTGTTCTAGTTAACTAGGTAACAATGTAAAGTAGTGTTCTAGTTAACTAGGTAACAATGTAAAGTAGTGTTGTAGTTAACTAGGTAACAATGTAAAGTAGTGTTCTAGTTAACTAGGTAACAATGTAAAGTAGTGTTCTAGTTAACTAGGTAACAATGTAAAGTAGTGTTGTAGTTAACTAGGTAACAATGTAAAGTAGTGTTCTAGTTAACTAGGTAACAATGTAAAGTAGTGTTCTAGTTAACTAGGTAACAATGTAAAGTAGTGTTCTAGTTAACTAGGTAACAATGTAAAGTAGTGTTGTAGTTAACTAGGTAACAATGTAAAGTAGTGTTGTAGTTAACTAGGTAACAATGTAAAGTAGTGTTGTAGTTAACTAGGTAACAATGTAAAGTAGTGTTGTAGTTAACTAGGTAACAATGTAAAGTAGTGTTCTAGTTAACTAGGTAACAATGTAAAGTAGTGTTCTAGTTAACTAGGTAACAATGTAAAGTAGTGTTGTAGTTAACTAGGTAACAATGTAAAGTAGTGTTCTAGTTAACTAGGTAACAATGTAAAGTAGTGTTGTAGTTAACTAGGTAACAATGTAAAGTAGTGTTCTAGTTAACCAGGTAACAATGTAAAGTAGTGTTCTAGTTAACTAGGTAACAATGTAAAGTAGTGTTCTAGTTAACCAGGTAACAATGTAAAGTAGTGTTGTAGTTAACTAGGTAACAATGTAAAGTAGTGTTCTAGTTAACTAGGTAACAATGTAAAGTAGTGTTCTAGTTAACTAGGTAACAATGTAAAGTAGTGTTCTAGTTAACTAGGTAACAATGTAAAGTAGTGTTCTAGTTAACTAGGTAACAATGTAAAGTAGTGTTCTAGTTAACTAGGTAACAATGTAAAGTAGTGTTGTAGTTAACTAGGTAACAATGTAAAGTAGTGTTGTAGTTAACTAGGTAACAATGTAAAGTAGTGTTGTAGTTAACTAGGTAACAATGTAAAGTAGTGTTGTAGTTAACTAGGTAACAATGTAAAGAAGTGTTGTAGTTAAATAGGTAACAATGTAAAGTAGTGTTGTAGTTAACTAGGTAACAATGTAAAGTAGTGTTCTAGTTAACTAGGTAACAATGTAAAGTAGTGTTGTAGTTAACTAGGTAACAATGTAAAGTAGTGTTGTAGTTAACTAGGTAACAATGTAAAGTAGTGTTCTAGTTAACTAGGTAACAATGTAAAGTAGTGTTGTAGTTAACTAGGTAACAATGTAAAGTAGTGTTCTAGTTAACTAGGTAACAATGTAAAGTAGTGTTGTAGTTAACTAGGTAACAATGTAAAGTAGTGTTGTAGTTAACTAGGTAACAATGTAAAGTAGTGTTCTAGTTAACTAGGTAACAATGTAAAGTAGTGTTCTAGTTAACTAGGTAACAATGTAAAGTAGTGTTCTAGTTAACTAGGTAACAATGTAAAGTAGTGTTGTAGTTAACTAGGTAACAATGGGGATTACTCACCCAATCCATTACGTTGCAGTAGTTTGGCTTGACTAGCGAGTGTGTTATGTGATTTTCAACTATGTTTAAATGTATTTCAGTTTTCAAAATAAAAGCCCGATCATTTTGATTGATGACCTGTTCCCTGCTGTCACAATGTTTACATCTTTCATGAAATTAGGAAATATTACGTAAGATAAAGTATATTCAATTTCAAACACATCATCCTGATAATTATCATTTACATGAATAAGCGTACAAGCATCAATAAAAAGCTACATTTATTTTATTTATGCAATGGTACAAAAATTGGCAAATAACTCTCTGTACGCACTCGTATTCGGTATTTGGCCAAGTGTTTCCTTAAGTTCGGTGTTGGCTTCGGCCAAGAATTTTCATTTCGGTGCATCCCTAATCTAGTCTAGTCTAATCTAGTCTGATACACACTCTCTGTTGTGAATGTCTCTGTTGTGAATGTCTCTGTTGTGAATGTCTCTGTTGTGAAAGTCTCTGTTGTGAAAGTCTCTGTTGTGAAAGTCTCTGTTGTGAAAGTCTCTGTTGTGAATGTCTGTTGTGAATGTCTCTGTTGTGAATGTCTGTTGTGAAAGTCTCTGTTGTGAAAGTCTCTGTTGTCTCCCGTCGCTGTGAGCCTGATGTTGACCTCTGACCCTACAGGAGTATGCCCCTGGCCAGGAAGGGCGCGGTGTCCAGCTGTCTGTACATGTCCTGGCTGGAGACGCTGTCCCACAACCTGCCCCCCGTCCTGCTGGTCCGGGGCAACCACCAGTCTGTCCTGACCTTCTACTCCTAGACAACCACCCGTCTGTCCTCACCTTCTACTCCTAGACCACCCTCACACACACACACACACACACACACACACACACACACACACATACACAACCACACACACACACACAACCACAACCACACACACACACACTCTCTCTCTCTTTCTCCCCCCCCCTGATGAAACTCACACTCACACTCACGCTGATGACACACACACACTCTGTGAAGGTAGAAACAGTAGCCATTGATGATAATGATGAAGGAAGTGATGTCACTCTTGAGGGTGGATGAAGCCCCGCCTCCAGCCCCTCACCCTTCCAACCAACAGGAAACAGGAAGGGAATCATTTTCTTTTTTTCCCGAAAGTGGATTTCTCTCTTTGGTTCCACAGTACCAGAACTGCAGATCACATCTTTGTTATCATAATTATTAAGATTGTTGTTGTTATTATAATTATGATTAACTTGATGTCATGTTTTGAAGTTATTGGTCATTTTATTGCTTTTTAAAGCAGCAATAATCACCCTAGGTTACTGTGATGGTCCGGTGTGTTAGGGTTAGGGTTAGGTGGGTTAGGGTTAGGTGTGTTAGGGTGAGAGTTAGGGTGTGTTATGGTTAGGTGGGTTAGGGTTAGGTGTGTTAGGGTGTGTTAGTGTTAGGTGGATTAGGGTTAGGGTTAGGTGGGTTAGGGTTAGGGTTAGGTGTGTTAGGGTGTGTTAGTGTTAGGTGGATTAGGGTTAGGGTGTGTTAGGGTTAGGTGGGTTAGGGTTAGGGTGTGTTAGGGTTAGGTGGGTTAGGGTTAGGTGGGTTAGGGTGAGAGTTAGGGTGTGTTAGGGTTAGGTGGGTTAGGGTGAGTTAGGGTGGGTTAGGTGGGTTAGGGTGTGTTAGGGTTAGGGGTGTTAGGGTTAGGGGATAGAAGCACCTCTCATGGCCTTAAGGATGTGCCTTTCAGTCCAATCAGAGATGAAGCTATGCTACAGTAAGCTAAGCTATGCTACAGTTAGCTAAGCTCTGCTACAGTAAGCTAAGCTATGCTACAGTTATGCTACAGGAGGCTAAGCTATGCTACAGTAAGCTAAGCTAAGCTACAAGAGGCTAAGCTATGCTACCGGAGGCTAAGCTACTAGATATAGAAGGATAAGAGATATTTTTGTTATTGGGTTGTCATGTTGTGTTTGTAGAGACAGGGTTTCTATGAAGAAGGCGGGGTCAGGGTGAAGGTCAGGGGTCAGGGTGAAGGTCAGGGGTCAGGGTTGTTGAGTTCTGTTTGGTAGCAGCAGAGAAGCTTCTAAAGCACACGTGACATTAAGTTGTAAACTTCCAAATTCCTGACTGGGGGGTCGGGGGGGGGGGGGGGGGGGGCAGGATCAAACACAGGGTTGTTTTAGTTTCTATATGTGATGTACGGCGTTGCCAGGGCGTTGCCAGGGCGACCATACAGGCTGTCTATAGGTCACAAGTCATTTAGCGTTTAAGGCGATGATGTCACTTCCTCTAGCTTCTCTTCCTGTTCCTTTATATGCAACCTGAGAATGTGGGTCAGAGGTCAGGGTCAGGGGTCATCTGAATGTAAACAAGGTGAAACACTAACGTGGGAGTCGACTTCCTGAACTTCCTTTGAATTTCATTTTTATTTTTATTAAACTTTTCTGCCGTTTTCTGTGTTCTGATGTTCTCACCATCTGTCAGCAGCACACATCGAGAGGGACGTGTGTGTGTGTGTGTGTGTGTGTGTGTATAACGTTACTATAATCCCACCCACCCGACTGCATCACCAGACTGTGTCCTTCATATAGAGAATGACCACGCCATGTAATATGAATGAACATATATATATACATATATACATATATATATAGCTCTCTATATATACTAGTGTATAAAAGACATTTCTTTGAAGTATGTGCAAAGCATGTAATCAATTATCTTTTGTAAAAGGGTGGAAAAGGTTTTTACAATCCTGATGGTACAATCTTACTACTAACCAACAACCAATGTGTGTGTGTGTGTGTCTGTCTGTGTGTGTGTGTGTGTGTGTGTGTGGCGTCTCGTGGCGTCTAACACTGCTCCCTCGACTTCCTTTACGAACCCAGAACCACGTATAAACACACACACACACACCAGGAGGCCCAGTCTAACACCATGTAGTGGACGCCTGTCAGCCAAATGCTGGAGCCAAAGTCCCCATCCTCCTCTCCTCTCCTCTCCTCCTCTCTTCTCCTCTCCTTCTCTCCTCTCCTCTCCTCCTCTCCTCTCCTCTCCTGCTCTCCTCTCCTCCCCTCTCCTCTCCTCCTCCCCTCCCCTCTCCTCTCCTCCTCCCCTCCCCTCTCCTCCTCCCCTCTCCTCTCCTCCCCTCTCCTCTCCTCCTCCCCTCTCCTCCCCCCCCTCTCCTCCCCCCCTCCCCTCTCCTCTCCTCCTCCCCTCCCCTCTTCTCTCCTCCCCTCCCCTCTCCCCCTCCCCTCTCCTCCTCCCCTCTCCTCCTCCCCTCCCCTCCCCTCTCCTCCTCCCCTCTCCTCCTCCCCTCCCCTCTCCTCCCCTCTCCTCTCCTCTCCTCCCCTCCCCTCTCCTCCCCCCCCTCCCCTCCCCTCTCCTCCCCCCCCTCCCCTCTCCCCCCCTCCCCCCCCCATGTAGTGAGTCCTGATGTTGAATGAAGCAGCAGATGGCGTCTGAACCCATAGTTCACACTGTAAAACTCGAGATAAACTAACCTGTACATAAACGTCGTAGTCTAACCAGATCAATTAAGGGAGTGGATTATTAATGGCAAATTAATACGGAGAAAGATATATTTATTTTAGTTTAGAAATTTCTCCAAGTTTTTTTTTTTCCTTCTTTCATTATCTTTATTTTCTTTTTATTGTTTTTGGTTTTAAGTTAATTTGCATGTTGATTTTTCTTTTGCGTTTTTTTGATCTTCCTCAGAAAATTGTCTTTCAGTTTCAGTTTCAGTTTCTCTTATTTCTTTTCCTCCAGTCTGTAAGTTTCTATCTTTTATAAAAACAAAAAGCCTTTGAAGAAAAGCTGTGTTGACAGTCTGCCCCCTGCTGGAGGAAAACAGACATGTTTTGATATGCTGTACTGTTACCTGTCAGATAGGCTTTTTTCTAACATTTTAACATTTAAGGTTCCAATACTTTGTACATCTTTATTGCAATAAATAAATCAAATGAATCAATTATTATTGGCTCTTGTCTCTTCTTCACACACACACACACACACACACACCCACACACCCCAGCCTCCACCCTCCACCCCCAAACAGTCTATGCGGTTGTTTAGCGCCACAACCACTAGAGGGCGCCAGACTTGCGCCGTCGTGTAGCGCGGTAGTGTACACTCTGTTCAAGTACAGTAGAACTGACCACCCTAAGTAGTGTACACTCTGTTCAAGTACAGTAGAACTAACCACCCTAAGTAGTGTACACTCTGTTTGGAGCACTTATCTGTCCTCTCTGCCATCTAATACTGTACCAGGAGCTTTGTACAAATAAATCACCTTTATTTAGGAAAGAGATGACGTGTTTACATTTGATCCATTTCATTAGTATTCAGGGTTCCACGGGTCTTGAAATCCTTGAAAGTTTGTGAATTTGAGAAAAAAACAATCAAGGTCTTAAACGTTTTTGAAAATAGACATGGGTCATTGAAAGTGCTTAATTCCTCTCTCTCTCTCTCTCTCTAAAAAATATCTATATTAAAAAATGTTTTACTTAGCTCGTCAACTAGTAAATAAATCTCTGTATTGCTTAACTTTACACATATTTCACAATATATTATATACAATAAACTATGCCGTGTTGGGTCGTTGAATTTGAGGGAATTGAGTCTTGAAAGTCCTTGGAAGGTGCTTGAATGTGATGTTTCAGAAGGTGTGGGAAACCTGTAGGCTAGTGACAAACTGTCAAAAAGGGCTTTAGTTTTTGAGATACCCCTACCGGAGGTATAACAAAACACAACAATGTTTTTCCTCATCTCTAAGGTCTCCCATATATGAAATGGATTCTTTTATAAAAAATATTTTACTGCAAAAATGGTTAAATTGATAGATATTGTTATACACCCCAAAACTAAAAAAGAACAAAAATATAGCCTGGCCGTATTGGAGTTGAGACATAAACTCATGTAGATTATTAATTCACATGCTTGCAGTCAGACAGTTGCTCAATCTAATGGAAAAACCTGAATGTGAATATCTTGATCCATGTAGGAAATATAGACCTTTAAACACATACCTAAAATAACCGGAAATGTAAAAAATGAATATCTATGCAGAATGTTCTCATTTACTTTGTAGTCGCTCTGCCATGGATTGTCAGAGAAACACTGAGGTTGTGCTGAATCCAGCAATACCTGTATTAATGACAATAAAGACCATTCATTAACAAGCTGGACAATGTAGTAGTTGGATAAATCCAGTAGATGGCAGTAGAGCAACGCTAAGGATGCAAGCTGCCGTTAAACCCAACAGAGGAAGAAGAAGAAGAAGAAGAAGAAGGAGAAGAAGAAGAAGAAGAAGAAGACGAAGAAGAAGACGAAGAAGAAGAAGAAGAAGAAGAAGCAGAGGAACGCGAATGTTTATGTGTCTCTGCTGTCCATCTAACGGTCAAACACAGCCCGGTAGGGGGCGGTAATGCGCCTCAAGTTGGTTGCCAACCGCCAATCAAACTGAAGAAGAAGAAGAAGAAGAAGAAGAAGAAGAAGAAGAAGAAGAAGAAGAAGAAGAAGAAGAAGAAGAAGAAGAAGAAGAAGAAGAAGAAGAACAGGAACAGGAACACGGAGCCGTTATCTCCAGTTACCCTCATCTGTCTGCTGCTGGTAAGAACCTCCAGTTAGCCTCTCTGTGTGTTCTCTCTCAGGGATGCATTCTGGAGCTAGGTTACGCTAGGCTAAACGGTTTACTGTGTTAGTTGTGTTGTGTGTGTTGTGTGTGTGTTAGGGTGTGTGTTGTGTTGTGTGTGTTGTGTTTGTTGTGTTGTGTGTGTTGTGTTGTGTGTGTTGTGTGTGTGTGTGTGTGTTAGGGTGTGTGTGTTGTGTGTGTTAGGGTGTGTTGTGTGTGTTGTGTT
Source organism: Nansenia antarctica (assembly GCF_963989245.1). Taxonomy (NCBI): domain Eukaryota; kingdom Metazoa; phylum Chordata; class Actinopteri; order Argentiniformes; family Microstomatidae; genus Nansenia; species Nansenia antarctica. The sequence goes on from NC_137689.1 coordinate 76,844,948, forward strand.
GTGTGTGTTAGGGTGTGTTAGGGTGTGTGTTGTGTGTGTTAGGGTGTGTGTTGTGTTGTGTGTGTTGTGTTTGTTGTGTTGTGTGTGTTGTGTTGTGTGTGTTGTGTGTGTGTGTGTTAGGGTGTGTTGTGTTGTGTGTGTTGTGTGTGTTAGGGTGTGTTGTGTGTGTTGTGTTGTGTGTGTTGTGTGTGTTA
>NC_137689.1:76852641-76857641 GCF_963989245.1 Nansenia antarctica
GAGACAGAGAGGAGAGAGAGACAGAGAGGGGTCTGGTGTGTTATTGGTGTGTATACAAAATGGTGTGTTATTGAATTATTTTTTGTTTCCCTCCCCCTCCCCCCTCCCCCCCCAGTATGAGTACAGCTTCCGTACGGAGCACAGTGCTGCAGCCAGGCTCCCCCCCAGCCCCACACGCCCCTGCTCAGAGGCCTAACACACACACACACACCTAACACACACACTCCTAACACACACTCACACACACACACACACACACTCCTAACACACACACACCTAACACACACACTCCTAACACACACACACACACACACACACACCTAACACACACACACACATACACTCCTAACACACACACACACACACACACATACACACACACACACACACACTCCTAACACACACACACACACACACACTACACACACACACACTACACACACACACACCTAACACTCCTAACACACACACACACACACTTAACACACACACACACACACACACACTTAACGCACACACACACACCTAACACTCCTAACACACACACACACACACACACCTAACACACACACACACACACACACCTAACACACACACACACACCCTGAGAGAGTGACCCCCCCCCCTATTCCCACCAGGCGTTTCCATGGATACCCCCTCTCTTCTGAAGAAGACAACAGGAACCACAGATGACCCCCCCTCCCCCAGAGACTATGAAGCCTCTCTCCCTTTTCTCCCCCCCTCCCCCAGAGACGATGAAGCTACCCGCCCCTCCCGACGACCCTCCACGTGCACGCTCCACGTGCACGCCCCCCACAGCAGCAGAACAAACGTCACGTCATGTTAGGAAATGTTCCTGAGAGGAGGGGGAGGGGCCTGAGAGAAGGGGGAGGGGCCTGAGAGGAGGGGGAGGTGCCTATTGTTGTTGTTGTTGTTGTTGCCGTGGTGATCTTATTCTTGTCAGTGCGTTTTCATTCTTCAGTCATGATGTTCTCAACCACTCCTCTCTGATTGGCCCTCTCTGCTCTGAGCCCTGATTGGCCCTCTCTGCTCTGAGCCCTGATTGGAGGAGGACCCACAACCACTAGAGCCTGTTCCAGTCAGAGGCTCCGCCTCCAGCCGCCGTGGGGGCGGAGCCACGTCTGAGTTTTGGTGCCAGTAGACTTTTAGCTTCGGGTTCCTCTTCCAGGAAGATGCCGGTTGCCGTCGGTTACTGTTTCCACGGCGACGGCGGTGGTCCCGCCTCCCGCCGTTCGACGCCCAGCCTGGCCTCCCAGGAGATGGGTGATCATCTAGTACTGTCTGTCTGTCTGTCTGCACGCAGACAGTCTTTTATCACTCCTGAGGATTTCATTTGATTTTAAAAAAAGAACAAACGTTTTTATTAGTTTTAAGTGTGTGAGCAGCTGCCCTGTCATGTTGCTTCAGAAAGAACAAACTGATTTAGTCTCCTAGCAACCCTGCCAGTCTCCTAGCAACCCTGTCAGGTGACAACGCAGCTGTTGTTGTTGTCATGGTGAATATTATGAACAGTAAATGTGTTGTTAGTTAATGTGTGTTACCTACTATAAGAGTTTAACACTAGAACAGCCGTGTCTATGTTACCTACTATAAGAGTTTAACACTAGAACAGCTGTGTCAATGTTACCTACTATAAGAGTTTAACACTAGAACAGCCGTGTCTATGTTACCTACTATAAGAGTTTAATGACCCCACCCATGGCTGTTCTAGTGTTAATGACCCCACCCAGGGCTGTTCTAGTGTTAATGACCCCACCCAGGGCTGTTCTAGTGTTAATGACCCCACCCATGGCTGTTTTAGTGTTAATGACCCCACCCATGGCTGTTCTAGTGTTAATGACCCCACCCATGGCTGTTCTAGTGTTAATGACCCCACCCATGGCTGTTGTAGTGTTAAGCCAGTGTAGTGCTGTGTGTAGCCAGCGGGGGGCAGTGTTGCTCCACTAGTGACATGGCCTGAAACAAGTGTCACTAAACCACTTCTCTGTTGTCAGTTTCTTTTCTAATGACTTAAGTAATAATTGTTAATTTAAGTGTTTTAATATTCTCCTGTCCATGTTTGCACCCACGCGTGTCGTTACATTTCTTTGTTTCTGAAATCAGTTTATTTTAATTTAGGATATGAGGTAACTTAGTATATATATATATATGTGTATATATATGAGTCCTAGGATAGGATGTGTGATCGGGTTAGGCAGCTGAACGTCCCTGGAAAACACAGGCTTGTTGTTAGCCTGGGTTAGCCTGGGGTAGTCTGGGTTAGCCTGGGTTAGTCTGGGTTAGCCTGGGTTAGTCTGGGTTAGCCTGCGTTAGTCTGGGTTAGCCTGGGTTAGTCTGGGTTAGCCTGGGTTAGTCTGGGTTAGCCTGGGTTAGCCTGGGTTAGTCTGGGTTAGTCTGGTTCAGTCTGGTTGCAGTGTGAACATCAGCAGGTCAGGAGGGAAATGAAAGACGTGTTTTTGTATTAAAGGTGAATTATAATGTTGATGATGTCAGCCTGGTCTGTTTGATCTCCAACTACAGTCTACCTGTACACCTGTCTGCCTGTCTGTGTCTGTCTATCTGTCTCTGTCTGTCTCTCTGTCTCTGTCTGTCTGCCTGTCTCTGTCTATCTGTCTCTGTCTGTCTGCCTGTCTCTCTGTCTGTCTCTCCGTCTGTCTCTCCATCTGTCTATCTCTGTCTGTCTGTCTCTGTCTGTCTGTCTATCTGCCTGCCTGTCTGTCTGTGTCTGTCTATCTGTCTGTCTGTCTGTGTGTCTCTCTCTGTCTATCCGTCTGTCTGTCTCTGTCTCAGCGTCTGTCTGTCTGTCTGTCTGTCTGTATCTCTGTCTGTCTCTCTTTCTCTCTGTCTGTCTGTCTTCTTAAATGCTATCATAGGTCATATGCAACCTGAAATACAGGGAGACAGAGAGAGACAGGGAGACAGAGAGAGAGAGAGACAGGGAGACAGAGAGAGAGACATGGAGAGAGGGAGACAGGGAGACAGAGAGAGAGAGACATGGAGAGAGGGAGACAGAGGAGAGAGACAGAGAGGAGAGAGAGACAGGGAGAGTGACAGAGAGAGAGAGAGACAGAGAGACAGACAGAGAGAGGTTCTGGTGGTTCAAAGTGTCTCTGTGGTGTTTGTCAGTGGAGGTCTATAAAAGGTTAGGGTTAGGGTATAAAAGGTTAACAATGTGGCTGCATGTTTACCCTCACCTCAGTTTAACATTTCTCAGAAGCGTCACCAGAAGGACGTCACCACCCCCTCTCCCTCTACGTGCTGCTGCTGGTGCTGCTGCTGTCTTTCTGCTGGTTCAGTCAGCCAACCAGAGAGGCGCTTCTGAACTCCTGACTTCAAACCAGACATTTTCCTCTCAAGATGTGAATGAAGCTCTCCCATCTCCTCCTCTCCTCCTCTTCCATCATCTCCTCCTCTCCTCCTCTCCTCTCCCATCTCCTCCTCTCCTCCTCTCCCATCTCCTAAAAAATTAAAATTACATTTTGCCATTTAGCAGATGCTTTTAATCTAAAGCGACTTACAATTACGCATTACAGGGACATTCCCCCTGGAGTAACTGAGGGCTAAGTGCCTTACTCAAGGGCACACTAGTAGTGGTGTGGTTTCAGGCGGGATTTGAACTCACAACCTTCCATCTCCTCCTCTTCTCCTCTCCGCCTCTCCTCCTCTCCTCTCCTCCTCTCCTCTCCTCCTCTCCCATCTCCTCCTCTTCCATCATTTCCTCCTCTCCTCTCCCATCTCCTCCTCTTCTCCTCTCCCATCTCCTCCTCTTCTCCTCTCCCATCTCCTCCTCTCCTCCTCTCCCATCTCCTCCTCTCCCATCTCCTCCTCTTCCATCATTTCCTCCTCTCCTCTCCCATCTCCTCCTCTTCTCCTCTCCCATCTCCTCCTCTCCTCCTCTCCCCTCTCCTCCTCTCCTCCTCTCCCCCTCTCCTCCTCTCCCATCTCCTCCTCTTCTCCTCTTCTCCTCTCCCCCTCTCCTCCTCATCTCCTCATCTCCTCATCTCCTCCTCTCCTCCTCTCCCCCTCTCCCCCTCTCCTCCCCCTCTCCTCACCCAGGGCTGTCCTCGTGTTAATGAAATTAACAAATAATACATCTGAAGCTGCAACCTCAGAAAGATCCGTCTCATAATCTCGTAAACGGCGACATTTCCAGCTCGTAAAAGCAGCAATCTGTCTTACAGTCAGTAAAACAGGTCACATGACCCCGACCCCAGCCCACATCCTGCCTGCCGCTCGCTGCGTGAAGCTTTACTGCAGCTTTGATGACATCAGGCAGAGTGAGAGATGCTACATCACAGTAGCTAGCCTTCCTGCTAACTCTGATGAAACATCAAAGCTTCCCTCTCCTCAGATGATGTTTTACCACCAAGCTGTCGTCAAGCGGCCCCCCAGTGAAGCGGCACCGCGGCAGGGCTGGTCTCTGATCTCCTTCAGCAGATCTGGAAGAAACACGCTTCCTCTGTTTCTATCTGTCTGAGGTGACACGCTTCCTCTGCTTCTGTCTGTCTGAGGTGACACGCTTCCTCTGTTTCTGTCTGTCTGAGGTGACACGCTTCCTCTGTTTCTATCTGTCTGAGGTGACACGCTTCCTCTGTTTCTGTCTGTCTGAGGTGACACGCTTCCTCTGTTTCTGTCTGTCTGAGGTGACACGCTTCCTCTGTTTCTGTCTGTCTGAGGTGACACGCTTCCTCTGTTTCTGTCTGTCTGAGGTGACACGCTTCCTCTGTTTCTGTCTGTCTGAGGTGACACGCTTCCTCTGTTTCTGTCTGTCTGAGGTGACACGCTTCCTCTGTTTCTGTCTGTCTGAGGTGACACGCTTCCTCTGTTTCTGTCTGTCTGAGGTGACACGCTTCCTCTGTTTCTGTCTGTCTGAGGTGACACGCTTCCTCTGTTTCTGTCTGTCTGAGGTGACACGCTTCCTCTGTTTCTGTCTGTCTGAGGTGACACGCTTCCTCTGTTTCTGTCTGTCTGAGGTGACA
>NC_137689.1:76867641-76870141 GCF_963989245.1 Nansenia antarctica
CTGCAGTGCTCCTCGCCTCTCTCGAATGATCTCCTGAACTGTCATCTTCCCTCCTCTCCATGTGAAGCATTGTCGGGTGCCTTCTCTGACAGTTTTGTCATTCTTTGTTTACAGTCTTTACTGAGGTGTCCTTTAGTCAGACATCCAAAACATAGTCCATTCCAATGTGAACATTTCAAACCTGCAAACTGCGACACTTTAAATGAATGTGCAATAATACTATGTGCAATATAGTATAACACTGTGCTGTACTCTATGCTATAAATGTCCTAACTTTTCCTATATCTGAACCTTATGTACACAAGGGTTGTCATATTGCACATAGTATTGTTGCACATTCATTTAACATTTACATTTACATTTAAAGTGTCGCAGTTAGCAGGTTTGAAATGTTCACAGTTGTATTTCAATACTGCACTTATGTTTACAATCTAGTAGCTGCCATCAAGTTGTCTAGATTGTCCACGGCCTAGAACCTAGGTCTTTGCTGTGTTCAGGGCCTGAATGGCCCTAGGGTAGAAGCTGAGCTTCAGTCTATTTGTCCGTGCGGACATGGTCCTGAACCGCCTGCCTGAGCGCAGCCTAACAAAGTGTTCGTTCCCAGGGTGGGATGGGCCCCCCCCCCTTGACACGCATACAACCTCCCCTACCCCTACCCATCTCCCCTAACCCTGCCACCCCCCTGATATGCATACAGCCTCCCCTACCCCTAACCACCTCCCCTGTCCCCCCCCCCCCCCTCCCCTCCCCGTTCGCTGACTCTGTGTTCCATGTTACTTGTTGTTTTTGTGTTTTCCGTATCCCCTATATTGTCAGCGTCTTTGAGCCTCGGAAAAGCGCTATATAAATTCAATGAATTATTATTATTATTATTTACATTTTTGGCATTTAGCAGACGCCTTATTCCAAAGCGACTTACAATCAATACATTTGAATACTAAGCATGTGAATCAGCAGTCCACCATTCGTTGCAGGAAGAGTAATCTAGCTCGGGCCCGGGGCCACTGATAGAAGAAAAAACCTTCTCCCTATCGCCTTCTACTAAAACTTTTATTTTTTATTTTTTTTTATTAAAAAGAAAAACAAAGAGAAACAGTACAATGGGGGCAATAGAAGTTCTTAGGGACACAGTAGAGGGGAAAGCGGGTGTCTTTAGGAGACGTAGTGGTGAGGGTCAGAAGATGTCTCAGGAGGAGCAGTTAAGATGTAACCTGAAGAGATGGGTCTTCAGTCTACGACGGAAGATGGGTAGTGACTCAGCCGTTCTGACGGCCGTGGGGAGCTCATTCCACCAGCGGGGAGCCAGTGTTGTGAAGAGACGTGATCGGGCAGCCCGACTGCTGTGTAGAGGAGGTGGGGCCAGTCGGCCAGCCGAGGTGGAGGAGCGGAGTGAGCGGGCAGGGGTTTGGGGGGTTACCATTTCCTTCAGGTAGGCAGGGGCTGTCCCTTTAGCTGCCTGGTATGCAAGCACCAGGGTCTTGAATCTGATGCGAGCTGCTATCGGGAGCCAGTGCAGGGCGCGAAGGAGAGGGGTGACATGCGAGTATTTGGGGAGGTTGAATACCAGCCGGGCAGCAGCATTCTGGATGAGCTGCAGAGGTCTAATGGCTGAAGCGGGGAGCCCAGCCAGGAGTACATTGCAGTAATCCAGGCGGGAGATGACCAGTGCCTGGGTCAAGAGTTGCGCTGCCTCTCTGGTAAGGAATGGTCGTATCCTTCTGATGTTGTAGAGGAAGAATCTGCAAGGAAGAATCTGCATTATTAAGATGTTGGTGAAAACCCCGGCCAGCTGGTCGGTACAGTCCCTCAGCACCCGTCCCAGGACGCCGTCCGGCCCTGAGGCTTTTCTGGGGTCCACCGCCTTCAGCACGCGTCTCACTTCATGCTCTGTGAGGGTGAGGCTGCTGAGAGCTGGAGATAGTGGTGTTTGTGTTGTGGTTACCTCCGTTCGCCCCTCGTCGAACCGGGCGTAGAAGGAGTTCAGCAGGGGGTCGCCCTCAGCGGCTGTGAGCCTGTTGGCTCTGAAGTTTGTCATGTGCTGAACCCCCTGCCACACCCGCCTGGAGTCGTTGCTCAGGAAGCATTCCTCAATCTTCTCTCTGTGGTCTGCCTTGGCCTCCCGGATGCCACGGTTTAGGTTAGCCCTGGTGGTGTTGTACAGCAGTTTGTCCTTCGCTGAGAAGGCGTTGTTCCTCTCCTTGAGCAGTTGTCGGACCTTCTCAGTCATCCATGGCTTCGTGTTGGGGTAGACCCGGAAACGTTTGTCCACGGTGGCTGAATTGGTGCAGTTCACTATGTGGTTCAGAACCGACGACGTGAACTGTTCCAGGTCCTCATGCTCATATTCCTGCCATGAGGTGTCATTCAGGCAGATCTGCAGTGGAGCGGACCCTGCTGGCCAGGTTCTGACAGTCTTAGTGGTGATGGGAGCACTTTTCCTCATGGGAGTGTAGGCTCGGATCAGGAGGATGGACACGTGGTCAGACATGCCTAGATGAGC
>NC_137689.1:76890141-76895141 GCF_963989245.1 Nansenia antarctica
CTGTCTAGGCCTTAACCCCGCCTCTGTCTATGCCTTAACCCCGCCTCTAACTAGGCCTTAACCCCGCCTCTAACTATGCCTTAACCCCGCCTCTAACTAGGCCTTAACCCCGCCTCTGTCTAGGCCTTAACCCCGCCTCTAACTAGGCCTTAACCCCGCCTCTAACTAGGCCTTAACCCCGCCTCTAACTAGGCCTTAACCCCGCCTCTAACTAGGCCTTAACCCCGCCTCTAACTAGGCCTTAACCCCGCCTCTAACTAGGCCTTAACCCCGCCTCTGTCTAGGCCTTAACCCCGCCTCTGTCTAGGCCTTAACCCCGCCTCTGAGGCTGGACCCTGGACTTCCTGTCAGACAGACGCCAGGTGGTGAGAGAGGGCTCTAAGACCTCCGCCCCTCTACTCCTCAACACAGGAGCCCCCCAGGGCCGTGTCCTGAGCCCCCTCCTCTACTCCTCAACACAGGAGCCCCCCAGGGCCGTGTCCTGAGCCCCTTCCTCTACTCCTCAACACAGGAGCCCCCCCAGGGCCGTGTCCTGAGCCCCCTCCTCTACTCCTCAACACTGGAGCACCCCAGGGCTGTGTCCTGAGCCCCCTCCTCTACTCCTCAACACAGGAGCCCATTCACAGCTCCAACATGGTGATCAAGTTCGCAGACGACATGACAGTGATCGGCCTGATCACCGACGACGACGAGACGACCTACGGGAGAGAGGTGGACCGCCTGGTCAGGACAGCAGGAGAACAGCAGGAGAACAGCAGGAGAACAGCAGGAGAACAGCCTCTCTCTCTACACTGTCAAGACCAAGGAGCTGCTGGTGACTTCAGGAGGAAAGGTCAAAGGTCGGGAACAGGACCCTGGCCTGGAGCGATGGAGAAAAGCCTCTGATCCAGATCTCTGGTTCAGATTACAGGTCAGGATAGGAGTGTCTGACACACACACACACACACACACACACACACACACATAAAAACATAATAAGTTAAAAACATAGTAAGAAACACAAAATAAATCACAAGAATGAACACAGGTTCAACAGTCAAAGGGCCTTTTTGAATAAAAAGGTTTTTAGGCCTGTCTTAAAAGAGTCCAGGCTCTGTACTGCCCTTAGCTGGCTAGGAAGGCTGTTCCCTTAGCTGGCTAGGAAGGCTGTTCCCTTAGCTGGCTAGGAAGGCTGTTCCCTTAGCTGACTAGGAAGGCTGTTCCCTTAGCTGGCTAGGAAGGCTGTTCCCTTAGCTGACTAGGAAGGTTGTTCCCTTAGCTGGCTAGGAAGGCTGTTCCCTTAGCTGACTAGGAAGGCTGTTCCCTTAGCAGGCTAGGAAGGCTGTTCTCTTAGAAGGCTAGGAAGGCTGTTCTCTTAGCTGACTAGGAAGGCTGTTCCCTTAGCTGGCTAGGAAGGCTGTTCTCTTAGCTGACTAGGAAGGCTGTTCCCTTAGCTGGCTAGGAAGGCTGTTCCCTTAGCTGACTAGGAAGGCTGTTCCCTTAGCTGACTAGGAAGGCTGTTCCCTTAGCTGGCTAGGAAGGCTGTTCTCTTAGCTGACTATGAAGGCTGTTCCCTTAGCTGGTTAGGAAGGCTGTTCTCTTAGCTGACTAGGAAGGCTGTTCTCTTAGCTGGCTAGGAAGGCTGTTCCCTTAGCTGGCTAGGAAGGCTGTTCCCTTAGCCGGCTAGGACGGCTGTTCCCTTAGCTGGCTAGGAAGGCTGTTCCCTTAGCTGACTAGGAAGGCTGTTCCCTTAGCTGACTAGGAAGGCTGTTCTCTTAGCTGACTAGGAAGGCTGTTCTCTTAGCTGGCTAGGAAGGCTGTTCTCTTAGCTGGCTAGGAAGGCTGTTCCCTTAGCTGACTAGGAAGGCTGTTCTCTTAGCTGGCTAGGAAGGCTGTTCCCTTAGCCGGCTAGGAAGGCTGTTCCCTTAGCTGGCTAGGAAGACTGTTCCCTTAGCTGACTAGGAAGGCTGTTCCCTTAGCTGACTAGGAAGGCTGTTCTCTTAGCTGGCTAGGAAGGCTGTTCTCTTAGCTGGCTATGAAGGCTGTTCCCTTAGCTGACTAGGAAGACTGTTCCCTTAGCTGACTAGGAAGGCTGTTCCCTTAGCTGGCTAGGAAAGCTGTTCCCTTAGCTGGCTAGGAAGGCTGTTCTCTTAGCTGACTAGGAAGGCTGTTCTCTTAGCTGGCTAGGAAGGTTGTTCCCTTAGCTGGCTAGGAAGGCTGTTCTCTTAGCTGGCTAGGAAGGCTGTTCCCTTAGCTGACTAGGAAGACTGTTCCCTTAGCTGACTAGGAAGGCTGTTCTCTTAGCTGACTAGGAACGCTGTTCCCTTAGCTGTATAGGAAGGTTGTTCCCTTAGCTGACTAGGAAGACTGTTCCCTTAGCTGACTAGGAAGGCTGTTCCCTTAGCTGGCTAGGAAGGCTGTTCCCTTAGCTGACTAGGAAGGCTGTTCCCTTAGCTGACTAGGAAGGCTGTTCCCTTAGCTGGCTAGGAAGGCTGTTCCCTTAGCTGACTAGGAAGACTGTTCCCTTAGCTGACTAGGAAGACTGTTCCCTTAGCTGACTAGGAAGACTGTTCCCTTAGCTGACTAGGAAGGCTGTTCCCTTAGCTGGCTAGGAAGGCTGTTCCATTAGCTGGCTAGGAAGGCTGTTCTCTTAGCTGGCTAGGAAGGCTGTTCCCTTAGCTGGCTAGGAAGGCTGTTCCCTTAGCTGACTAGGAAGGCTGTTCCCTTAGCTGGCTATGAAGGCTGTTCTCTTAGCTGGCTAGGAAGGCTGTTCTCTTAGCTGACTAGGAAGGCTGTTCTCTTAGCTGGCGAGGGAGGCTGTTCCCTTAGCTGTATAGAGAGGCTGTTCCCTTAGCTGGCTAGGAAGGCTGTTCCCTTAGCTGACTAGGAGGGCTGTTCTCTTAGCTGGCTAGGAAGGCTGTTCCCTTAGCTGACTAGGAAGGCTGTTCCCTTAGCTGACTAGGAAGGCTGTTCCCTTAGCTGGCTCGGAAGGCTGTTCTCTTAGCTGACTAGGAAGGCTGTTCCCTTAGCTGACTAGGAAGGCTGTTCCCTTAGCTGACTAGGAAGGCTGTTCTCTTAGCTGACTAGGAAGGCTGTTCCCTTAGCTGTATAGGAAGGTTGTTCCCTTAGCTGGCTAGGAAGGCTGTTCTCTTAGCTGACTAGGAAGGCTGTTCTCTTAGCTGGCTATGAAGGCTGTTCTCTTAGCTGGCTATGAAGGCTGTTCCCTTAGCTGGCTATGAAGGCTGTTCTCTTAGCTGGCTATAAAGGCTGTTCTCTTAGCTGGCTATGAAGGCTGTTCCCTTAGCTGACTAGGAAGACTGTTCCCTTAGCTGACTAGGAAGGCTGTTCTCTTAGCTGACTAGGAAGGCTGTTCTCTTAGCTGGCTATGAAGGCTGTTCTCTTAGCTGGCTATGAAGGCTGTTCTCTTAGCTGGCTATGAAGGCTGTTCCCTTAGCTGACTAGGAAGACTGTTCCCTTAGCTGACTAGGAAGGCTGTTCTCTTAGCTGACTAGGAAGGCTGTTCCCTTAGCTGGCTAGGAAGGCTGTTCCCTTAGCTGGCTAGGAAGGCTGTTGTCTTAGCTGGCTAGGAAGGCTGTTCCCTTAGCTGTATAGGAAGGCTGTTCCCTTAGCTGGCTAGGAAGGTTGTTCCCTTAGCTGACTAGGAAGGCTGTTCCCTTAGCTGGCTAGGAAGGCTGTTCTCTTAGCTGACTAGGAAGGCTGTTCCCTTAGCTGACTAGGAAGGCTGTTCCCTTAGCTGTATAGGAAGGTTGTTCCCTTAGCTGACTAGGAAGACTGTTCCCTTAGCTGACTAGGAAGGCTGTTCTCTTAGCTGACTAGGAAGGCTGTTCCCTTAGCTGTATAGGAAGGTTGTTCCCTTAGCTGACTAGGAAGACTGTTCCCTTAGCTGACTAGGAAGGCTGTTCTCTTAGCTGACTAGGAAGGCTGTTCTCTTAGCTGACTAGGAAGGCTGTTATCTTAGCTGACTAGGAAGGCTGTTCCCTTAGCTGTATAGGAAGGTTGTTCCCTTAGCTGTATAGGAAGGTTGTTCCCTTAGCTGACTAGGAAGACTGTTCTCTTAGCTGACTAGGAAGGCTGTTCTCTTAGCTGACTAGGAAGGCTGTTCTCTTAGCTGACTAGGAAGGCTGTTCCCTTAGCTGTATAGGAAGGTTGTTCCCTTAGCTGACTAGGAAGGTTGTTCCCTTAGCTGGCTAGGAAGGCTGTTCCCTTAGCTGGCTAGGAAGGCTGTTCCCTTAGCTGGCTAGGAAGGCTGTTCCCTTAGCTGGCGAGGAAGGCTGTTCCCTTAGCTAGCTAGGAAGGCTGTTCCACAGGCCGCCCATGGTGCGGAGCCTGGTATGGGTGCGGGTGGAGGTTGCGGGTGGAGGTTTGTGGAGTGATGAGTTCTTGCAGATAGGGAGGTGCGTGTCCGTTGATGCGTTTGTGGGTGAGAAGCAGGACTGTGTAGTCGACCCTGAATGAGACAGGGAGCCAGTGTAGTGAGTGTAGAACGGGGGTCATGTGACTCTCATCAGGATCCTGGCAGCTCTGTTCTGGATCTCTCTTGCAGCTTCTGTGTGCTTTTTCCAGGAATCCCGACGAAGCGCGCATTGCAGTAGTCCAGCCTGGAGAAGATAAAGGCATGGACAAGTTTCTCTGCATCTGAGTTTGGAAATATTTCTGAGATGATAGAAGGAGGTTTTGCAGAGGTGTTTTATGGTCACTGAAGGTCAGGTGAGGGTCACCTGAACACCTCCACCTGAACACCTGAACACCTCCACCTGAACACCTGGACACCTGAACACCTGAACACCTGAACACCTCCACCTGAACACCTGAACACCTGAACACCTGAACACCTCCACCTGAACACCTGAACACCTGAACACCTGAACACCTCCACCTGAACACCTGAACACCTGAACACCTGAACACCTCCACCTGAACACCTGAACACCTGAACACCTGAACATCTGAACACCTCCACCTGAACACCTGAACACCTGAACACCTGAACACCTGAACAC
>NC_137689.1:76900141-76920141 GCF_963989245.1 Nansenia antarctica
CCCATCCCTCCTCCCATCCCTCCCTCTCTCCATCCATCTCTCCAACCCTCTCTCCTGTACCTCTTTTCTCCCTCCATCTATCGGCTAATCTGGCAACCCGGCTAATCTGGCAACCCGGCCAATCTGGCAACCCGGCCTTGTGGGCGTGTTTGTTTACATTGCTCATCACGCGCCATGCGACCGGGCTACGTGATGACGTGCCTGACGTCAGGCTAGAAGAAATCCGGTGGAAACTCGGAAGAGAAGCGGCGGTTGAATTCACAAATCAGGCGGATCAGATGAAATCACAGGTGAGACCAGCCCGTTTAACTCTAACCCTGTATCCCAGACAGGAGCGCGACGTCGTGCCTCTGTAACACCCGGGAAACACCGTAGACGCGAGGGTCTGTTGTGCTGAGCGCTGCTAGCCTGTTAGCCTGCTGGCCGCCCGTCGCGTGAATCTCACGGGAAATGGAAATGTGACACTGGCAGTGTGATCAGTGTGATCAGTGTTCTCATCAGTGTCATCAGTGTGATCAGTGTCATCAGTGTGATCAGTGTGATCAGTGTCATCAGTGTGATCAGTGTCATCAGTGTGATCAGTGTCATCAGTGTCATCAGTGTGATCAGTGTCATCAGTGTGATCAGTGTCATCAGTGTCATCAGTGTGATCAGTGTCGTCATCAGTGTCATCAGTGTGATCAGTGTGATCAGTGTCATCAGTGTCATCAGTGTGATCAGTGTCATCAGTGTGATCATCAGTGTGATCAGTGTGATCAGTGTGATCAGTGTCATCAGTGTCATCAGTGTCATCAGTGTCATCAGTGTCATCAGTGTGATCAGTGTGATCATCAGTGTCATCAGTGTGATCAGTGTCATCAGTGTGATCAGTGTGATCAGTGTCATCATCAGTGTCATCAGTGTGATCAGTGTCATCAGTGTGATCAGTGTGATCAGTGTCATCAGTGTCATCAGTGTGATCAGTGTCATCAGTGTGATCAGTGTGATCAGTGTCATCAGTGTCATCAGTGTGATCAGTGTGATCAGTGTCATCAGTGTCATCAGTGTGATCAGTGTCATCAGTGTGATCAGTGTGATCAGTGTGATCATCAGTGTGATCATCAGTGTCATCAGTGTCATCAGTGTCATCAGTGTGATCAGTGTGATCAGTGTCATCAGTGTCATCAGTGTGATCAGTGTCATCAGTGTCATCAGTGTGATCAGTGTCATCAGTGTCATCAGTGTGATCAGTGTGATCAGTGTGATCAGTGTCATCAGTGTGATCAGTGTGATCAGTGTCATCAGTGTGATCAGTGTTATCAGTGTCATCAGTGTGATCAGTGTGATCAGTGTGATCAGTGTCATGATCAGTGTCATCAGTGTCATCAGTGTGATCATCAGTGTCATCATCAGTGTCATCAGTGTCATCAGTGTGATCAGTGTGATCAGTGTTCTCATCAGTGTGATCAGTGTCATCAGTGTCATCAGTGTGATCAGTGTGATCAGTGTGATCAGTGTCATCAGTGTGATCAGTGTCATCAGTGTCATCAGTGTCATCAGTGTCATCAGTGTGATCGGTGTGATCAGTGTTATCAGTGTGTTATCACAGCAGCTGGTCCATCTCAGTCACACTAATACTCTATTATAATACTATCACTAATACTCTATTAGAATACTAACACTAATACTCTATTAGAATACTAACACTAATACTCTATTAGAATACTAACACTAATACTCTATTATAATACTAACACTAATACTCTATTAGAATACTAACACTACTAAATACTGTTTACGTCCCTAGGACCCAGGCTAAACATACTATGTGACAGGGTCTGGTGCAAGTCCCCAAGCAGGGCAACGTCATCTTTCTTTTAGTAGTTTTAATAGTTGAAGAAGATATGCTTAATTGAATGTTGGGATGAATCTATTAACTTGCCGCTTTGCTGCTCCACCAAACTATAAACTAACCTCAACCCAAATACCGGAGAACATGGCTCTGAATCAAACAGACTGATGCCCTCTGTGTTCTAGACCCAGGCTGATGCCCTCTGTGTTCTCAGGTCTAGACCCAGACTGATGCCCTCTGTGTTCTAGACCCAGACTGATGCCCTCTGTGTTCTAGACCCAGACTGATGCCCTCTGTGTTCTAGACCCAGACTGATACCCTCTGTGTTCTCAGGTCTAGACCCAGGCTGATACCCTCTGTGTTCTAGACCCAGGCTGATGCCCTCTGTGTTCTCAGGTCTAGACTGATACCCTCTGTGTTCTCAGGTCTAGACTGATACCCTCTGTGTTCTCAGGTCTAGACCCAGGCTGATACCCTCTGTGTTCTAGACCCAGACTGATGCCCTCTGTGTTCTAGACCCAGACTGATACCCTCTGTGTTCTCAGGTCTAGACCCAGGCTGATACCCTCTGTGTTCTAGACCCAGGCTGATGCCCTCTGTGTTCTCAGGTCTAGACTGATACCCTCTGTGTTCTCAGGTCTAGACTGATACCCTCTGTGTTCTCAGGTCTAGACCCAGACTGATGCCCTCTGTGTTCTAGACCCAGACTGATAACCTCTGTGTTCTAGACCCAGACTGATGCCCTCTGTGTTCTAGACCCAGGCTGATACTCTCTGTGTTCTCAGGTCTAGACCCAGGCAGCCATGGCGTCCGAGGGGAAGGCGCTGCGCGTCGACTTCCCGGACTTCTCCGGGTCGCTGCTGCAGAAGCTGAACCTGCAGCGTCAGCGCGGGCAGCTGTGTGACATGGTGGTGGTCATCCAGGGGCACCAGTACCGCGCGCACCGCGCCGTCCTGGCCGCCAGCTCACCCTACTTCTGCGACCAGGTAACCCTGACCCCTGACCCCTGACCCTGGGGGGGCGTGTCTGTGTGTCTGTCTGTGTGTCTGTGTCTGTCTGTCTGTGTGTCTGTCTCTGTGTCTGTCTCTGTGTCTGTCTGTCTGTCTGTGTGTCTGTCTGTGTGTCTGTCTCTGTGTCTGTCTGTCAGTGTGTCTGTCTGTGTGTGTCTGTCTGTGTGTCTGTCTGTGTGTTTGTCTGTCTGTCTCTGTGTCTGTCTCTGTGTCTGTCTGTGTGTCTGTCTGTCTGTCTGTCTGTGTGTCTGTGTGTCTGTCTGTCTGTCTGTGTGTCTGTCTGTCTGTCTCTGTGTCTGTCTTTGTGTCTGTCTGTGTGTCTGTCTGTGTGTCTGTCTGTGTGTCTGTCTGTGTGTCTCTGTTTCTGTCTCTGTGTCTGTCTGTCTGTGTGTCTGTCTCTGTGTCTGTCTCTGTGTCTGTCTGTGTGTCTGTCTGTGTGTCTGTCTGTCTGTCTGTCTGTGTCTGTCTGTCTGTCTGTGTGTCTGTCTCTGTGTCTGTCTGTGTGTCTGTCTCTGTGTCTGTCTCTGTGTCTGTCTGTCTGTCTGTGTGTCTGTCTGTGTGTGTCTGTCTGTCTGTGTGTCTGTCTGTGTGTCTGTCTGTCTGTCTGTGTGTCTGTGTCTGTCTGTGTGTCTGTGTGTCTGTCTGTCTGTCTGTGTGTCTGTCTGTCTGTCTCTGTGTCTGTCTTTGTGTCTGTCTGTGTGTCTGTCTGTGTGTCTGTCTCTGTGTCTGTATCTGTGTCTGTCTGTCTGTGTGTCTGTCTCTCTGTCTGTCTGTGTGTCTGTCTGTGTGTCTGTCTGTCTGTTTGTCTGTCTCTGTGTCTGTCTGTCTGTGTGTCTGTGTGTCTGTCTGTCTGTGTGTCTGTCTGTCTGTGTGTCTGTCTGTCTGTCTGTGTGTCTGTGTGTCTGTCTGTCTGTGTGTCTGTCTGTCTGTGTGTCTGTCTGTGTGTATGTCTGTCTGTCTGTCTGTGTGTCTGTCTCTGTGTCTGTCTGTCTGTGTGTCTGTCTCTGTGTCTGTCTGTCTGTGTGTCTGTCTGTCTGTGTGTCTGTCTCTGTGTCTGTCTGTCTGTGTGTCTGTCTCTGTGTCTGTCTGTCTGTGTGTCTGTCTCTGTGTGTCTGTCTGTGTGTCTGTCTGTGTGTCTGTCTGTCTATGTCTGTCTGTGTGTCTGTCTGTGTGTCTGTCTGTGTGTCTGTCTGTCTGTCTCTGTGTCTGTCTGTGTGTCTGTCTGTGTGTGTGTCTCTGTGTGTTTGTCTGTGTGTCTGTCTGTGTGTCTGTCTGTGTGTGTGTCTGTCTGTGTGTCTGTCTGTCTGTGTGTCTGTGTGTGTGTCTGTCTGTGTGTCTGTCTGTGTGTATGTCTCTGTGTCTGTGTGTCTGTGTGTCTGTGTGTGTGTCTGTCTGTGTGTCTGTGTGTCTGTCTCTGTGTGTTTGTCTGTGTGTCTGTCTGTCTGTGTATGTCTGTCTGTGTGTCTGTCTGTCTGTCTGTCTGTCTGTGTGTCTGTCTGTGTGTCTGTGTGTCTGTCTGTCTGTGTGTCTGTCTCTCTGTGTGTCTGTCTGTCTGTGTGTCTGTCTGTGTGTCTGTCTGTCTGTCTGTCTGTGTGTCTGTCTGTCTGTGTGTCTGTCTGTGTGTCTGTCTGTGTGTCTGTCTGTGTATGTCTGTCTGTGTGTCTGTCTGTGTGTCTGTCTGTCTGTCTGTGTATGTCTGTCTGTCTGTGTGTCTGTCTGTGTGTCTGTCTGTCTGTCTGTGTATGTCTGTCTGTGTGTCTGTCTCTCTGTCTGTCTGTCTGTCTGTCTGTGTCCTAGAGGTTGTATAATGTGACAGCAAAAACTCATTGATAAGATGAACATCAGATGAATGCGGAGACCGAGAGGTGTTGCTTCCTTATGATAATGAATTAATGCTCAATGTAGACAATTAAGATAAAGTTTAATCCATTACACAGCGCTGGGCAGCCTCTCAATACACACGGCAAGCAACGGTGAGAGACTCGCACCTAATGACACTTTGTAGCGGCCTTATATGCTAGATTTTCCGCTGACACCGGAAACAGCTGTTTGTCATGCAAATCATTCCCAAAGACAGGGGCTCCGTTGAGTCTAGGTAGGGTTGTTGACGAGAAGTCCCCATGTTCCAAAAGTGGCTGATTATCCTGACAACCCAGCTACCCGACCCTGGTCAGCTGACTGGCTGGTCCTGAATATACTGATCTATTGACCCCAGTACCCATATAAGTCTACCACCTGGCTGACCACCACAAGGCTCCCCTGTCCTTAGATCCCAACTGGTCCCCATCTCTATATTTGGCTCAGGTCCAGTTACAGACAGAGAGTTTGCAGTCCCGTGCTGATACAGCAAGAGAGGCTGGCTCATTTCTCAATAGTCAGATGTTACACTTGCTGATAATCCCTAATGATTAAACATTCAGGATTTACCTAAGCACAATGATAAAATGCATCCTATCAGCCCACTCTTTTTTGTCTTCTCTAATGGACAGTAACTTTAATTATTTCTCTTTCTTTCCCCATGGTTGAGATCCCGCATTCCTCCCCCGGAATCGTCTTTAAATGACTTTTCCCATGGACAAATGCAAGCTCCCAGTCATGTGGCCTGACAAAGTGAACAAACATCTCACTCCACAATTGACTTGGCATGAGTAAAAGGTCACTTTGTGGTTAAAACTACTCTGATTAATAATCACCTTCTTTGGATAAAAACCTTTGTTGTTTAAAGGAGAAAATATCCAAATAGGTTTCTCATTGCTATGTCTAACTACTTATTACAAATGAAGTAGATATCATTTCCATCATTAAGTCAAATCACATGTTTTTCCATAGTTTGTTACATAATTATACATTTTTAACAAATAGGGATATCGTCAATCAGTTTCTTGGTTCTCTTCGATATCCTAGGTCGATCTTCAACAGAGGGACCATCATGCTTTTCCGGTCGCAATGAGGCACTATCTGAGACGCTGGAACATTGTTGTCTTTCCGCCTTATCGTCCTCTTGTCTTGTTGCTGTGTTATTGAGAGACTCACAGTAGAGATTATTTCATTCACCCTCATGCTGCTTGCTCAAATGTTTTAACAGTGTTATTGAAACTCTAAATCCTTACCCCCTACTTTTCTCTCCCCTATTGTTCTATGTCCCCATTGTCTGATCTTAAAGGTTTACTCCTGTTGTGGTGAATACGTACAACAATTGTCAACAAACTGGCAAACTCCTGCAACTGAGTCTAGTGCGCTATTTGGTTTAACTCCCTGGATGTCACGACGCATGCGAACAAGATTAGTGTCAGAGTCTTCAGTTAAAGTAAAGTCTGTTTCGTTAGTTAACACCCAGAGCGTATACAGAACCGATAGAATTGTGGCCATCCATCTTATGCACAATGAGGCCAGGATCACACGGTGTCTCCCGTCACGCATCGTCTGTCCGGTATCTCTTGTCCTAGTTTCAATCTTAATTCACAACAACATCAAGAATAATTGTTAATAGCAGAGATAGTCATCATTATGGTACTGAAATCAGTAATCGTTTCATAATACGTGTTTTCCCCTTTGCTTGGTTCTCATCGTCAGAGTTGAGAGTGGGTTGGGCCCCCTGTGGTCCCCCCCATCTAGTGAGTTATGCACTTGCCTGCTGAGACATTTTTAGATACAGGGATTGCACAATCGTTAAGTACAGGTAGACAGACATTTAGTTTCTCTCAAAATGGTTAACTCGTCCTTCATCAATGCTCCTAGAGGAAACAAAAAGATTTGTCATTCGACATTCATGCCATGGGTATTCAAACTAGGACGTGTGTTGTGAAAAACCGTGAACCGTCCCTTTAATATCCAAATCAGTTCTTCAATACTTAGTTTATTTACTGTCAATGTGCAATCTGAGTCAATTCCCATAAGCATACTTTTAATGAGGTAGATAGGTTCTATTCTACCCGTATGTTAAAAATTCTGATCACAATTGTTACTGATGGCTTGAATACTTCCCCGTTGGTCTATGTACACTATGAGCTTATTTTGCATTAAGGTTTAAATTTGCTGTGAACATTTAAATGTTCTATCCCTCTCTTATAGTCAAATATTTCTCAGTCAATCACCCGTCGGTTTTAGTAGATTTATCAGAGACACTCTTGAGTCAGTGTGAACGGTTTTCTATCATAAATGTTGCATCAATGTGTAATTCTCGTGCATTCAGCTGTTGGCCGATTAACACTGTTGATTGTGTAAAATACCGTCATATTCGTATGTGTAATTGCTTTATCAAAGTCTGTAGTCTGTCATGTCATTATCATGTTTCCGCTTTCAAACAGAAAAACAACATTTTCGTTTACAGTTACACAGAGAATTATCATTTGTGGTTTCCCCTTTCTCTCATCCGTCAATCGTTCACTGTCATTTCAGCCCCCACTTCTGTTAGATTGGCCCTCAGCAACGCCCCCGTTTTTTTAGTCCGTCGCTCAGTGTTTCTTTCCATTTTCTGGGTTCTGTCAGGAGATAGAATTGGCAAGAGTTGTGTTGTCCGTTCGGGATTATTCATCAATCAAAATGTCACATATTGCTCTTCGCTTGTGTGAACATCAACAGTCATCAATGCACGGTCTTATCTCTGTTCACCAAGTAAATTCAAATGTTACGTTTACTGAGTCAATGCAGAATTGTATGATAATTACAATAAGAGACAACTACATTTTCATGTCTAACACTTCTATGTGTTCTCTGCGTGTGTGTGTCTCTGTGTCACCGAGCTGCGTCTTGTTTGCAAGGGCAGTTCTATTAATAGTTTTGGTTCAGAGCGTCGTCCCTGGTGCAGCGTTGTGGAGCACAAGTGCACTCGTGTCTCTTACCACCTTTTGCTGTTTGTGCTAAGCTATTTAGCTTGTCCTGAAAATACAATAGTTATTCATTTCACTCTTTATCATTTGTTTACAATATGTTAATCAATACAAGGATTATTATTACTTAACTCAATGATTTCCCTATAACTCTATCACTCGACATGCTTCACGTAAGACTTCATTACCCATAATGCTTAGTATTCATTCCAACCCTCTAGGTCCGCGTATTGCGCCAGCTCCAAGACTTGTGGTTGGTATCGCTTATTAAACAATCCCAAAGCTTCTAATTCCCTTATTCGTTTTTCAATCAATGCTGGTGTCATTGAGAAAATGTCTGGTGTCGATAATTTGAAGTTTTTCGCATCGTCTCCAATACCATCTAGAATCATATTTGTAAAGAATGCGTTAGGTTTGTCATCTAATTCCAAATTCGCCTTTTCTCTCCAGGTATTTTGGAATCTGATTACAAAGTCAGACATTGTTTCATTAGGCTTACGTTTACAGTTCAGAATCTGTGAGATATCACGGTTTTGACTGGCATGTTCGTTTAGAAATTTGGTTAATTGTTCAATATGAGTCACTTTGTGTTGTTTATTAAACCATGGGAATCGTTCATTAATTGTATTACCTCTACATGGCCCATCATTATCTTCATTCAAAGTTTCACAAGCATTTATCAAAGTATCAATTTCAACATCTGGCATTAACGTGATCAGAATGTATCTTAAATCCGTGCCATTCAAATTACCATGTAGCAACATTGTTTCGTACCAATTTATGAATCCTTTTGGGTTAATCAAGGGTCTGGGTGCGTCGACTATGATTGCAGATACGTCGGTTAGGGTTAATGGTTTATACAGTACTTTCTCCTCTATATTTAACAATGGTGCCTGCACCCGAACCACGCTGCGTATCACAGTCTGCTCCGCCTGTTCCGGCTGTACAGGAGGAGACCCGCTCCGTATCTCCTTTACCTTGGGTATAGGGTTAAACCTATTGTGTTCCTTCTTTCTGACAATATTACCAGGCCATTGATTAGACATTATTACCCATGCTTGATAGACTTCTTTCATGTAATCAATATCCCATAATGGGTCGCAAATGCTTTTGTTTGATATCAAATATTCATCAATAATCTTTAGTTTATTCTTTTCAAAACTCCCGATACTTGGGAAATTATCGTCACTCCATTCCGCAATCTTTGTTAGAAACGGTTCTGCATAGAATGGTCCTAATTTAAGTAAAATCCATCCTTTTGGTGTCACTGTATCAGTGTATTTTATCGGAATATCAATTATGTGTGGATCAATTTCCAATAGTTTCTTAATAGATTTCTTTTCCCCTCGTGGCAAGTCCCTAACCGACTTGTACTTAATAATCCGTTTTTCACAATTTGCTGTCCTAGACATTCGATTCCCCATGTTTGATTAATTACACTGCACACAATGTTAGTAAAAAGGAATTCTTTTATCTAAATTGTCTCGTTAGAGCTTTATAGTTACACCATTCGTGTCATATACTTTAATTCAGTCTGTTGTATTGCGTCTCATCAAGGTCATTTAAATCCACGTCTCATCTGTTCTCTCCTGTCTCAATAAATCAATCTTGTCACTCAAATCTGTTGCGCTCTAACATTAACACAAATACCGTATCCGTTCAACTTCTTATCGTCCTACAACTGTCTTTTTACCGCTGACCTATATCTTTCATTATACTAGACCACTTATAAACACTTTCTTTAAATCACACTTCAAATTACATACCATAACCACTTGCGTGTCAATACCTTATTCATTTAACCATCTTAATCAACATTCTACTTCATAGTTTCAATTGACTCAAGCGTGCTGCAGTTCACCTTATTTCCTGTCAAATACCTCAATATGTCTGTACCTTACAGATAAACACCTGTCTGTACCTTACAGATAAAAACCTAAATAAAAACCCACGGAATGCCCAATTCCGTTTAATCAATTCTTCTATGAATTAATCAATATCCAGTATCAGTATGTCACCTCCAGAGTGGCACCTAGCATCTCTGTCCTTTATAACGTATCCTAGATGTGGATCAATGACCTTCAATGTACACAGCAATACTCAAGCTTTAATATTTAGTCAATTTTAATCATTGGCCCCCCCATCATCAAATTCATCCCCTTTCCTTCATTCAAGGAAAAAAATTACAGGTTTTTTTTTCCCTCTAGAACAACAATTCAGGTTAAGCACACAACCACACTGGTTTATCTGCCTTACCTGTCTCGCTGAATCTAGGATCCTGTTCGTTAAACGCCAATTTGATAAGATGAACATCAGATGAATGCGGAGACCGAGAGGTGTTGCTTCCTTATGATAATGAATTAATGCTCAATGTAGACAATTAAGATAAAGTTTAATCCATTACACAGCGCTGGGCAGCCTCTCAATACACACGGCAAGCAACGGTGAGAGACTCGCACCTAATGACACTTTGTAGCGGCCTTATATGCTAGATTTTCCGCTGACACCGGAAACAGCTGTTTGTCATGCAAATCATTCCCAAAGACAGGGGCTCCGTTGAGTCTAGGTAGGGTTGTTGACGAGAAGTCCCCATGTTCCAAAAGTGGCTGATTATCCTGACAACCCAGCTACCCGACCCTGGTCAGCTGACTGGCTGGTCCTGAATATACTGATCTATTGACCCCAGTACCCATATAAGTCTACCACCTGGCTGACCACCACAAGGCTCCCCTGTCCTTAGATCCCAACTGGTCCCCATCTCTATATTTGGCTCAGGTCCAGTTACAGACAGAGAGTTTGCAGTCCCGTGCTGATACAGCAAGAGAGGCTGGCTCATTTCTCAATAGTCAGATGTTACACTTGCTGATAATCACTAATGATTAAACATTCAGGATTTACCTAAGCACAATGATAAAATGCATCCTATCACTCATGTATCGCATTCAAGATGGATGACAAAACAAAATGCTGTTTCTCCTCCTCTCCTCTCCTCTCCTCTCCTCTCCTCCTCCTCCTCCTCCTCCTCTCCTCTCCTCCTCCTCTCCTCCTCCTCTCCTCTCCTCTCCTCCTCCTCTCCTCTCCTCTCCTCTCCTCTCCCCCCTCCTCTCCTCTCCTCTCCCCTCCCTCTCCTCTCCTCCTCCTCTCCTCTCCTCTCCTCCTCCTCTCCCTCTCCTCTTCACCTCTCCTCTCCTCCTCCTCTCCTCTCCTCCACCTCTTCTCTCCTCCTCCTCCTCTCCTCTCCTCTCCTCTCCTCTCCCCCCTCCTCTCCTCTTCACCTCTCCTCTCCTCCTCCTCTCCTCTCCCCCCTCCTCTCCTCTCTTCTCCTCTCCTCTCCTCTCCCCCCTCCTCTCCTCTCCCTCTCCTCCTCCTCCTCTCCTTCTCCTCTCCTCTCCTCTCCTCTCCCCCCTCCTCTCCTCTCCCTCTCCTCTTCACCTCTTCTCTCCTCCTCTCCTCCTCTCCTCTCCTCACCTCCTCTCCTCTCCTCTCCTCTCCCCCTTCCTCTCCTCTCCTCTCTCCTCTCCTCTCCTCTCCTCTCCTCTCCTCCTCCTCCTCTCCTCTCCTCTCCTCTCCTCCTCCTCTCCTCCTCCTCCTCTCCTCTCCTCTCCTCCTCCTCTCCTTCTCCTCCTCTCCTCTCCTCTCCTCCTCTCCCAGGTGTTGTTGAAGAACAGTGCCCGTGTGGTGCTGCCAGAGGTGATGCACCCCTGCGTGTTTGAGCGGCTGCTGCAGTCCTGCTACACGGGCACGTTGCTCCTCCCCGCGGGGGCGGTGGTGGCGTTCCTCACGGCCGCCAGCTTCCTGCAGATGTGGCACGTGGTGGACAAGTGCACGGAGCTGCTGGAGGTGGTGGGGGCGGGGGGGGCGGCGGCCGGGGGGGGCTCGCTGGGGGTGGGGGTGTCCCGGCGGGGGGGGCTGGGGGCGGGGGTGTCGCTGTGCAGCGCGGGGGCAGGGGGGGGTGGGGGGACAGCGCCGGAGGACGGGCCTTCGCCCGGTGGGGACAGCAACTACCACAGCCCCGGGGAGGAGGAGGAGGAGGAGGAGGAGGAGGGGGAGGAGGGGGAGGGGGGCGTGGGGGGGGAGGAGGAGGGGGAGGAGGGCTTCACCAAGACTGAGATGGACCAGCTGCTGGAGAACAGCTTCCCCTCCCCCCCCTGTCTGGACCAGGACGTCTCGGCCAGCGACAGCGAGAACGGCGACGAGGACCACGACTACCAGTACACCAGGCCCGCCTACGTGCCCCCGAGCATCATGGGACACAGGAAATGGGTGCACGTGAAGGCGGAGCGTCCGGAGGGAGGGAGGGAGGGGTGTGGCGGCGGGGGGGGGGGAGGAGGAGGAGGAGACTCTGCAGAGCAGCTGAACCCCGCCCACTCCCAGGGGCTCCCAGCCAATAGGAGCGCTCTGGAGGACGAGCTGGTGTCTCAGCTGAAGGAGGGGGAGGGGCTGGAGGAGGGGGAGGGGCTAGAGGAGGACCCCCTGGACTTCTACGGGACATCGATGGAGGGCTTCTCGTCCGGGGGGGCTGAGGGGGGGCCGCTGGGGCTGAAGGAGGAGAGAGGAGGGGGGAGCGGGGGGCAGGTAAGAGAGAGAGTGTGTGTGTGTGTGTTGGGGGGGGGGGGGGGGGTGTCAGGTAGGACCGTCTCCAGTATGGGGTTGGTGTTGGTCTACTGGCCTGTCTCCAGTATGGGGTTGGTGTTGGTGGCCCTGCCTTGACCAGGTTCACGTCCTACCTCAGCTATAGAAGCTTCTCTGTCTACATAGCTAACTGTGCCTCTCCCCCAGCCAGTCTCTCATGTGGGGTCCCACAGGGTTGCATCCTGGGTCCCATCATGTTCTCCATCTACATGCTTCCCCTTGGTCAAATTATCCAAAAACACAACGTTTCTTTCCATTGCTATTCAGATGACACACAGCTTTATATCCCCCTGAAACTAAATGAAACTCCATCCCTCCATCCCTCTCTCTATCAGACCTGACCCCTCCATCCCTCCATCCCTCTCTCTATCAGACCTGACCCCTCCATCCCTCCATCCCTCTCTCTATCAGATCTGCCCCCTCCATCCCTCCATCCACTCCTTTTAATCCAGGCTAAAAACGAAATAGATTTGTTTGTTCTCGTGTACTTTCTATATATGTCATTATGCTATATCACTATGTCATTATGCTTTATGTTATTGTGATCGTATGCTTTTATAAATACTCCTCTCCTCTCCCCTCCTCCCCTCTCCTCTCCTCCCCTCTCCTCTACCTCTCCTCTCCCCTCCTCTCCTCTCCTCTCCTCCCCTCTCCTCTACCTCTCCTCTCCTCTACCTCTCCTCCCCCTCTCCTCTCCTCCCCTCTCCTCTCCTCTCCTTTACCTCCCCTCTCCTCTCCCCTCCTCCCCTCTCCTCTCCTCTCCTCTACCTCCCCTCTCCTCTCCTCTCCTCTCCCTCTACCTCTCCTCTCCTCCTCCTCTCCTCTCCTCCTCCTCTCAGCCCCCACCGCCCCCCCCCTCCACCGGCGGTCCCCAGGAGCCCCCCCCACCCCCACCCCCTCCCCAGGGCTTCGGCTCCCTGGTCTACAAGCTGTACCCCTGCCAGTGCGGCAAGAGTTTCACCCACAAGAGCCAGAGGGACCGTCACATGAGCATGCACCTGGGGCTGCGGCCCTACGGCTGCGCCGTCTGCGGGAAGAGCTTCAAGATGAAGCACCACCTGGTGGGCCACATGAAGATCCACACGGGCCTGAAGCCCTACGCCTGCAGCCTCTGCCAGCGCCGGTTCATGTGGAGGGACAGCTTCAACAGACACACATCCTCCTGCTCCCGCGCCCACCAGGGCCAGAACCAGAACCAGAACCAGGGCCAAGGCCAGGGCCAGGGCCAGACCACCCGCCCCTCCTCTGCCTCCCTGGCCCCGCCCACCACCACCCCCACCCCCCCCAGCTCAGACCTGCTGACCTTTAACCTTTAACCCCCCCCACCCCTCCTGACCCTTTAAACAGAGAGGGCACCGCCCACCAGAACCAGACCCGCCGAGCCCAGGACTCCCCCCCCCCCCCCCCCAGATCAGACTGGCTGACCTTTAACCCTTAATCCCCCCCCCTGCCCCCCACCCGTCCCCCTGTCCCAGATCAGTGTCCACTCCCCTCGATGGTTCTCCGAGCCAGGAGGTAGAGGCTGGGGGAGGTAGAGGCTGGGGGAGGTAGAGGCTCGGGGAGGTAGAGGCTGGGGGAGGTAGAGGCTGGGGGAGGTAGAGGCTCGGGGAGGTAGAGGCTGGGGGAGGTAGAGGCTCGGGGAGGTAGAGGCTGCTGGAGGTAGACATCGGAGGCTCCTTGGGAGGGAAGGAGGAGTGTATCACACGCTTGACACTTTCGGACCATTCCTCAGACCTACAGGTGTGTTAGCTATAGTCACATACAGGTGTGTCTCTCTCTGCTATCTACCGCCAGGCCTGGGGAACAGGTTACCTAGGTTACACGGTCTCTTGTCTGGTGAAAATACATCGAATCAAATAAACGGCGCCCGCTGGTGACATCATGATGACATCATCATCATCGGGCTGCACTGAACCAGGAAGAGGAAGTCCCTTCCTTCTCAGGACTAGGGGGGGTCAGCCACACTGTCACCTGACTGGCTTCAGAGACGCTCATCCAGAATGATCCCAGTGGAATCACTTTAACCATGTTTTAACCGTGTTCTAACCGTGTTCTAACCGTGTTCTAACCGTGTTCACATGGTGTGAAATGACAATGATTGGCTGTAGTCGTAGAGGTGCGGGAGGCGGTGGTTGCTAGGAGGTGGTGGTTGCTTGGAGGCGGTGGTTGCTAGGACGTCTGTTGTGCTGTAGAGGGGTTCCAACCTGACCTTCACATCTGCATTCACTCATACCTGCCTCACCTCTGACCTTTAATCTTTAACCTGTTTACCTGCCTCACCTCTGACCTTTAACCTTTAACCTGTTTACCTGCCTCACCTCTGACCTTTAACCTTTAACCTGTTTACCTGCCTCACCTCTGACCTTTAACCTTTAACCTGTTTACCTGCCTCACCTCTGACCTTTAACCTTTAACCTGTTTACCTGCCTCACCTCTGACCTTTAACCTTTAACCTGTTTACCTGCCTCACCTCTGACCTTTAACCTTTAACCTGTTTACCTGCCTCACCTCTGACCTTTAACCTTTAACCTGTTTACCTGCCTCACCTTTGACTTTTAACCTTTAACCTGTTTACCTGCCTCACCTCTGACCTTTAATCTTTAACCTGTTTACCTGCCTCACCTCTGACCTTTAATCTTTAACCTGTTTACCTGCCTCACCTCTGACCTTTAATCTTTAACCTGTTTACCTGCCTCACCTCTGACCTTTAACCTTTAACCTGTTTACCTGCCTCACCTCTGACCTTTAACCTTTAACCTGTTTACCTGCCTCACCTCTGACCTTGTTTACCTGACCTTCACATCTGCCTCACCTTTAACCTTTGACCTTGTTTGGCTGCCTCACCTTTGACCTTGTTTACCTGCCTCACCTCTGACCTTTGACCTTGTCTCATGTGTTATGAGGTTCTTCAAGGCACTTGAGCCCAGCTGATGCAGTGTGGTGTTTCTCTCCAGCTAGCAGGCTAGCTGTTAGCCACTAGCATGGCCACGCAGTCTAAATACCTCTCATTCTGAATGTTACCTGTTATATTTACACCATAATTGATAAAAACATGTTTTACTGGAAACCATGGTTACTAAACCTCGACATTTGTCAATCCCAGTGTGACTAGACTAGTGTGGGTGTGGGGGCGGGGGGGTGTACAGAGTCATGTGAACCTTGTGTGATGCTGTAGTCTAGTTATGAGGAGTTTCTCTCTACTGATGTGATTCTTACTGAAGCTTTTAAACTTCTGACTGTTTGATATGAGTGTTGTTGCTGCGTCCTGCTGACAACGGAGACTCTGTCGCCCCGGCAACGCTTTTAGGTTCAGGACCGTGTTGTCATGACGACACAGAGCAGTGTGCTGCGCAGCCCAGCAGGGGGCAGAGCGGTACATCCAGGATGTTGGCATGGTTACCAGCTGCTCTAACAGGCCGACGAGACAATCATTAGGGCGTGATTACAGGGTGTGTCAGCCAGGGGGCAGCGTGGGCTCCGTAGGTACAACATGGGATATTATACCAGGATGTTTGTCTTTAATTTCACTGTTTAGTTCCGGAGGCGTTTAGTCATGTGACAACGAGGTCCTTGAGGAGATTACGTCTGATCTCAGGCCCGATTCTGTTTGTGTTCTAGGGTGTTCTAGGGTGTTCTAGAGTTTTCTAGAGTGCACTATGGTGTTCTAGAGTGTTCTAGGGTGTTCTAGAGTGTTCTAGGGTGTTCTAGAGTGCACTAGGGTGTTCTAGAGTGTTCTAGAGTGTTCTAGGGTATTCTAGAGTGCACTAGGGTGTTCTAGAGTGTGCTAGGGTGTTCTAGAGTGTTCTAGGGTGTTCTAGAGTGTTCTAGGGTATTCTAGAGTGCACTAGGGTGTTCTAGAGTGTGCTAGGGTGTTCTAGAGTGCACTAGGGTGTTCTAGAGTGTGCTAGGGTGTTCTAGAGTGTTCTAGAGTGTGCTAGGGTGTTCTAGAGTGTTCTAGAGTGTTCTAGGGTGTTCTAGAGTGTTCTAGGGTATTCTAGAGTGCACTAGAGTGTGCTAGGGTGTTCTAGAGTGTTCTAGAGTGTTCTAGGGTGTTCTAGAGTGTGCTAGAGTGTTCTAGGGTGTTCTAGGGTGTTCTAGAGTGTTCTAGGGTGTTCTAGAGTGTTCTAGGGTATTCTAGAGTGCGCTAGAGTGTGCTAGGGTGTTCTAGAGTGTTCTAGAGTGCACTAGAGTGTGCTAGGGTGTTCTAGAGTGTTCTAGGGTGTTCTAGGGTGTTCTGGGGTGTTCTAGAGAAGCTTTCTATGGTGCAGGAACATCAGTGTTTCTGCTGTCTGGCTCTGTGGATCACCAGTAGACTGGTCCAGCCTGGTTGAATACGCTGTTGTACTGTATGTTCACTGGTTTTTGCCATATAAGCCTGTCAGTGTATTACCCTGCAGGTTAACTTCTATAAGCCTGTATTACCCTGCAGGTTAACTTATACCATGTTGTACAGAATACTTGTTGAGCAGAACTGAATTCTAACTTTGACACTGACTCTCTTCTGCTTGTGTGAAATGTGAAATGTGTATTACGCTGATCTGGAAAAACTAAACAGCAGACCTTGACTCTGAGGACAACATGTTAGTGATTCTGAGGACAACATGTTGGTGATTCTGAGGACAACATGTTGGTGATTCTGAGGACAACATGTTGGTGATTCAGACACGAGGAACGTTAGAGGGTTTGGGGAGATGTCTCTCCCAGTGTTGGTGACATTCAAGCTACCTCACACAGACGAGCTGTTCCGTCTGTCTGACTGAAGTTGTTCACATTTTTCCAGAACCCCTCCTCCCTTTTCCTCACCTATGGGATATGTTCTTCTTATAGAAGAAGTTTGTGAATGTTTTGTACAAAAAGATGTTCAGCAATAAATGTCTTCTCCCACTTTGCCGCGTCAGTCTCTCGGACTCTGTCTCCTCGTTGTGATTGGCTGCGTCAGTCTCTCAGACTCTGTCTCCTCGTTGTGATTGGCTGCGTCAGTCTCTCAGACTCTGTCTCCGCGTTGTGATTGGCTGCGTCAGTCAGACTCTGTCTCCTCGTTGTGATTGGCTGCGTTTTGGATCGTTGAGTTTCAGGACTAGTGGACTCAGAGTTATGATCCCTTGGCTTCTCTGGCGCAGTACCAGCGACCGCCTCTAGAGGGAGCCACAGTCCTGCGCCATACCAGGAGGTCTGGAAGATGAAGACATGTTAATGTCAAGATGCACAACATATTTTAATGTTATTTAACCTTTATTTCTACAGAAACACACTGAGACCAGATGCACCCTGTCATCAATTACATGTCAACAACAACAACAACAACACAGTTAAATACAGACGTATTCCAACAGGCTTATTCTGATAAATCTCGTGAGACTGGATTTTCCTTTAGCGATGTGAATGAAACACCCCCCAGTACGTCATATAGAACCACAACATATCAGGTGAACTGTAGTTACCATGTAGTTAGCATGTAGGTACCATGTAGTTACCATGTAGGTACCATGTAGTAAGCATGTAGGTACCATGTAGGTACTATGTAGTTAGCATGTAGGTACCATGTAGTTAGCATGTAGATACCATGTAGTTAGCATGTAGTTGCCATGTAGTTAGCATGTAGTTACCATGTAGTAAGCATGTAGTTAGCATGTAGATACCATGTCGTTACCATGTCGTTAGCATGTAGTTACCATGTAGTTACCATGTAGTAAGCATGTAGTTAGCATGTAGTTAGCATGTAGATACCATGTAGTTAGCATGTAGATACCATGTAGTTAGCATGTAGTAAGCATGTAGGTACCATGTAGATACCATGTAGTTAGCATGTAGGTACCATGTAGATACCATGTAGTAAGCATGTAGTTACCATGTAGATACCATGTAGATATCATGTAGTTACCATGTAGTTAGCATGTAGATACCATGTAGTAAGCATGTAGTTACCATGTAGATACCATGTAGGTACCATGTAGATACCATGTAGGTACCATGTAGATACCATGTAGTTAGCATGTAGGTACCATGTAGATACCATGTAGTAAGCATGTAGTAAGCATGTAGATACCATGTTGGTACCATGTAGTAAGCATGTAGTAAGCATGTAGGTACCATGTAGGTACCATGTAGATACCATGTAGCAGTGGCGGCTGGTGCTAAACATTTTGGGTGGGGCACAGGTTATGGGGGCATGCTCCACGGGGAAGAATATCAACTTCAAAATCTGGATTTACAGTCGATTTTAGCATGAGAATATACTGTATATAGTACTGTCCAGACAGTTGTCTTGTTTAGCCATTCAACTAGGCATTAGTTATTCAAATGGAGAAAGACATGGAACACAATGCAATTGTGATAATAAATGTGTTCTTTGTTACTTCTTTAATTAAATTAAAGTGTACCTTTCTATTATCATACAATATTTCCTTGAACATGTAAACTCTATAATCATACAGTTGTCTTTCTATTAGTTGTCTCTGTCATACTGAACTGTTTGTTATCACCTCAGTTCTGTCTCTATTGCTCTCCTCTCCTGTTGTCGTTTCCGGGTCCAAAGTTGGCTGAGGCGCTGTCTTCGAAATGCCGCAATAATAATAATAATTAATTATATTTATATAGCGCTTTTCCGAGGCTCAAATACCCTGACAATATGGGGAAAACGGGAAAGTGCTGTGTCCCTTGTTGTATGAATAGATCCCAGTCTAAAAAACTATTAAACTGTCATTCTACCGCTGTAGTTCACTGGTATTCTGGTGCGGAGAATTTCTGGTTTGGAGCTGGAAATTGCAAAACGTCACGTTTGACGTCAGACTTAACAACCGGATATTCAGGGATATTCAGGGCATTTTTAAATGTTTACTACCCCTAGTGGTAGTGGCCCTAGGCTGCAGCCTAGGTAAGCCTATAATCTGCGCCCCGGCCGAGAAATAGGAGACAGACAATTGGAGCGCTGCTACAGCTCACGTGTAAGCCAAAAGTATTTGCAGTGCCATAGACTTGCATTCGGCCGGCGCCCCGACTCCTCCCCTTTGTATTTTAACAGTGACTTTTACACACACACACAGATAAAATGTTTATTGTATTGGAGGATTTTTAATTAATGCTGATAGGCGCCGACAGAATATCAGCCGCATTTTGTGAATAACCAATGTTTATTTAAAAAAAAAACTTTTACAAGTCGCAACTAGGAAGTGAAGGTGGGGGCGGCGCCCTAGCGCCCTCTATTGGCCAGCCGCCACTGCGGCATGTAGGTACCATGTAGATACCATGTAGTAAGCATGTAGATACCATGTAGTTACCATGTAGTAAGCATGTAGTTCGTGGAGGAGCTGCCTGGCCCTAAGCTGTCCTATGTGATCAACTCTGATTTGGTTTGATTTGAACAGCGTGACAGTTATCTGTTACTACCTCCCTTAGCCAGGGTCTGCTGGCCGCTGATTGGCTCATCCCTGCCTGAGGGCGGGGCAGGGCGTGGATGCGGTCGGGTGATTAGGCGGCTCACCTGTCTGTCAGGTGTCTGACAGCGTCTACCTGCAGCTGCTTCCTGCTCCCAGCGTCTCTCTGCGCCTGCGCCTGTGTGAGGGAGTGACGTCACCAGCGGACACGGTGTCTCTGCATATCTGGACGGTTCTGAGTCTCCGCTGCAGGTCTGTCTGAGCGACCTTGCGGCTGTTTCTGGACCGTAACACCCTGGACCCCCCCCGGAGGAGCAGCCTGGAC
>NC_137689.1:76922641-76932641 GCF_963989245.1 Nansenia antarctica
CTGTTACCCTGTCATCCTGTTACCCTGTCATCCTGTTACCCTGTCATCCTGTTACCCTGTCATCCTGTCATCCTGTCATCCTGTTACCCTGTCATCCTGTTACCCTGTCATCCTGTCATCCTGTCATCCTGTTACCCTGTCATCCTGTTACCCTGTCATCCTGTTACCCTGTCATCCTGTTACCCTGTCATCCTGTTACCCTGTTACCCTGTCATCCTGTCAT
Source organism: Nansenia antarctica (assembly GCF_963989245.1). NCBI lineage: Eukaryota > Metazoa > Chordata > Actinopteri > Argentiniformes > Microstomatidae > Nansenia > Nansenia antarctica. The sequence continues at coordinate 76,922,865 of NC_137689.1, forward strand.
CCTGTTACCCTGTCATCCTGTCATCCTGTCATCCTGTCACCCTGTCATCCTGTTACCCTGTCATCCTGTTACCCTGTCATCCTGTTACCCTGTCATCCTCCTGTCATCCTGTTACCCTGTTACCCTGTCATCCTCCTGTCATCCTGTCATCCTGTCATCCTGTTACCCTGTCATCCTGTTACCCTGTCATCCTGTTACCCTGTCATCCTGTTACCCTGTTACCCTGTCATCCTGTTACCCTGTCATCCTGTCATCCTGTTACCCTGTCATCCTGTCATCCTGTTACCCTGTCATCCTGTTACCCTGTCATCCTGTTACCCTGTCATCCTGTTACCCTGTCATCCTGTTACCCTGTCATCCTGTTACCCTGTCATCCTGTCATCCTGTTACCCTGTCATCCTGTTACCCTGTCATCCTGTCACCCTGTCATCCTGTTACCCTGTCATCCTGTTACCCTGTCATCCTGTCATCCTGTTACCCTGTCATCCTGTGACCCTGTTACCCTGTTACCCTGTCATCCTGTTACCCTGTCATCCTGTCATCCTGTTACCCTGTCATCCTGTCATCCTGTCATCCTGTTACCCTGTCATCCTGTTACCCTGTCATCCTGTCATCCTGTTACCCTGTTACCCTGTCATCCTGTTACCCTGTCATCCTGTCATCCTGTTACCCTGTCATCCTGTCATCCTGTCATCCTGTCATCCTGTCATCCTGTCATCCTGTTACCCTGTCATCCTGTTACCCTGTCATCCTGTTACCCTGTCAACCTGTTACCCTGTCATCCTGTTACCCTGTCATCCTGTCATCCTGTTACCCTGTCATCCTGTTACCCTGTCATCCTGTCATCCTGTCATCCTGTCACCCTGTCATCCTGTCATCCTGTCATCCTGTTACCCTGTCATCCTGTCATCCTGTCATCCTGTCATCCTGTTACCCTGTCATCCTGTTACCCTGTCATCCTGTCATCCTGTCATCCTGTCATCCTGTTACCCTGTCATCCTGTTACCCTGTCATCCTGTCATCCTGTCATCCTGTTACCCTGTCATCCTGTTACCCTGTCATCCTGTCATCCTGTCATCCTGTCATCCTGTCATCCTGTTACCCTGTCATCCTGTTACCCTGTTACCCTGTCATCCTGTTACCCTGTCATCCTGTCATCCTGTCATCCTGTTATCCTGTCATCCTGTTACCCTGTCATCCTGTTACCCTGTTACCCTGTCATCCTGTTACCCTGTCATCCTGTTACCCTGTCATCCTGTTACCCTGTCATCCTGTCATCCTGTTACCCTGTCATCCTGTTACCCTGTCATCCTGTCATCCTGTTACCCTGTCATCCTGTTACCCTGTTATCCTGTTACCCTGTCATCCTGTCATCCTGTCATCCTGTCATCCTGTTACCCTGTCATCCTGTCATCCTGTCATCCTGTTACCCTGTCATCCTGTCATCCTGTCATCCTGTTACCCTGTCATCCTGTTACCCTGTCATCCTGTCATCCTGTCATCCTGTCATCCTGTTACCCTGTCATCCTGTCATCCTGTCATCCTGTTACCCTGTCATCCTGTCATCCTGTTACCCTGTCATCCTGTTACCCTGTCATCCTGTCATCCTGTCATCCTGTTACCCTGTCATCCTGTTACCCTGTCATCCTGTTACCCTGTCATCCTGTCATCCTGTTACCCTGTCATCCTGTCATCCTGTCATCCTGTTACCCTGTCATCCTGTTACCCTGTCATCCTGTTACCCTGTCATCCTGTTACCCTGTCATCCTGTTACCCTGTCATCCTGTCATCCTGTTACCCTGTCATCCTGTTACCCTGTCATCCTGTTACCCTGTCATCCTGTCATCCTGTTACCCTGTCATCCTGTTACCCTGTCATCCTGTCATCCTGTTACCCTGTCATCCTGTTACCCTGTCATCCTGTTATCCTGTCACCCTGTTATCCTGTCACCCTGTCATCCTGTCATCCTGTTACCCTGTCATCCTGTTACCCTGTCATCCTGTTACCCTGTCATCCTGTTACCCTGTCATCCTGTTACCCTGTCATCCTGTTATCCTGTCATCCTGTTACCCTGTCATCCTGTTATCCTGTTACCCTGTCATCCTGTTACCCTGTCACCCTGTTATCCTGTCACCCTGTCATCCTGTCATCCTGTTACCCTGTTACCCTGTCATCCTGTTACCCTGTCATCCTGTCATCCTGTTACCCTGTCATCCTGTTACCCTGTCATCCTGTTACCCTGTCATCCTGTCATCCTGTTACCCTGTCATCCTGTTACCCTGTCATCCTGTCATCCTGTTACCCTGTCATCCTGTTACCCTGTCATCCTGTTATCCTGTCACCCTGTTATCCTGTCACCCTGTCATCCTGTCATCCTGTTACCCTGTCATCCTGTTACCCTGTCATCCTGTTACCCTGTCATCCTGTTACCCTGTCATCCTGTTACCCTGTCATCCTGTTATCCTGTCATCCTGTTACCCTGTCATCCTGTTATCCTGTTACCCTGTCATCCTGTTACCCTGTCACCCTGTTATCCTGTCACCCTGTCATCCTGTCATCCTGTTACCCTGTCATCCTGTTACCCTGTCATCCTGTTACCCTGTCATCCTGTTACCCTGTCATCCTGTTACCCTGTCATCCTGTTATCCTGTCACCCTGTCATCCTGTCATCCTGTTACCCTGTCATCCTGTTACCCTGTCATCCTGTTACCCTGTCATCCTGTTACCCTGTCATCCTGTTACCCTGTCATCCTGTCATCCTGTTATCCTGTCATCCTGTCATCCTGTCATCCTGTTACCCTGTCATCCTGTTACCCTGTTACCCTGTCATCCTGTTACCCTGTCATCCTGTCATCCTGTCATCCTGTCATCCTGTTATCCTGTCATCCTGTTACCCTGTCATCCTGTTACCCTGTTACCCTGTCATCCTGTTACCCTGTCATCCTGTTACCCTGTCATCCTGTTACCCTGTCATCCTGTCATCCTGTTACCCTGTCATCCTGTTACCCTGTCATCCTGTCATCCTGTTACCCTGTCATCCTGTTACCCTGTTATCCTGTTACCCTGTCATCCTGTCATCCTGTCATCCTGTCATCCTGTTACCCTGTCATCCTGTCATCCTGTCATCCTGTTACCCTGTCATCCTGTCATCCTGTCATCCTGTTACCCTGTCATCCTGTTACCCTGTCATCCTGTCATCCTGTCATCCTGTCATCCTGTTACCCTGTCATCCTGTCATCCTGTTACCCTGTCATCCTGTCATCCTGTTACCCTGTCATCCTGTTACCCTGTCATCCTGTCATCCTGTCATCCTGTTACCCTGTCATCCTGTTACCCTGTCATCCTGTTACCCTGTCATCCTGTCATCCTGTTACCCTGTCATCCTGTCATCCTGTCATCCTGTTACCCTGTCATCCTGTTACCCTGTCATCCTGTTACCCTGTCATCCTGTTACCCTGTCATCCTGTTACCCTGTCATCCTGTCATCCTGTTACCCTGTCATCCTGTTACCCTGTCATCCTGTTACCCTGTCATCCTGTCATCCTGTTACCCTGTCATCCTGTTACCCTGTCATCCTGTCATCCTGTTACCCTGTCATCCTGTTACCCTGTCATCCTGTTATCCTGTCACCCTGTTATCCTGTCACCCTGTCATCCTGTCATCCTGTTACCCTGTCATCCTGTTACCCTGTCATCCTGTTACCCTGTCATCCTGTTACCCTGTCATCCTGTTACCCTGTCATCCTGTTATCCTGTCATCCTGTTACCCTGTCATCCTGTTATCCTGTTACCCTGTCATCCTGTTACCCTGTCACCCTGTTATCCTGTCACCCTGTCATCCTGTCATCCTGTTACCCTGTCATCCTGTTACCCTGTCATCCTGTTACCCTGTCATCCTGTTACCCTGTCATCCTGTTACCCTGTCATCCTGTTATCCTGTCACCCTGTCATCCTGTCATCCTGTTACCCTGTCATCCTGTTACCCTGTCATCCTGTTACCCTGTCATCCTGTTACCCTGTCATCCTGTTACCCTGTCATCCTGTTACCCTGTCATCCTGTTACCCTATCATCCTGTTACCCTGTCATCCTGTTACCCTGTCATCCTGTTACCCTGTTATCCTGTTACCCTGTCATCCTGTTACCCTGTCATCCTCCTGTCATCCTGTTACCCTATCATCCTGTTACCCTGTCATCCTGTCATCCTGTTACCCTGTCATCCTGTTACCCTGTCATCCTGTCATCCTGTTACCCTGTCATCCTGTTACCCTGTCATCCTGTTACCCTGTCATCCTGTTACCCTGTCATCCTGTTACCCTGTCATCCTGTTACCCTGTCATCCTGTTATCCTGTTACCCTGTCATCCTGTTACCCTGTTACCCTGTCATCCTGTTACCCTGTCATCCTGTTACCCTGTCATCCTGTTACCCTGTCATCCTGTTACCCTGTCATCCTGTTACCCTATCATCCTGTTACCCTGTCATCCTGTTACCCTGTCATCCTGTTACCCTGTTATCCTGTCATCCTGTTACCCTGTCATCCTGTTACCCTGTCATCCTCCTGTCATCCTGTCATCCTCCTGTCATCCTGTTACCCTGTCATCCTGTCATCCTGTTACCCTGTCATCCTGTTACCCTGTCATTCTGTTACCCTGTCATCCTGTTACCCTGTCATCCTGTTACCCTGTCATCCTGTCATCCTGTTACCCTGTCATCCTGTTACCCTGTCATCCTGTCATCCTGTTACCCTGTCATCCTGTTACCCTGTTACCCTGTTACCCTGTTACCCTGTCATCCTGTCACCCTGTCATCCTGTTACCCTGTCATCATGTTACCCTGTCATCCTGTTACCCTTTCATCCTGTTATCCTGTCACCCTGTTACCCTGTCATCCTCCTGTCATCCTGTTACCCTGTCATCCTCCTGTCATCCTGTTACCCTGTCATCCATCACTGTCTCTCTGCTAGTCTCTCTGTCTCTCTGCTGGTCTCACTGTCTCTCTGCTGGTCTCACTGTCTCTCTGCTGGTCTCTCTGTCTCTCTGCTGGTCTCACTGTCTCACTGTCTCACTGCTGGTCTCACTGTCTCACTGTCTCTCTGCTGGTCTCACTGTCTCTCTGTCTCTCTGCTGGTCTCTCTGTCTCTCTGCTGGTCTCACTGTCTCTCTGTCTCTCTGCTGGTCTCACTGTCTCTCTGTCTCTCTGCTAGTCTCACTGTCTCACTGTCTCTCTGCTAGTCTCACTGTCTCTCTGTCTCTCTGCTAGTCTCACTGTCTCTCTGCTAGTCTCACTGTCTCTCTGTCTCTCTGCTAGTCTCATGGTCTCTCTGCTAGTCTCACTGTCTCACTGTCTCTCTGCTAGTCTCACTGTCTCACTGTCTCTCTGCTAGTCTCACTGTCTCTCTGCTGGTCTCACTGTCTCTCTGCTGGTCTCTCTGTCTCTCTGCTGGTCTCACTGTCTCTCTGCTAGTCTCACTGTCTCACTGTCTCTCTGCTGGTCTCACTGTCTCTCTGTCTCTCTGCTAGTCTCACTGTCTCTCTGCTAGTCTCACTGTCTCACTGTCTCTCTGCTGGTCCCACTGTCTCTCTGCTGGTCTCACTGTCTCACTGTCTCTCTGCTGGTCTCACTGTCTCACTGTCTCTCTGCTGGTCCCACTGTCTCTCTGCTGGTCTCACTGTCTCACTGTCTCTCTGCTGGTCTCACTGTCACTCTTTCACTCGGTAAACTACTTCACTGGTTAAAACTGCTAAGCAGTATACTTTTCTCCACATTATATTCCTCCAATATACATACGTTTTCAGTCTCAGATCTTACTCTGCTGGGTGTAGCTGGGTGGGTGTAGCTAGGTGTAGCTAGGTGTAGCTGGGTGCAGCTAGGTGTAGCTAGGTGTAGCTGGGTTTTTGAATTTGATGCGTTCTTTGATGGGGAGCCAGTGGAGAGAGTGGAGGACAGGAGTGATGTGGTCACGGGAGCGGGTGTTTGAAAGGAGGCGTGCAGCAGAGTTTTGGACCATCTGGAGTCTATGGAGGGAGCGGGAGGTGATGCCGGTGAGTAGGGAGTTGCAGTAGTCAAGGCGGGAGGAGATGAAGGCGTGGATGAGGGATTCAGCAGCGGACGGGGAGAGGCAGTGTCTGATTTTTGCTATGTTGCGGAGGTGGAAGTAGGAGGTCTTGACGATGGAGCTGACGTGGGGATCAAATGAGAGGGTGGGGTCCAGGATGAAGCCGAGGTTGCGAGCCAGGGGGGAGGGGGTGATGGTAGTGTCATCGATGGTGAGTGTGATGGGTCCGGTTTTATTGAGGGTGGATTTGGTGCCGATGAGGATGACTTCGGTCTTTTCACTGTTGAGTTTGAGGAAGTTGTGTGTGAGCCAGGTTTTTATTGCTGAAATGCAGTTTTCGATGTGAGTGAGGGGTGGGTTCTGGGTGGAGTTTGTGGTGATGTAGATCTGGGTGTCATCGGCGTAGCAGTGGAAGTCCAGGTTGAATTGGCGGATGATGTGATCTAAGTCTAAGACTGGGTCTATCTTTATTAAAGTGAGATCTAAGTGTAAGACTGGGTCTATCTTTATTAAAGTCAGATCGAAGTCTAAGACTGGGTCTATCTTTATTAAAGTCAGATCTAAGTCTAAGACTGGGTCTATCTTTATTAAAGTGAGATCTAAGTCTAAGACTGGGTCTATCTTTATTAAAGTCAGATCTAAGTCTAAAGGGCTCTGCACACAGCGTGCGATTTATGTTGCGCGTCAACATTCCATTTTGAAGTTTGAATGGAAGTCTATGAGAACATCGCATTTCAACACACACGGCCCCGATTTGAATCGCACGGCGAAAATTCGATTCCATTCATTTTGAATGGGACAAAGCACACGGCGTGAGAGTTTTGTCGCACTGTCAAATGTGTGCTTTTTCTCATTCAAAATGAATGGAATCGAATTTTCGCCGTGCGATTAAAATCGGGGCCGTGTGTGTTGAAATGCGATGTTCTCATAGACTTCCATTCAAACTTCAAAATGGAATGTTGACGCGCAACATAAATCGCACGCTGTGTGCAGAGCCCTTAAGACTGGGTCTATCTTTATTAAAGTGAGATCTAAGTCTAAGACTGGGTCTATCTTTATTAAAGTGAGGTCTAAGTCGGGTCTATCTTTATGCAACCGGCCCCTGCAGTACACTTTTGTACCTGCAGAGGGCAGCATATCCCTGCAGATGGATCACCTCTCATCAGTCACTAACCCTAGTCGACCTCTTACACTGTGTGTGTGTGTGTGTGTGTGTGTGTGTGTGTATAATAATAATAACTTACATGTATATAACGTCTTTCAGGGGACCCAAGGTCGCTTTACAGAGATACAAGAAAAAGAAAAAAACAGTCAGACAAACGGGAGATGGACGGTTGGGGATGTAGATGAGGAGATGGTTGGTGATGTAGATGAGGAGATGGTTGGTGATGTAGATGAGGAGATGGTTGGTGATGTAGATGAGGAGATGGTTGGTGATGTAGAAGAGGAGATGGTTGGTGATGTAGATGAGGAGATGGTGATGTAGATGAGGAGATGGTTGGGGATGTAGATGAGGAGATGGTTGGTGATGTAGATGAGGAGATGGTTGGTGATGTAGAAGAGGAGATGGTTGGTGATGTAGATGAGGAGATGGTTGGTGATGTAGATGAGGAGATGGTTGGTGATGTAGATGAGGAGATTGTGATGTAGATGAGGAGATGGTTGGTGATGTAGATGAGGAGATGGTTGGTGATGTAGATGAGGAGATGGTTGGTGATGTAGATGAGGAGATTGTGATGTAGATGAGGAGATGGTTGGTGATGTAGATGAGGAGATGGTTGGTGATGTAGATGAGGAGATGGTTGGTGATGTAGATGAGGAGATGGTTGGTGATGTAGATGAGGAGATGGTTGGTGATGTAGATGAGGAGATGGTTGGTGATGTAGATGAGGAGATGGTTGGTGATGTAGATGAGGAGATGGTGATGTAGATGAGGAGATGGTTGGTGATGTAGATGAGGAGATGGTTGGTGATGTAGATGAGGAGATGGTTGGTGATGTAGATGAGGAGATGGTTGGTGATGTTGATGAGGAGATGGTGATGTAGATGAGGAGATGGTTGGTGATGTTGATGAGGAGATGGTTGGTGATGTAGATGAGGAGATGGTTGGTGATGTAGATGAGGAGATGGTTGGTGATGTAGATGAGGAGATGGTTGGTGATGTAGATGAGGAGATGGTGATGAAGATGAGGAGATGGTTGGTGATGTAGATGAGGAGATGGTTGGTGATGTAGATGAGGAGATGGTTGGTGATGTAGTTGAGGAGATGGTTGGTGATGTAGATGAGGAGATGGTTGGTGATGTAGATGAGGAGATGGTTGGTGATGTAGATGAGGAGATGGTGATGAAGATGAGGAGATGGTTGGTGATGTAGATGAGGAGATGGTTGGTGATGTAGATGAGGAGATGGTTGGTGATGTAGTTGAGGAGATGGTTGGTGATGTAGATGAGGAGATGGTTGGTGATGTAGATGAGGAGATGGTTGGTGATGTAGATGAGGAGATGGTTGGTGATGTAGATGAGGAGATGGTTGGTGATGTAGATGAGGAGATGGTTGGTGATGTTGATGAGGAGATGGTTGGTGATGTAGATGAGGAGATGGTGATGTAGATGAGGAGATGGTGATGTAGATGAGGAGATGGTTGGTGATGTAGATGAGGAGATGGTTGGTGATGTAGATGAGGAGATGGTTGGTGATGTAGATGAGGAGATGGTTGGTGATATAGATGAGGAGATGGTTGGTGATGTAGATGAGGAGATGGTTGGTGATGTAGATGAGGAGATGGTTGGTGATATAGATGAGGAGATGGTTGGTGATGTTGATGAGGAGATGGTTGATGATGTTGATGAGGAGATGGTTGGTGATGTAGATGAGGAGATGGTTGGTGATGTAGATGAGGAGATGGTTGGTGATGTAGATGAGGAGATGGTTGGTGATATAGATGAGGAGATGGTTGGTGATGTTGATGAGGAGATGGTTGGTGATATAGATGAGGAGATGGTTGGTGATGTAGATGAGGAGATGGTTGGTGATGTAGATGAGGAGATGGTTGGTGATGTAGATGAGGAGATGGTTGGTGATGTAGATGAGGAGATGGTTGGTGATGTTGATGAGGAGATGGTTGGTGATGTAGATGAGGGCTGTGTTGGCAGGGTCAGAGATCAGGGTATCAAATCAAATCAAATTGTATTTGTATAGCGCATTTCTTACAAGATGCAACTCAATGCGCTTCACATAATAAACATTCTCAGTCAATCAATCAATCAATCAATCAATCAATCAATCAATACTGACAGAGCCGCAAGCAGGCAAAAGTAAAAACCTGTACACTATGTAGCCAGGAAAATTCCCTTGCAGCCCTCTACACATAGAGCGACTACTAGCCAGTTTGCCTACCAGCACCCAGCGGTGGGCCCCCCTCGGGGAGCCCCCGCCGCCCCACACACCCAGCCCGCCCCACCACCAGCACACCCGGCCCAGACAAGCAAGCACAGACCATAAAGGCCCGCACAAGGACGGCCAAGCAGGTGCCCCGGTGGCGGAACAGACCAGGCACACGGGGCAGCCGGGGGCCCCCAAGGGGAGGCCCAAGGACCACCGGCGCAAAGCAAGCAAGCAAGGGCCAAAAACCTGTACACCTGTAAACCTGTACACCATGTATCCAGGAAAGGTTCCTTGCATATTATCGGCGTACACACTGTCCATAAATTTAGTGTTATATC
>NC_137689.1:76944508-76949508 GCF_963989245.1 Nansenia antarctica
TTCTCTACAGACGACGCGAAATGATAAGGTGTCTCTCACCGAGTGCTGAGAGCGGGATGATTCAAACAAACCAGGAAGTGGATTATTCCGTCCGTTCGTGTTTGTGCCGCAGGTCGCGTCTGCTGTCTGCGTCTCGGTAAATGTTTTAGCCTACTCGGACCGCGAAGAGCTGGATGAAACGTAATGATTCCTTTGGATACAATGGCCCCGTAAGGATACAGTTGGATACAAGGCCGTTGGGAATGTCATACGCTTGCACCGGAGCTGGGGAGAGAGCAGGAGCTGCTCATCTAAAGCAGCGCGGGTAACCCGACACCACTAAGCCTATCGGAGTTTGTGAACTGGACACTCCCAAGTTAACGCTGGTTGCATATTTGAGTTGATTTTTTGAGAGTTCTTTGTTTATTCGTGACAATACAGTGCACCTGAATTGCAACACATGTCCTTTGTGTACTAATTTTCGTCTGTTGTGCAAAATGCTCTAATATTACAATAACCTATTCACATGTGTATACAAAAAAGGGTTCATGTTTTGATGCATGTAGCGCTTGTAAAGGTTTAACTTGACTAAAGACTGACTAAAACAACCCCACACTAACTAAAATTGTCAGGCCTCGCCCTGACTGGCACCCCGGACAACCAAGTCAACGAGGAAAACCGTTACAACACGGCTAATGCGCATTGCAAGTTGCGGAGATATATGGTTATAGAAATGACGTTGTTTTATTGATTAAAAAAGGGTAAAACTGGAAAGAGAAAATAGAAAACTCACATTAATCCCAAACAATTTAACAAACTTCAGTTAACGTAATGTGGAGTCCGTTCATTGATCGATGCGCCGTTCAGCGCTGGACATAATGGCATAGCGCGCATGCGAATCATGTTATATTATTATTATATAGCTCGCATCTAATCGTATCGGATGAGAAATAGACATTAAATGGCATATATAGGCCGCTACACAACAGTAATCACCGCGACAAACAGCTATATTAGATTTGGAGCAAAAAAAATATGATTTTGAAAAAAAAAAAAAATATTATGTTTTAATATGGTGACCGGAATATATCACGTTTGTCCGGTAAATCGAAATCTTCCCGGACACGATGTCCGGCGGCAATTTTTTCTAACGGAAACCCTGACACACACACACACACTCCAGACCCTGTATATATAACATATATAAAGGAATATAACTGTACCTGGATACGTGTGTCTGCTGGGAGACGACGAGCCAAACCTGACCCTGACCCTGACCCCTGACCCCTGACCCCTGACCCTGACCCTGACCCCTGACCTGGATAACTGGATACGTGTGTCTGCTGAGAGACGACGAGCCAAACCTGACCCTGACCCTGACCTGGATAACTGGATACGTGTGTTGATGACGAGCCAAGGCACCTGAGGCACCTGAAGGCCCTAGTAGAGACACATCATCACAGGAGCCTGAGAGCCTCCGGAGAATCCTCAGGATCAGCTGGGAGGACAGACGCACAAACACCTCCATCACCCAACACCACCTGACCTCTGACCTCTCCTCCATCACCCAACACCACCTGACCTCCTCCATCACCCAACACCACCTGACCTCCTCCATCACCCAACACCAGCTCAGATGGACCGGCCATGTTGTCCGTACGCCTGACTCACGCCTCCCAAAACAAGTCCTGTACTCCCAGCTGGTGGTAGGAGAACGGGAGGTATAAGGACGACATCAAAGACCTGTGAGGCCCAGCAGCCATAACCCTAACCCTAACCCTAACCCTGACCCTAACCCTAACCCTGATCCTAACCCTGACCCTAACCCTAACCCTAATGATGATGATGGTGTGTGTGTGTGTGTGTGTGTGTGTGTGTGTGTGTGTCAGGTGACTCACCAGAGGGTGTGTCGGTGGTGGTGGTGGAGGGGCCGCGCGTGCCGCCGGGCATTGTGGGCCGCGGCGGGGGCGGGAGGGCTTTAGAGTTCTGGTCACTCTGGATCTCGTTGGTGATCTGGCCGTTGCCGTGGCGAGCGTAGGTGGGGGGGTGGTAGGGCTTGCTGGCCGGGGGGGGGGTGGGGGGGCTGGGGACTGGGGGGGGCCGTACGGGGGGGACAGGGGGGCGTACGGGGGTGACAGGGGGGCGTACGGGGGGGACAGGGGGCCGCACCCTCACCCTCTCCCTCTCCCTCTCCCCCTCCCCCCCCCACCCCCCCCGGTGGCAGGCCTCCTCCAGCCGGGCGATCAGGAGGCTCTGGTTCCCCGCCAGGCGGGTCAGGTGCTGGTGCTGGTGGTCCAGGTCCCGGTAGAGGGCGGTGAGCCGCTGCATCTGGGCCGTGTGGTTCAGGACGCGGGTCTCCAGGCGCGAGGCCTCCAGCGCGCCGTCCCTCTTGCGGATGATCTCGTGCAGTAGCTGCGTGTAGAGCTGCGTCACGCGGGCGTTCATGTTGCGGCTCTCCTTCCTCAGGAGCTTCACCTCGCTGACCACCCCCCCGTCCACCTCCACCTGCGCCCGCAGAGCGCTGATCTGACCGCGCTGATGCACAAGCTCCGCCCCCAGCAGGCCCAGCTCCTCCCTCTGCACCCGCTGGTCCACCACGCCCTCGGGGTCCTGGGGGGGGAGGGGGGGGAGAGGAGGAGAGGCAAGGAAGGAGGAGAGGGCGGGTGGGAGGAGGAGGAGAAGGGGATGGGGGAAGAGAGGGGAAGACAGGGGAGGGGAGAGGGAGGAGGGGGAGGGGGGGGGGGAGGGGGGGAGGTGGGAGGGGGAGGGAGGGGGACATTAACAAGATCAGATACCAGAGTGACAGGTGCGTTAGCTACAGGAGGCTAACAGGCTAACAGGCTAACATGCTAATAGACTAACAGACTAACAGACTAACAGGCTAACAGGCTAACAGACTAACAGACTAACAGGCTAACAGGCTAACAGACTAACAGACTAACAGGCTAACAGACTAACAGACTAACAGGCTAACAGACTAACAGACTAACAGGCTAACAGGCTAACAGGCTAACAGACTAACAGGCTAACAGGCTAACAGACTAACAGGCTAACAGGCTAACAGGCTAACAGACTAACAGGCTAACAGGCTAACAGACTAACAGGCTAACAGGCTAACAGACTAACAGACTAACAGGCTAACAGACTAACAGGCTAACAGACTAACAGGCTAACAGGCTAACAGGCTAACAGGCTAACAGGTAGCCGTCTCTGTAGCTGGTTAGCTCAAGGCCAGGCAGGTTTATTAGTACAGCTCATTTCATACAACAGGACAATTCAAAGAGCTTTACATTCATTATTAAAAGCAAGAGCAGCATAGTAAGACAATAAATAGAAAGTAAATAGATAAAACATTTAATGAGATAATAGTTAATGGATAAAAGACATTGATAGAAGTGTTTGTGTTTAATCATAACTGCTGCAAAACATGAAGGTTTTTTAGGTTAGATTACAATAATTTTGGGCCTGTTTGATTTCTTCAGGGAGTTTGTTCCAGGAGCATGCGGCAGCGTGACTGAAAGCTGCTGCACCGTGTTTTGTTTTTACTCTTGGAATGATTAGCTGATTAGTCTCAGCTGACCTTAGGGACCTTGCTGGAATATCTGATATGTATTTTGTGTGTGTGTGCGCGTGTGTGTAGTGTGCAGGGCTGGACTGGCCATCTGGCATACCGGGCATTTGCCCGGTGGGCCGCGGTAGTTTTGGGCCGAGCCGACCGGCAAAAAAAAAAAAAAAAGCTTGTTTTTTTTTTGTTTTTTTTACCAGCCGGCCCGGCCGAAAGCTACCATCGAACGGCCCATAAATCGAAAGCTGCCATTGAACGGCCCATAAATCAGGGACAGCGGCCCATTGGTCAATTTTCTATACAGACACTGCGCTGGCCCAATCAACAGAGAGAAGGGGGGGGGGGGGGTCAGGGGTCACGCACGCACGCAGCACCAGACCTCCGTCTCAGTTTCGCGGTAGTTTTGTTGTAAAAATAAATGTTGTTAGCCTGGATAGTTACTAGATAGATACTGAGAGAGATGGAGCGCAAAAGCACACTAAAACGGAAGGGAGGCTGGGAAAAACTTAGGGAGAAAAACAAAAAGAAACTCGAGGAAGATGCTGCCAAATGTGTAAACATTAGGGACATGTTTGCTGCACCCTCAAGTTTACCACAGCAGCAACAGGTTGAAGAGGAGGCTGGCAGGGAGGAGCGGGAGCAGGGTACAGATACAGAGGTTTAGGGTTAGGGTTAGGGTTGAAGAGGAGGCTGGCAGGGAGGAGCGGGAGCAGGGTACAGATACAGAGGATAGAGAGGATACAGAAGAAGCGGGCCGAGTCAGCCTGTAACCGTTGACCCGGTAAGGAAAATATAGGTAGCTGTTAGGGGTGTAACGGATCGCCCCCCACGGTTCGGCACGCATGTGTACCGCGGATCAATTGCAAAATGTAACCAAGTAATAATATTACTTAATATTAGTTAATATCCCTTGTAAATCACAATGTAGAGTTGCCATGAAAAGATAGACGCGACAGTTGCGTGCTTTGTTTTACTGTAAAGCGCAATGATAGGTTGATAATGGAAAAAAAAATCTAGAACAACAAGGCTGCGTTCGTAAATTCGCTCTGGAATCTGATCACTGAGTACACTGGTCTACTTGCACTGGTACCATTGCTTACTGTATGTAGTCGTCTTTGTAGTGGTTTGGGGGAATACTACAGTTTGTCATAGGACTGTACAGCACAGTATATAAGACGAGTATATAAGGCAAGTATTTTTGTGCTGGTGTGGTCCGACCGATTGGGGTGGGCCTGTCTGGGCCAAAAATGCCAGGGCCTAATTTTTGTCCCAGTCCAGCCCCTGGTAGTGTGAGTGTGAGTGTGAGTGTGAGTGTGAGTGTGTAGTGTGTGTGTGTGTGTGTGAGTGTGTAGTGTGTGTGTGTGTGTGTGTGTGTGTGTACCTGGGCGTTGACACAGATGGCCCCTGTGTTCTTCTTGGTCTGCGGGACGATGAAGGTGTAGGAGCAGCGGTCCTG
>NC_137689.1:76954508-76962008 GCF_963989245.1 Nansenia antarctica
TAGGGTTGTAGGGTTGTCTGTAGGTTTGTAGGTTTGTAGGGTTGTAGGTTTGTAGGTTTGTAGGGTTGTTTGTAGGTTTGTAGGTTTGTAGGGTTGTAGGTTTGTAGGGTTGTAGGGTTGTAGGGTTGTAGGGTTGTCTGTAGGTTTGTAGGTTTGTAGGTTTGTAGGGTTGTAGGGTTGTAGGTTTGTAGGTTTGTAGGTTTGTAGGGTTGTAGGTTTGTAGGTTTGTAGGTTTGTAGGGTTGTAGGGTTGTAGGTTTGTAGGGTTGTAGGGTTGTAGGTTTGTAGGTTTGTAGGTTTGTAGGTTTGTAGGTTTGTAGGGTTGTAGGTTTGTAGGGTTGTAGGGTTGTAGGTTTGTAGGGTTGTAGGTTTGTAGGTTTGTAGGGTTGTAGGTTTGTAGGGTTGTAGGTTTGTAGGGTTGTAGGGTTGTAGGTTTGTAGGGTTGTAGGTCTGTAGGTTTGTAGGGTTGTAGGTTTGTCTGTAGGTTTGTAGGGTTGTAGGTTTGTAGGGTTGTAGGTTTGTAGGGTTGTAGGGTTGTAGGTTTGTAGGTTTGTAGGGTTGTAGGCTTGTAGGTTTGTAGGCTTGTAGGGTTGTAGGTTTGTAGGCTTGTAGGGTTGTAGGTTTGTAGGGTTGTAGGTTTGTAGGGTTGTAGGGTTGTAGGTTTGTAGGGTTGTAGGTTTGTAGGGTTGTAGGCAGGGTTCGAGTTATAAGCTGAGCTTTGTGGGGGTCTCCAAAATAACAGTGCAAAATGTTCTCATGCACGCGCGTGAATCATGCCCACACAGCGATGGGACTTACAAGTTTTAATTAGCCATAGGCTACTCATTTCACCACATCAACAGCACCACATGAAACAACAGCTATAAGCGATAGTTACGGGTATCTCGGCCAATCATTTTGTTGTTTTTGCTATACAGTCCATTCACTTTCCCTGTTAGCATGACACATTGTCCACATCTCCATTTCCAGTGACATCGCACCTGACATAAATAATCATGTATGCTCGTCCATGAATTGTGCTTTCATCTAATGTTATGCTACTACGGGAATCAAGTGATTTGACATTAGAAATCAATTTGTTTCATCTCTTGTGCAATGTGCTCTACAATCTGGGCACATGAATGATCGGATTGGTGAGCAGGGGCCAACTGTCGCGCCATTCATCTCATTAAGTTTCATAATTGGATTCAGTTTTGTATATGGCATCCTTTCTTTAGCGACAGTATAGGCTGCCCTGAACGAACTAGCTGTCTCCTTATACATACTGGAGGTGAGTTCTGCTACTTTCTTCGGAAGCACTTGCTTTTGTTTGAGCTCTGCTATTTCAACAGTTTCAACGTTGGGTGTCATAACAGGTGCAGCTGAATTCAAGTTTGGTTTCTTGGTTGAAAACCGAAACTTTCCAGGCTTGTCGACTCGGTCGGCAGCAGTGGCCTTTTTTGGGGCGGCATGATAGCTAGCTACTGAATGTTTTCTTCTCAATAATCACGTTCGCAAGCTCTCAACGATCATATTCTGCTGTTGCACAATATTCTACTGCGCCCCAGAGTGTCTTGGTGGTAAAGTGCAGGCAGTCAAAGGCCTACTGTCATTCACAGGAGATTAATGCTGGTGCGCGTAGTTCTTTTGGAAAACTGTTTGTAGGGTTGTAGGGTTTGTAGGGTTGTAGGTTTGTAGGTTTGTAGGGTTGTAGGGTTGTAGGGTTTTAGGGTTGTAGGTCTGTAGGTTTGTAGGGTTGTAGGTTTGTAGGGTTGTAGGGTTGTAGGTTTGTAGGGTTGTAGGTTTGTAGGGTTGTAGGTTTGTAGGGTTGTAGGGTTGTAGGTTTGTAGGGTTGTAGGGTTGTAGGGTTGTAGGTTTGTAGGTTTGTAGGGTTGTAGGGTTGTAGGTTTGTAGGGTTGTAGGTTTGTAGGGTTGTAGGTTTGTCTGTAGGTTTGTAGGGTTGTAGGTTTGTAGGGTTGTAGGGTTGTAGGTTTGTCTGTAGGTTTGTAGGGTTGTAGGTTTGTAGGGTTGTAGGGTTGTAGGTTTGTAGGGTTGTAGGTTTGTAGGTTTGTAGGGTTGTAGGGTTGTAGGGTTGTAGGTTTGTAGGGTTGTAGGTTTGTAGGGTTGTAGGGTTGTAGGTTTGTAGGTTTGTAGGGTTGTAGGTTTGTAGGGTTGTAGGTTTGTAGGTTTGTAGGGTTGTAGGTTTGTAGGGTTGTAGGTTTGTAGGGTTGTAGGTTTGTAGGGTTGTAGGTTTGTAGGGTTGTAGGGTTGTAGGGTTGTAGGTTTGTAGGGTTGTAGGTTTGTAGGGTTGTAGGTTTGTAGGTTTGTAGGGTTGTAGGTTTGTAGGTTTGTAGGGTTGTAGAGTTGTAGGGTTGTAGGTTTGTAGGTTTGTAGGGTTGTAGCGTTGTAGGTTTGTAGGGTTGTAGGTTTGTCTGTAGGTTTGTAGGGTTGTAGGGTTGTAGGGTTGTAGGTTTGTAGGGTTGTAGGGTTGTAGGGTTGTAGGGTTGTAGGTTTGTAGGTTTGTAGGGTTGTAGGTTTGTAGGTTTGTAGGCTTGTAGGGTTGTAGGTTTGTAGGCTTGTAGGGTTGTAGGTTTGTAGGGTTGTAGGTTTGTAGGGTTGTAGGGTTGTAGGGTTGTAGGGTTGTAGGTTTGTAGGGTTGTAGGCAGGGTTCGAGTTATAAGCTGAGCTTTGTGGGGGTCTCCAAAATAACAGTGCAAAATGTTCTCATGCACGCGCGTGAATCATGCCCACACAGCGATGGGACTTACAAGTTTTAATTAGCCATAGGCTACTCATTTCACCACATCAACAGCACCACATGAAACAACAGCTATAAGCGATAGTTACGGGTATCTCGGCCAATCATTTTGTTGTTTTTGCTATACAGTCCATTCACTTTCCCTGTTAGCATGACACATTGTCCACATCTCCATTTCCAGTGACATCGCACCTGACATAAATAATCATGTATGCTCGTCCATGAATTGTGCTTTCATCTAATGTTATGCTACTACGGGAATCAAGTGATTTGACATTAGAAATCAATTTGTTTCATCTCTTGTGCAATGTGCTCTACAATCTGGGCACATGAATGATCGGATTGGTGAGCAGGGGCCAACTGTCGCGCCATTCATCTCATTAAGTTTCATAATTGGATTCAGTTTTGTATATGGCATCCTTTCTTTAGCGACAGTATAGGCTGCCCTGAACGAACTAGCTGTCTCCTTATACATACTGGAGGTGAGTTCTGCTACTTTCTTCGGAAGCACTTGCTTTTGTTTGAGCTCTGCTATTTCAACAGTTTCAACGTTGGGTGTCATAACAGGTGCAGCTGAATTCAAGTTTGGTTTCTTGGTTGAAAACCGAAACTTTCCAGGCTTGTCGACTCGGTCGGCAGCAGTGGCCTTTTTTGGGGCGGCATGATAGCTAGCTACTGAATGTTTTCTTCTCAATAATCACGTTCGCAAGCTCTCAACGATCATATTCTGCTGTTGCACAATATTCTACTGCGCCCCATAGTGTCTTGGTGGTAAAGTGCAGGCAGTCAAAGGCATACTGTCATTCACAGGAGATTAATGCTGGTGCGCGTAGTTCTTTTGGAAAACTGTTTGTAGGGTTGTAGGGTTTGTAGGGTTGTAGGTTTGTAGGGTTGTAGGGTTGTAGGGTTGTAGGTTTGTAGGTTTGTAGGTTTGTAGGGTTGTAGGGTTGTAGGTCTGTAGGTTTGTAGGGTTGTAGGTTTGTAGGGTTGTAGGGTTGTAGGTTTGTAGGGTTGTAGGTTTGTAGGGTTGTAGGTTTGTAGGGTTGTAGTTTTGTAGGGTTGTAGGGTTGTAGGGTTGTAGGGTTGTAGGGTTGTAGGTTTGTAGGGTTGTAGGTCTGTAGGGTTGTAGGTTTGTAGGGTTGTAGGTTTTTAGGGTTGTAGGTTTGTAGGGTTGTAGGTTTGTAGGTTTGTCTGTAGGTTTGTAGGTTTGTAGGGTTGTAGGTTTGTAGGGTTGTAGGGTTGTAGGTTTGTAGGTTTGTCTGTAGGTTTGTAGGTTTGTAGGGTTGTAGGGTTGTAGGTTTGTAGGTTTGTTGGGTTGTAGGTTTGTAGGGTTGTAGGGTTGTAGGTCTGTAGGTTTGTAGGTTTGTAGGGTTGTGGGTTTTAGGGTTGTAGGGTTGTAGGTTTGTCTGTAGGTTTGTAGGGTTGTAGGTTTGTAGGGTTGTAGGTTTGTAGGGTTGTAGGGTTGTAGGTTTGTAGGTTTGTAGGGTTGTAGGCTTGTAGGTTTGTAGGCTTGTAGGGTTGTAGGTTTGTAGGGTTGTAGGTTTGTAGGGTTGTAGGGTTGTAGGTTTGTAGGGTTGTAGGTTTGTAGGGTTGTAGGCAGGGTTCGAGTTATAAGCTGAGCTTTGTGGGGGTCTCCAAAATAACAGTGCAAAATGTTCTCATGCACGCGCGTGAATCATGCCCACACAGCGATGGGACTTACAAGTTTTAATTAGCCATAGGCTACTCATTTCACCACATCAACAGCACCACATGAAACAACAGCTATAAGCGATAGTTACGGGTATCTCGGCCAATCATTTTGTTGTTTTTGCTATACAGTCCATTCACTTTCCCTGTTAGCATGACACATTGTCCACATCTCCATTTCCAGTGACATCGCACCTGACATAAATAATCATGTATGCTCGTCCATGAATTGTGCTTTCATCTAATGTTATGCTACTACGGGAATCAAGTGATTTGACATTAGAAATCAATTTGTTTCATCTCTTGTGCAATGTGCTCTACAATCTGGGCACATGAATGATCGGATTGGTGAGCAGGGGCCAACTGTCGCGCCATTCATCTCATTAAGTTTCATAATTGGATTCAGTTTTGTATATGGCATCCTTTCTTTAGCGACAGTATAGGCTGCCCTGAACGAACTAGCTGTCTCCTTATACATACTGGAGGTGAGTTCTGCTACTTTCTTCGGAAGCACTTGCTTTTGTTTGAGCTCTGCTATTTCAACAGTTTCAACGTTGGGTGTCATAACAGGTGCAGCTGAATTCAAGTTTGGTTTCTTGGTTGAAAACCGAAACTTTCCAGGCTTGTCGACTCGGTCGGCAGCAGTGGCCTTTTTTGGGGCGGCATGATAGCTAGCTACTGAATGTTTTCTTCTCAATAATCACGTTCGCAAGCTCTCAACGATCATATTCTGCTGTTGCACAATATTCTACTGCGCCCCAGAGTGTCTTGGTGGTAAAGTGCAGGCAGTCAAAGGCCTACTGTCATTCACAGGAGATTAATGCTGGTGCGCGTAGTTCTTTTGGAAAACTGTTTGTAGGGTTGTAGGGTTTGTAGGGTTGTAGGTTTGTAGGTTTGTAGGGTTGTAGGGTTGTAGGGTTGTAGGTTTGTAGGTTTGTAGGTTTGTAGGGTTGTAGGGTTTTAGGGTTGTAGGTCTGTAGGTTTGTAGGGTTGTAGGTTTGTAGGGTTGTAGGGTTGTAGGTTTGTAGGGTTGTAGGGTTGTAGGTTTGTAGGGTTGTAGGTTTGTAGGGTTGTAGGTTTGTAGGGTTGTAGGGTTGTAGGGTTGTAGGTTTGTAGGTTTGTAGGGTTGTAGGGTTGTAGGGTTGTAGGGTTGTAGGTTTGTAGGTTTGTAGGGTTGTAGGGTTGTAGGTTTGTAGGGTTGTAGGTTTGTAGGGTTGTAGGTCTGTAGGGTTGTAGGGTTGCAGGTTTGTAGGGTTGTAGTGTTGTAGGTTTGTCTGTAGGTTTGTAGGGTTGTAGGGTTGTAGGTTTGTAGGTTTGTCTGTAGGTTTGTAGGTTTGTAGGGTTGTAGGTTTGTAGGTTTGTAGGTTTGTAGGTTTGTCTGTAGGTTTGTAGGTTTGTAGGTTTGTAGGGTTGTAGGTTTGTAGGTTTGTAGGGTTGTAGGTTTGTTTGTAGGTTTGTAGGGTTGTAGGGTTGTAGGTTTGTAGGTTTGTAGGGTTGTAGGTTTGTAGGTTTGTCTGTAGGTTTGTAGGTTTGTAGGGTTGTAGGTTTGTAGGGTTGTAGGTTTGTAGGTTTGTAGGTTTGTCTGTAGGTTTGTAGGTTTGTAGGTTTGTAGGGTTGTAGGTTTGTAGGTTTGTAGGGTTGTAGGTTTGTAGGTTTGTCTGTAGGTTTGTAGGGTTGTAGGTTTGTAGGGTTGTAGGTTTGTAGGGTTGTTCACTGTTCACGTGTTACTGATGTGGAGAGGATCGCTGTCTTCTTCATGAAACACTGGGGTCCCTCAGGGCTCTGTCCTAGGGCCCTTACTGTTCTCCCTCTATACCACTGGGGTCCCCCAGGGCTCTGTCCTAGGGCCCTTACTGTTCTCCCTCTATACCACTGGGGTCCCTCAGGGCTCTGTCCTAGGGCCCTTACTGTTCTCCCTCTATACCACTGGGGTCCCTCAGGGCTCTGTCCTAGGGCCCTTACTGTTCTCCTTCTATACCACTGGGGTCCCCCAGGGCTCTGTCCTAGGGCCCTTACTGTTCTCCCTCTATACCACTGGGGTCCCTCAGGGCTCTGTCCTAGGGCCCTTACTGTTCTCCCTCTATACCACTGGGGTCCCTCAGGGCTTTGTCCTAGGGCCCTTACTGTTCTCCCTCTATACCACTGGGGTACCTCAGGGCTCTGCCCTAGGGCCCTTACTGTTCTCCCTCTATACCACTGGGGTCCCCCAGGGCTCTGTCCTAGGGCCCCTACTGTTCTCCCTCTATACCACTGGGGTCCCTCAGGGCTCTGTCCTAGGGCCCTTACTGTTCTCCCTCTATACCACTGGGGTCCCTCAGGGCTCTGTCCTAGGGCCCCTACTGTTCTCCCTCTATACCACTGGGGTCCCTCAGGGCTCTGTCCTAGGGCCCTTACTGTTCTCCCTTTATACCACTGGGGTCCCTCAGGGCTCTGTCCTAGGGCCCTTACTGTTCTCCCTCTATACCACTGGGGTCCCTCAGGGCTCTGTCCTAGGGCCCTTACTGTTCTCCCTCTATACCAAGTCTCTTGGCTCTGTAATCTCCTCACATGGGTTCTCCTACCACAGCTACGCAGACGACACTCAACTCTTCCTGTCCTCCACCCCCCCTCTGACTCACAGGTGGAAACACGAGTCTCTGCATGTCTGTGTGTCTCGCTGACATCTCTGCTTGGATGTCGGCCCACCACCTCAAGCTCAACCTTAACAAGGCTGCTCTCTCTCTCTCCCAGTGGTGGTGATGTGATGACACGACCAGATGTCAGTCAGAGTTCCCTGACCCCTGACCCCTGACCCCTGACCCCCCCTCTTCCTAACCAGGAAAGGTGAACTCAGGATGTAAGAGACTCTGACAGCTCAGTAGTTGTCGTTTTAAAGCCCACCTCCCCCCACTCCCTCCTCCCCTCCTCCTCCCTCCTCCCCCCCTCCTCCCTTTCACAAAAAAAGTTAAAACAGTTTCCAAATGCAACTGTGGAACAAAGTTCCCCTCTACCAGAGTTAATACAGGCCAGTGGGAACCGTGTGGGTGTGTGTGTGTGTGTGTGTGTGTGTGTGTGTGTGTGTGTGCATGCGCGTGT
>NC_137689.1:76979508-76997008 GCF_963989245.1 Nansenia antarctica
CTGTTCTTTTTCCAACTGCTAAGACAACAATATAGTGTAGTGACCGCTCGCTAGCGAGCAAAGTATTCCTAATTCACGGCGTTCCAGCCTTTCTTATATGTTGGTGTTGACTCAATCACCCAGGCTGCTTAGCGGGTGATATGACGGGATATAAGTGGGACAGAGTTGAATGAATGTTTGTTGTTGTCAGTACGCATGCAGAGAGTGAGAATAAAGCACATGATTGTTTTTCTACCGGCAAACCGACTACATCGTCCTGTTATTGCCGTCACTCCTACATTGGTGACCCTGAATTTCTCTCGAACGTTTTCGGAGATCATTGAACATGACAACAAACGCAGTTTCACTCAAGCTGCCCGAGTTTTGGGAACAAAATGCCATAGCATGGTTTGCACAAGCTGAAGCTCAATTCGCCCTCAGAGATGTTACCGTGGATAATACCAAATACTACTACGTGGTAGCAGCTCTTACCAATTCAACGGCGGCGAGAGTGGTGAGTCTTATTGAAAACCCACCGGCACAGCACAAATATGTTACCTTGAAGGCACACCTCATAGATACTTTTTGTCTGTCTGAATCTGAACGTGCACGCCAGCTCCTCTCTCTCCCTGGGTTCGGTGACACAAAACCATCTGAACTGATGGACCACATGCTAGCTCTGCTGGGCGACCATCAGCCGTGTTTTCTTTTTAAAGAGCTTTTTCTGCAACAGTTACCAGACCAGGTTCGTTTTTCTATGGCTAATTCAATCAAAACAGACTTTCGTCAGCTAGCCAAGGAAGCGGATATATTTTTCTCAGCTGGGAAGAGGTGTTTTACAGCCACCAGGGATGAGTATGGGTTCCAACCACTGTCCATCTCCGCTACTGCTGTGGCCCGCCGGGTGAGGCCGGCGGGGTTGTGCTTTTACCATGCAAAATTCGGGAACAAAGCTAAGAAGTGCCTACCACCATGCAACTTCAGTGTGTCGGGAAACGCACAGGCCGCCACTCATTAGCAGCTGTGGGTGCCGGCCATTCTGCAGGCTTGCTGTACGTCACTGACTCCCTCTCTGGCCGCCGGTTTCTATGTGACACGGGGGCCCAGGTGAGCGTGCTGCCTGTATCGGCAATAGACATTAAAACAGCGAAACGAGGGCCCTCCCTTGAGGCTGCCAATGGCAGTGCAATCGCTACCTTCGGCAAGCGCACTGTGGGTTTGTGTTTTGCTGACCAGCGTTTTACCTGGAGTTTTGTGTTGGCCAAAGTGTCTACTCCCCTCTTAGGCGCTGACTTTCTCTGCGCTAACAGCCTCCTGGTGGACGTGGGGAACTGCCGACTCGACGCTGAGACATTCGGCTCCTTGTCATGTGAGCGCAGTGACGCAGCCACAATGAAGCTGTCCAGTGCTGTCTCACCGGCTGATGAGTTCTCCCCTCTTCTATTGGAGTTCTCAGACATCACAACACCTACCTTCTCGGCCGCTGCCACCAAACACGGCGTCATGCATTACATCTCCACGGAAGGCCCACCAGTGCATGCCAGGGCCCGTCGCCTCGACCCACACAAGCTCACCATCGCGAAAGAGGAGTTTGCAGCCATGGAGACACTTGGCATCATTCGCCGTTCTGACAGTCCTTGGGCCTCGCCTCTCCATCTCGTTCCCAAGTCCAACGGAGGCTGGCGTCCGTGCGGCGACTACCGGCGCCTAAATGATGTCACCACACCTGACCGTTACCCCGTTCCACACATTCAAGACTTTTCAGCCCATCTAGCGGGCGCGTCTATTTTTTCTAAAGTGGATTTGGTACGGGGATACCACCAGGTGCCAGTTAGCCCTCAGGACGTCCCTAAGACAGCGGTTATAACACCATTCGGACTGTTTGAGTTTTTGAGGATGCCGTTTGGCCTCAAGAATGCCGCCCAGACCTTTCAGAGATTGATGGACGCCATGCTGGGCAACCTGCCTTTTGTGTTTGTCTACCTAGACGATATCTTGATAGCCAGCACGTTCAAGGCAGAGCACCTATCCCACCTCCGTCTCCTCTTCAGTCGCCTCCGGGAACATGGATTAATCATCAACCCAGCAAAGTGCCAGTTTGGACTGCCTGCCATGGATTTCCTCGGCCACCACATCACTACTGCTGGGGCGGTCCCGCTGCCATCAAAGGTGGACGCTGTGCTGCAGCTCCCACGCCCTACCAGCATTAGAGCTTTACAGGAGTTCCTGGGGATGGTGAATTTCTACCATCGATTCATCCCTCAAGCTGCCCACCTAATGCGCCCCCTGCATGGGGCTCTCAAGGGCAAGACCCCTAAGCACATCATCGCATGGTCCGACGAAATGTCAAAGGCGTTCTCAGACACCAAGGAAGCCCTCGCGAGCGCGACCATGCTGACTCACCCCGTGCCTGAGGCTTCCGTGGCCTTGACAACTGATGCCTCAGATTATGCCGTCGGAGCCGTTTACGAACAGCTGGTCAAGGGGGTTTGGCAACCCCTGGCATTTTTCAGCCGACAACTCCGCTCCAGTGAGCAAAAATACAGCACCTTTGACCGAGAGCTCCTCGCCCTGTACTTGGCAATCAGGCACTTCCGGTTCCTGCTGGAGGCTCGTCCATTCACGGTTTTTGTGGACCACAAACCGTTGATTTTTGCCATGGCTAAGGTGTCGGAGCCGTGGTCTGCCAGGCAGCAGCGTCATCTGGCTTATATCTCAGAGTTCACTACAGACATTCGGCATGTGGCGGGAAAGGACAACCCCGTAGCTGACTGCCTCTCTCGTGCCACTATCGGGGCTGTCCATCTCGGCATCGACTACGCCCGTATGGCTGCGGATCAGGCTTCGGACCCAGACATCCAGGAATACAGGACTAAAGTTTCTGGCCTCCAGTTGGCGGACATCCCCTTCAGCGACGACGGCACGACGCTGCTTTGTGACGTGTCCATGGAGCAGCCGCGCCCAGTGGTTCCACATGCTTGGAGACGGCAAGTTTTCGAGGCCATACATAGCCTCTCACACCCAGGCAGGAAACCTTTGCAGCGCCTGATTGCAGCGAAATTCGTCTGGCCCAGGATGAAGGTTGACATTGGTGGGTGGGTCAGGACCTGCGTGCCATGCCAACGGGCAAAGGTCCATCGTCATGTTAAGGCCCCGCTGGAGCGGTTCACGGTCCCTGAAAGACGCTTCGACCACGTCAACATTGATCTGGTGGGTCCCCTTCCCGCCTCCAGGGGGTACACTCACCTTCTGACGATGGTGGACAGAACCACCCGTTGGCCAGAGGCCGTCCCACTGACGGAGACTACCACAGTTGAGGTGGCCCGCGCATTCATCGGCACCTGGGTCGTCCCCTCAGACCTGTCCTCTGATCGGGGGGCCCAGTTCACTTCTGGCTTATGGACTTCCATTACTCAGCAGCTGGGTGTCTCCCTCCACCGCACTACGGCTTATCACCCACAGGCTAATGGCCTGTGTGAACGTTTTCACCGGTCCATGAAGGCTGCTCTTAAAGCCGATCTCCGGGGCGGCGGCTGGGTCGACAGGCTTCCTTGGGTGATGCTGGGACTCCGTACTGCACCTAAAGAGGACCTTCTTTCATCCTCTGCTGAGCTGGTGTACGGCCAACCGTTCCGGGGGATTTCCTCCCTTGTGCTACGGTCCCCTGGTCAGCACCAGAACAGCGAAGTGCTCTGCTGGACAAGGCCAAGTCGTTCCGGCCGATCCCTACCTCATGCCACGGCGTTCCTAAAGTACGTGTCCCGCCTGATCTGAAGGCATCGGGGTATGTCTTCATCCGCCAAGACGCCCATCGAGCCCCCCTGCAACCGCCCTATGATGGTCCCTACCGGGTCGTGGAGACAGGCGACAAATTCTTTATTATAGACATGGGGGGTAGTAAGGAACGCATCTCGGTGGATCGCCTTAAGCCAGCTCATCTGGACTTGGACCGTCCCGTCGAGGTGGCCCTCCCGCCCCGCCGCGGTCGCCCCCCTGTTAAAACAGCCCCGACCCTAGCTCCTGCAGACCCCCTGCCCTGCCTTCCGAGGCCGGCCAAACGTTCGCCTGTGGTTTTTCCCCTGCCTCGGTCTCCTGTGCCTGCTCAAGGGCGCCAGAGTCGCTTTGGGCGAGTTATCAGAGTCCCTGACCGTTTTTTGGGGCCGGTTCTTGTGAATTCTGGGGGGACGTGTGTAGTGACCGCTCGCTAGCGAGCAAAGTATTCCTAATTCACGGCGTTCCAGCCTTTCTTATATGTTGGTGTTGACTCAATCACCCAGGCTGCTTAGCGGGTGATATGACGGGATATAAGTGGGACAGAGTTGAATTAATGTTTGTTGTTGTCAGTACGCATGCAGAGAGTGAGAATAAAGCACATGATTGTTTTTCTACCGGCAAACCGACTACATCGTCCTGTTATTGCCGTCACTCCTACAATAGTAAGCTAGTTACTTTAGCTAGCTAAAGATATTGGCCCCCCAAATCATTTTACAACTTGTTTAGCTATTATGTTGCGATGTTTCTGTCGAACTCCGCAGTGAAGGTATCTCAGCAACGTAATGTAGCTAGCAAACAGACGTTGGAAAAACACGTCAGATCAGATATATAAAGATTTTGGGAACTTTCTCGCCTGAAAACATATTAAAACTTCATAAAATGACATGTTAACACTTGTACAGCCAACATTACAGCTTTTAGCCAATGGAGGTTTAAAATTGACGTTTTAAATTCCCCGCTGCCGGCCAGTGCGAAATGCATTCTGGGAGGCAGTATGCATACTGCAGTGTAAACGGTCGGCTGGTTTTGGCATACTTATTATGAATTTAGTAGGCAGTATATACTCATTGAGTATGCTAGTATTCCATTTCAAACACAGCCCAAGGCTGTAGCATACTAGCATACTGGCATACTAGATATGACGTAGATTTGAGTATGCGAGAGCGTTCACACTGTACAGTATGCAAGATTTGAGTATGCGAGAAATGTAGTATATATACTATATTTTCGGAATAATTTAAGTGTGTGTATGTATGTATGTATGTATCATGTGTGTGTGTATGTATGTATGTATGTATGTATCATGTATGTATGTGTGTATGTATGTATGTATGTATCATGTGTGTGTATGTATGTATGTATGTATCATGTATGTATGTATGTATGTATGTATGTATGTATCATGTATGTATGTATCATGTATGTATGTATCATGTATGTATGTATCATGTATGTATGTATGTATGTATCATGTATGTATGTATGTATCATGTATGTATGTATGTATGTATGTATGTATCATGTATGTGTCTGATACTTGTCCCGCCTCCCAGCAGATCCCAGCCAACCTCATGTCGTTTGAGTAGAAGACCAGCCAACCAGAGGGAGGGACAGAAGAAGACCAGCCAACCAGAGGGAGGGACAGAAGAAGACCAGCCAACCAGAGAGAGGGACAGAAGAAGACCAGCCAACCAGAGGGAGGGACAGTA
Source organism: Nansenia antarctica (assembly GCF_963989245.1). Classification (NCBI taxonomy): domain Eukaryota; kingdom Metazoa; phylum Chordata; class Actinopteri; order Argentiniformes; family Microstomatidae; genus Nansenia; species Nansenia antarctica. The sequence continues at coordinate 76,984,971 of NC_137689.1, forward strand.
GAAGACCAGCCAACCAGAGAGAGGGACAGAAGAAGACCAGCCAACCAGAGGGAGGGACAGTAGAAGACCAGCCAACCAGAGGGAGGGACAGTAGAAGACCAGCCAACCAGAGAGAGGGACAGAAGAAGACCAGCCAACCAGAGGGAAGGACAGAAGAAGACCAGCCAACCAGAGGGAGGGACAGTAGAAGACCAGCCAACCAGAGGGAAGGACAGAAGAAGACCAGCCAATCAGAGGGAGGGACAGAAGAAGACCAGCCAATCAGAGGGAGGGACAGTAGAAGACCAGCCAACCAGAGGGAGGGACAGTAGAAGACCAGCCAACCAGAGAGAGGGACAGTGCCAAACCAACCAATCACACAGAAGTCCTACAAACTCTAGACAACATGGACAAACACACACACACACACACACACACACACACACACACACCGGCTTCCGAGCTGGGACTAAGTGTGATGAGAAAACAGAACTAATAGATGGAGGGATGATGGAGGGATGATGGAGGGATGATGGAGGGATGGCAGAGGGATGATGGAGGGATGGCAGAGGGATGATGGAGGGATGATGGAGGGATGGCAGAGGGATGATGGAGGGATGGCAGAGGGATGATGGAGGGATGATGGAGGGATGGCAGAGGGATGATGGAGGGATGATGGAGGGATGGCAGAGGGATGATGGAGGGATGGCAGAGGGATGATGGAGGGATGGCAGAGGGATGATGGAGGGATGATGGAGGGATGGCAGAGGGATGATGGAGGGATGATGGAGGGATGATGGAGGGATGGCAGAGGGATGATGGAGGGATGGCAGAGGGATGATGGAGGGATGATGGAGGGATGGCAGAGGGATGATGGAGGGATGGCAGAGGGATGATGGAGGGATGATGGAGGGATGATGGAGGGATGATGGAGGGATGGCAGAGGGATGATGGAGGGATGATGGAGGGATGATGGAGGGATGGCAGAGGGATGATGGAGGACAGGACTCATCCAGACTGTTTGGTGTCGAAGCTTCTCGCCTGTCATGGTTAAAACCTCTGCTGCTGCGTCATGTGACCTGAGGCTGGGGTTAGAGGCGGGTTAGAGGCTGGGGTTAGAGGCTGGGGTTAGAGGCTGGGGTTGGAGGCTGGGGTTAGAGGCTGGGGTTAGAGGTGGGTTAGAGGCTGGGGTTGGAGGCTGGGGTTAGAGGCTGGTTAGAGGCTGGGATTGGAGGCTGGTTAGAGGCTGGGGTTAGAGGCTGGTTGGAGGCTGGGTTAGAGGCTGGGGGGAGGCTGGGGTTAGAGGCTGGTTGGAGGCTGGGGTTAGAGGCTGGTTGGAGACTGGTTAGAGGCTGGGGTTAGAGGCTGGTTGGAGGCTGGGTTAGAGGCTGGTTGGAGGCTGGGGTTAGAGGCTGGGGTTAGAAGCTGGTTAGAGGCTGGGGTTAGAAGCTGGTTAGAGGCTGGGGTTGGAGGCTGGTTAGAGGCTGGGGTTAGAGGCTGGGGTTGGAGGCTGGTTAGAGGCTGGGGTTGGAGGCTGGTTAGAGGCTGGGGTTAGAGGCTGGTTAGAGGCTGGGGTTAGAGGCTGGGTTTCTAGAGGCTGGGGTTAGAGGCTGGTTAGAGGCTGGGGTTGGAGGCTGGGGTTGGAGGCTGGGGTTAGAGGCTGGGGTTAGAGGCTGGTTAGAGGCTGGGGTTAGAAGCTGGAGGTCATTAATGACATCTCATCTGGACACAGGAGACGACTGTTCAGAACCCTGGTGTGTGTTGACCTCTGACCTCCTGACCTCCTGACCTCCCACCTCCTCCCAGCTGAGGTGGAGGAGAAGCTTCTGGAGCCTTGTCTGTCTGTCTGTCTGTCTGCCTGTCTGTCTGTCTGCCTGTCTGTCTGTCTGTCTGTCAAAGGCTGAACCTGATTAATGAACTTGTATTTGATTTTTTTCCACTAATGTGAAAACAGCTGTTGATGTTGCACTAACAATGACACGCAGCAGACTCCACCTCCACCTCACCCTCCACCTCCACCCTCCACCTCCACCCTCCACCTCCACCCTCCACCCCTACCTCACCCTCCACCTCCACCCCTACCTCACCCTCCACCTCCACCCCTACCTCACCCTCCACCTCCACCTCCACCTCCACCCCTACCTCACCCTCCACCTCCACCCCTACCTCACCCTCCACCTCCACCCCTACCTCACCCTCCACCCCTACCTCACCCTCCACCTCCACCCCTACCTCACCCTCCACCCCTACCTCACCCTCCACCTCCACCCCTACCTCACCCTCCACCTCCACCTCACCCTCCACCTCCACCCTCCACCCCTACCTCACCCTCCACCTCCACCCCTACCTCCACCTCCACCCCTACCTCACCTTCCTCCTCCACCTCCACCCCTACCTCACCCTCCACCCCTACCTCACCCTCCACCTCCACCCCTACCTCACCCTCCACCTCCACCTCACCCTCCACCCCCACCCTCCACCTCACCCTCCACCCTCCACCCCTACCTCACCCTCCACCCCCACCCTCCACCTCCACCCCCAACTAAGAGATCAACTTTAGTTTGTATTTATTCAGTGAAGAATGTTGTTGATGTTGCTACCATGTTGTTACCATGTTGTTACCATGTTGTTACCACTCCCCAGTGTGTATGACTAGCCGGTCCATGAGTAATATTATGTAGTATTGATTTTTATGAAGGATTCTGAACAAAACAACACAGCTTGAGGACAGGTGATGTCATCGGGGACAGGTGATGTCATAGGGGACAGGTGTTTAGTGTCCTGGTCTCTGTGAAGAGGAAGCAGAACAATACAGATGCCCGTGACCTCTGACCCTGTGAGTGTGTGACCTCTGACCCTGTGTGTGTACGTGTGTCTGACCTCTGCAGTGATTTCCTACCTTGGTCATTGTTGTATGTTGCTGTTTCTCAGTTTTAAACATCCAATCCTGAATTAAAGCAGTTGTGTAAAGAACTATGTGTGACCTCTGACCTTCCGCTGCTTCTCTGTGTGGCCTCTGACCTTCCGCTGTGCCCGTCTTTAATGATTGGTCGATCAGTCTTGAATTCTACCTGTTGTATGTATGACCTACATGTTGTATGTATGACCTACATGTTGTATGTATGACCTACATGTTGTATGTAGGTCGGACCTACATGTATGTATGATCTTGGCCCTATACTGTGTCCCAACAGTTAAGTGCTTCTAGACTGCATCATGACGGTACTCAGCACATTTTCGAAGGGTGAACATAACTTCTGCTTTCATATCCTAGAAGTGTTGCTGAGTGGAGAGGTTGTGAGGTAATGTTTAGCCTTGGGAGGTGATGTGTTAGGCGGTGTGTGATGTCCCGTATGCAGCGCTGCAGGCAGTCATCACAGAGGACTGATGTCATCACAGAGGACTGATGTCATCACAGAGGACTGATGTCATCACAGAGGAGTGATGTCACCACAGAGGACTGATGTCATCACAGAGGACTGATGTCATCACAGAGGACTGATGACATCACAGAGGACTGATGTCACAGCAGAACCTTAGCTCATTGTTAACTGTGGAAACTTCGCTAGCAACACGAGTAGAGCTTACCGTCGTTACCTCAGCGGAGATAAAGTAGCCTGCCGAAGCAGGGGAAACCAGCCTATGGAAGATAACGATTCAGTTCCTGCATTTCTACATTTATTTTGTTTGTACATTATAAAAGACACATGAGCCGTAGTTATGACAAATTAAATTGTTTATTAATACAATGTACTCAATGTTGGCTTGTAGTTCCACGCTTATGGTAGGATTATGTTACGGTGTTTCTGTGGAACTCTGCAGTGAAGGTATCTTAGCAACATAATGTTGCTAGCGAAGTTTCCCACAGAAGTGGGGAAAAAAACTTCAGATCAAATACAGTATATAAACTGGTTATTTTGATAAACTGGACACATTTTGTGAATATATATACTTTACTTTACTTTCTCGCCTGAAAACATTAAAACTTCATAAAATGACATGTTAACACTTGTAGAGCCAAATTACAGCTTTTAGCCAATGGCGGCCAAAATTGAGGATTTAAAAACGGAGGGTTTTGCTTTGCTCGCTGATTGGCTAATGTGTTCTTAGTAACAACTAAGTTATAACTTACACCACCCTAGGGTATGTATACATATTTAGTAGTTACTAAGCTCTACGTCATAACTAGTGTGCTTGGTGCAACCCATTCAAGTTTAGTAGTGACTAAATCTTGATTTAGTAAATACTTACGCTATAACTAGGGTTAGTTTGTACTTAGTAAGAAGTGGTGCAACCGACCCCTGGACCACAAAGACTTCAAATGATTATCATCCAGAAGAGGGCAGCAGGGTAGATAGATGCTCTTCAGCTGCAGCACCCCAGCTAAGTCTGATCACAGATGAGTGGTGGTATTTTCACTATACTGGGAATCTACATGGTGAAATGCATTCTTAGACCAGGCTACGTCGTCATGATTACAAATATGCCAATTGAAATGCATGAAATCGAAGTTTATTTGTGTCCTACACACACGTTCGCCTAGTATTTGACTGCCTGTAGCCCAATCACGAATGATCCCAGTATTGTCGCTTCAGACGGACAAGTTGGTTGTTATTGTGCTTGCTGCAGCCCACGATATGTTATTGCTCATATATATTTATTTTAATCCTTTTCTTTTACCAACTGCTAAGACAACAATATAGTAAGCTAGTTACTTGAGCTAGCTAAAGATATTGGCCCCCCAAATCATTTTACAACTTGTTGTAATTATGTTATGATGTTTCTGTCAACGCAGTGAAGGTATGTAAGCAACGTAGGGTGCGTTCGCAGAGCTGCCAAGTCTCACGCAATCACCGTGAGACTCACGCATTTCAACCAGTTCTTACGCTCTCACGCCGCATCTCTATTTCTCACGGCGAGAAATAACAATTGTTTTACGGGACTTTTATTTTTGAAATTCCTTGAAAGAAAGCTACCGGACATGAGTTTCGTGGCATCTTTCTGCACGCGCGTTAACTTGAGTCTGCAATCGAAGCAGCAGGCGAGCGCTGATGGAAGAACCTGTGTTCACGCGAGCTGCAAGAACGTAGCAAGCAGGGTTGCCAGATTGGGCTACTTTTGGTCACACTGGACGGGCGGATTCGGCAGCTTTTGGACCGGTTGGGCTGGACATTGTCAATTCTGTCTGGCAACCGTGGTAGCAAAATATGTGCATACATTACAACATCGTATCTGTTGTGTCTTGTTGTTCTCTCTGACTTACAAGATACACTTTATAATAATAATGACTCTGGTCTCTGGAGCAACGTTCAACGTGCGTCTTTATTCACCATTCCAACAACAACTTAGACCACACTAGTCAATCGATGATAACATTGTCAAGATGTAATGCTACGGAGGCAATAGCAATCAATCCCAGATCTATGCTAAACATAGCAATATACTACATCCCCCCTTTTAAGCATTAAAAGTCTCTCTTGGGTCAACTGAAAATTAGTCTCTGAAAAGATGAAACAGACAATAAGTGTCACTGGGCCTTATGGCTTCAGTCGATGGATTGATCTTCTTCTTTAAGAACTGTACTCACTGTACTCACTACTAATGTATATGATCTAAACAATAACAGTGCAGACCTGACTATAACTTGTCCAGTAACTTGTGAACTTTCACTTGGAGTAAAATCAAACTTGTAAACATACCACACTTTCTAAATGTGTCCAACTATCATCTATTAACTAACTAAACTAAGGGTCAGAGGTCACCAGTACTTAACCCTGGTGGAGCACAACCTTCAGCGTTGGCCCATCTCAAAGTCTTGATACCTTGCCGGAAGCGCCACAGCTCTGCCACTTCTGGTGCGGCAGGTAGGAGTGGAGCTCTCGCCCTCACAGGAGGAAGGGTGCTGAGCTGGATGATCCGGTGACTCTGGGGGTCCTCCCAGCGGGCTCACAGGTGCAGGCTGCTCCAGTGGCTCAGGATCTCTCTCTTGATGCAGACTTGGATGAATACGCCTGAGATGACGTCTGTTCCTTCTGAAGACAACACCAGACGGGCTTCTTACGTTGTATGACCGTGGCTCTTCTCGTTGGTTTAGGACTCTGGCTGGCATCCATCCACGTCTCGTTTCCATGTGAACCGTTGCACCAGGAGCAAACTCAGGTAAGGGCTGTGAGTTGCGGTTGTAGTAGTGCTCCTGTCTGGTTTGGAGATCTTTCAGCCTGGCATGAACTCCTCTCGGGGTAGCTGGCTGTAGAACAGCTGTAGAGCAGGGCAGCGTGCTTCGTAGTACTCTTCCCATAAGCACCTGAGCTGGGGAAACATCTGTGCCTGTTATTGGAGTGTTTCTCAATGCTAGCAGGGCTAGATGGGGGTCTATGTTGGTCTGCAAAGCTTTCTTGAGTGCATGTTTGACCGTCTTCACCATCCTCTCTGCCAGACCGTTGGATTGAGGATATGCAGGGCTGGAGTGAATGAGCTGTATTCCCCAGGATGCTGCAAACTCCCTCATCTCTGCACTTGCAAAAGGAACATGGTCGCTTACCAGCTCTTTTGGGATCCCGTGCCTCGCGTAGACTGCTTTCATCTTGCGGATGACTGTGTGAGCGGTCTTGTCAGGTAGATGGAGCACCTCTGGGTACTTGGACAGATAGTCCACCACGACAAGGTATGACTGGCCCTGGAGCTCAAAGATGTCAGCCCCGACCTTTAGCCATGGTATCTCAGGGATATCATGTGACATGAGGGGCTCTCTCTGGTTCTGTGGTTGGAGTTGTTGACACGGAGAGCATCTCTCCACTGCGTTGTCGATGTCACGAGTCATTCCCGGCCAGTACACGACTTGTCGGGCCTGTGCCTTTGTCCTCTGGATACCTTGATGTGCGAGGTGTAGTCTCTCTAGTATCACCTGTCTGGCGGCTTGAGGAATCACAATTCTGTCGCCGGTCATCAGTAGTCCGTCCCTGATGTGGATAATGTGCCGCTGAGGCCAGTATTGGTAGAGACTGGCGGGCACACTACGTCGTCTTTGGGGCCAGCCGCTGCGGTGTCTCTCAGCCACTGCCTGTAGTGTCTCGTCAGCTGCTGTGGCTTCTTTGAGCATCTTGAGCATGTCTGAGCTCATGGCAGCAGTAGCCTCCATCGTGTGGATCACTCTCTCCTCGAAGAGGTCCTCTTTTCCACTGTCGGCCTGTTCGGTGACAAACGCGCGGGAAAGGGTGTCGGCGACGTGCATGTCTTTTCCTGGCGTGTATGTTATTTTCAAATCATACCGTTGAAGCTGGAGCAACATGCGCTGTAGTCTTGCTGGGGCTTTGCTCAGGTGTTTCTTAAAAATCACTTCAAGTGGCTTGTGATCAGATTGGACTGTAACAGTGTTGCCGTAAACATACTGGTGGAAGCGTTTGGCTGCGAACACTATCGCCAGCAACTCCTTCTCTATTTGGGTGTAGTTTCTCTCAGCTTCTGTGAGAGCTCGTGAGGCATAGCACAGCGGTCTCCCCTCCTGGAGAAGACAAGCTCCCAGTCCATCTTTCGACGCGTCAGCCTGTATGGTGAGAGGCATGGCTTGGTCATAGAACTTCAGCACAGGGGCGTTGGTGAGGGCTGACTTCAGCTTGATTAAAGCATCATCATGTTCATGGTTCCACTGCCAAGCTGCATCTCTCCTCAGTAGCTGTCTGAGCGGGGCAGTCACTGAAGCTTCATCAGGGATATACTGAGCCAAATACCTCGTCATCCCCAACAGCCTCTGCAGCCCTGTCTTGTCCTCTGGTGGCGGCATGTTGTTGATGGCCGTCACCTTTGTGTCATCCGGTTTCACTCCCTCTGGTGTAATGACGTGGCCCATGTATCTGACGGTGTTGATTTTGTACTGGATTTTTTCCTTGTTGAACTTGACGTTGGCTCTCTGTGCCCTCTCCATGACCTTGTGAAGGATGCCATCATGTTCCTCTTCTGTGGCGGCGGCGATTATCATATCGTCTGCGATGATATGGACTCCTTCGATGTCTCCAAAAGCCTCACAGTTTTTCTGCTGAAAAACTTCGCTGGCGGACTTGATGCCAAAAGGAAGTCTCTTAAAGCGGAATCTTCCCCACGGCGTACTGAATGTGCACAGCATAGATGATGGCTCGTCAAGTCTCACCTGCCAATATCCGTCCTTCTCGTCCAGGATCGTGAATATTGACTTCCCAGAGAGCTTGCTCTGGACTTCCTCCGGGGTTGGTATCGAGTAGTGCTGCCTCTTGATTGCCTCATTCAGATCACGAGGATCCAAACACACCCTCAGTGATCCGTTCTTTTTCTCAGTGATGACGAGGCTATTCACCCACTCGGTCGGGTCTGTCACAGGTGCTATGACGTCCTTTTTTACAAGCTCTTTCAGGGTTGTTTTCAGTCTGTCCACGACACTGACTGGGATCTTTCTATATCCGTGGACGACTGGGGCCACACTTGGGTCTGTGTGTATGTGGTGCACACCGGGGAACTCACCCAGGCCACTGAAGACAGATGCGTACCGCTCCACCAGCTCCTCTTTTGTAGCTGGTGCCTTGACTGCAAGCGTCTCTATTCTCCTCACGAGCTGCAGTGTCTCGCACGCTTCTCTGCCCAGGATGGGCGTGGTGGACTGTGCAGTCACAAAAAAAACTAGATTTGCTCTTGCTCTATTGGGTGTCTCACACGTGAATGTCACTGTTCCTTTCGGTTTCAGGCGTGCTCCTCCATAGGCAATGAGAAGTGTCTGTGTAGGCTTTAGTCGTGGGGGCCCCGGTATCTCCTCGAAAATGCACATTGGAAGCACGTTCGCCTCCGCCCCCGTGTCCAGCTTGAATCTGACCGGGGTGTCTCTGAGGTTGACTGTGGTGTACCACGCGTTGTCTGTCTGCTGCGTGATCTTATCTACCCTAACACAGAACACTGAGCCTACAAATAAAGAATCTACCTCGCTCTCAAGTTGACTGACGTCCCTTGCTGTGACTGTCCCATGCTGTGGTGCGCCACACACTTTGGACCAATGGTTTCTCTTGTTGCATTTGTGGCATGTGGTCCCGAAGGCAGGACATTGGCGGGGCGGGTGTGTCCCTCCACACTTCCCGCATGTGTTTGTGCTGTCCGTCTGCTCATTTGCTCTTCCTGACGATCTTTGTTTTCTGTATCCTCTTCTCATCTCAGAGTAGCTAGTAGTTCCTCTGGACAGTGCTTGAACTGGGGCGTCTGCGTGCCCTGTCCCCATAGCTTGCAGCTGTGACTTGGCAGCTTCTGCAGCTCTGCATATGGTTAGTGCTCTGTCCAGGGTTAGGTCTGTCTCTCTCAATAGTCTCTCTTTCATGCGAGGATCAGTTAGGCTAAACACCATTTTGTCTCTCAATGTGTCATTCTCACCTGCACCAAACTCACAGTCTCTGCATTTCTGACGGAGTTCAGTCACAAACTTGTCGACACTAACTCCCTCTGACATAGAATGGGACCAGAATTGGTGACGTTCAAAAACAATGTTCTTTTTGGGGATACAGTATGCTTCAAATGCATCCATGATCTCTTTCATTGTCTCGTATGCTGGGTCTTCAAAATCAATGGTGAATGTATTATATACCTCTAATGCCTCTTCTCCTATGGTGTGCAGCATGATGGCTATTTTCACATGCTCATCTTTATCATCTGCACCAGTGGCAATCATATACAGTTCAAAACGTTGTTTCCACCGACGCCAATTCTCACTCACGTTTCCAGAGAGCATGAGCGGCGCGGGAGGCTTGAACTGTTCCATGCTTTGCTTTCACTCGCTAGCTACTACGAACGAACGTCGCACAGGGTCGATAGCTAACTATAGTTCTCCACAAAGTTTCTGCGTAGATCGACGGCGCCTCGCAATTCCTTATATTTGTGAAGAAGTCACATCTTCTGACACCATGTTGTGTCTTGTTGTTCTCTCTGACTTACAAGATACACTTTATAATAATAATGACTCTGGTCTCTGGAGCAACGTTCAACGTGCGTCTTTATTCACCATTCCAACAACAACTTAGACCACACTAGTCAATCGATGATAACATTGTCAAGATGTAATGCTACGGAGGCAATAGCAATCAATCCCAGATCTATGCTAAACATAGCAATATACTACAGTATCTGGTAGCCTACTGGACTGGGTTGCACCAATATGGCGTAAGTCATTATAAATGCAGGTATTTAGTAGTTACTAAACCCCTAGTTGTTGCTAGTTAGTTTCAAACTAGTTGTTTACTAATTTCAGTTGCACCACGCCAATCTTTTGCCAATCTTAGCTAGTAAATACTCAGTTTTGGTAACTGTTTTTTGTTTCTCTACTGTAACATAACCAGGTACATTAATAATAATTATTATTATTATTAATAATTACAATTGACAATACAAATACAACAATTGGGGGTCCCTCAGAAAAAATGACCCACCAAGCCCTCATCCTGACCCAGGAAAAACCCTGGTATGTACTGTATAACATGATAGCCATCTATGAGCAATGCACTGTATATAAGATGATGACCACGGGTCTTTCTGCTGCTGACCAAGGGGCTGAGTCCTGTTGATGGGGCCAATTTTTCTTTTAGAGTCTGTAGGCTACTGTATTTGTTTATTAAGATTTCATAAATATGATATATTGTCTGATTTTTTTTCTTGTTTTATAAAATGTTATTATTTATTAGTTATTATTTTCATTTCTTGTGCTGGTTTATTATGAACAACATGTAAAATTGCAGGAAACTAGCACAAATAATTGGGTGGGAGAGAGGGGCTGCCGCTGCCAAAACGTGCACAGTCGGTCGCTCCACCGCCCAAAAAAATCTCACTCCAAACTTTGGGTGAAACTTGGCAGCCCTGCGTTCGTAAATTCGCTCTGAGAGCGCCGGAGCGCACACTGGGTTCAACGTCATAAAGAGACCAGGTAATTTGATTGGACAAGAGGCATTCCATGAGTGCTGATCAGATTTCCAGGGCGAGTTTACGAGCGCAGCCATAATGTAGCTAGCGAACAGAAGACGGAAAAAAACGTCAGATCAGATATATAAATGTGTTATTTTGATAAACTGGACACATTTTGGGAATATATGTGGTTACTTTCTCGCCTGAAAACATATTAAACACTTGTAAATTACAGCTTTTAGCCAATGGAGGTTTAAAATGGAGGATTTAAATTCCCCGCTCCCGGTGAAATGCATTCTGGGAGGCAGTATTGTGGCGGGGTTCGCCATGGACACAGCTTTCAACAGATATACATAAGACCAACTTTGAATTCAAATAAAGTGATACTGTACAAGACTTACTTCAATTTGATAAAAACGTTGTAGATTTTAAGGTTTACAATAATGCAGATACAGAGTACATTTACATTTTTGGCATTTAGCAGACACCTTATTCCAAAGCGACTTACAATCAATACATTTGAATACTAAGCATGTGAATCATCAATCCACCATTCGTAGCAGGAAGAGTAATCCAGCTCGGGCCCGGGGCCACTGCTAGAAGGAGAAACCTTCTTCTATCACCTTCTTCTAAAACCTTTTTTATGTTGTTGTATAATGGTAGATGATGCAGGTAGGGTTGCAAATGGGACACAGAGGGACAGGCAATAAAGTTTGACTGGCAGAATGTGCCCCGACTGAAGGGCGCACAGCCTTTTTGATGGTTGTTTTAGAGGCGTGAACCAAGATTATTGATTGGTTCGACAAGAGGATGGTGTCGGGGTCTGATTGGTGATTCTCAACCGGCCAGAATGTCCCGCCCAGGCGGTCTGATGTTGCCTAGTTACCCGAGATCGAAACTCAACTAAGAAGAAGTTGAGGACCTGGTACTTTCCTGCTCAGGTCACATGACCAGATATGAACACTGCTGGGCCTTAGCTCAGGTCAGGTCAGGTCAGGTCAGGTCAGGTCAGGTCAGGTCAGGTCAGCTCAGGTCAGGTCAGGTCAGATCAGGTCAGGTCAGCTCAGGTCAGGTCAGGTCAGCTCAGGTCAGGTCAGGTCAGGTCAGGTCAGGTCAGCTCAGGTCAGGTCAGGTCAGCTCAGGTCAGGTCAGGCAGGTCA
>NC_137689.1:77007008-77009508 GCF_963989245.1 Nansenia antarctica
AGTCAGTGGTCACGGGCATGAGAGTTGGCTAGTAGCTACCTGTGTGTAATGAGTCTGACAATGTCATGATGCTAGCTGGTGAAATCATAAACCATTTGCTTAAGTATTTTTTCGGTTGTTTACACAGTCTGAAACTACAGATGGTAAGCTTTCAAATAATGCGTCATACATTGAAATCGGAAAAAAATTCAAGACGACACGAGTATTTGAATGTTTGTTTGTATCAGTGTTTTGCTCAAGAATGGTGACTGCTAAAAACGCTGCTAACAGCTAGCGGCTAACGTTTCGTTCTAAAACGAAAGTATGTTTACAAGCCAGGTATCACTTACCGGTAGCCTCTGGCAACAGTGAATCCAACCCACAGATTATAAGTATTTAGTGATCGTTAAACTGTTGTATATTATATCGAGTGGTATTTTAACATTTCAAGTTGCCTGTTATGAAAAAAACGAAAAGCAGATATTGTTGACACCCCTTTGATTCTGCGACTGGTTTTTGGTCTCACCAGCAGCGTCACTAGGCTACACTTTTAAAAAGGTCCTATAATTGATTTGCCATTTGTAAGAGAAGATAAACAGAATAAAAACCTGAAGGCACTAAAACTAGAAATCAGACAGTAACTCTTTTTTCTCATTTTCTACAATGCTGAATGCTGCAGTTTAAATTGTTTTAACTTTAAACCAGTTGGTCACTGAGTACTGCAGAGTACTGTTTGTGTTGCTTGAATAAAGGCTGGCAGTCTTTAATAGCCAACTGTTGTTGTGGACTATATACTGGGGAAGTATGTGTTATTATTCAGGAGTAAAACAATAAATACAAATATCGGATTGATATCGGTATCGCAGATACCTGAAGCCCAGGTATCGGTATCGGTAGTGAAAAAATTGGATCGGGACATCCCTAGTGTCTATGTTACCTACTATAAGAGTTTAACACTAGAACAGCCGTGTCTATGTTACCTACTATAAGAGTTTAACACTAGAACAGCCGTGTCTATGTTACCTACTATAAGAGTTTAACACTAGAACAGCCGTGTCTGTGTTACCTACTATAAGAGTTTAACACTAGAACAGCCGTGTGTGTGTTACCTACTATAAGAGCCGCCTCGTGGGTCAAATGACCATAGTCTTTACAATGGGAAGCTGCTACTTACACACAACGACCACTAGTTGGCCGTCTTGTAAATGATTCTGCCTCCTACACAGAAAAACTGCTAAATATCTTTTTACTAGCTTATCCTGGTGTGATTATGAAAATGTAAGGATACTGGGTGGTAGAACGCACATATGTAGGAAAAGTCATGAAAGGAGGGTCCTGAAATTTGATCTAGTGCAAAGATATAACATTTCTTTTACTCGCAGGGTCAAATGACCCCACCCAAGGCTGTTCTAGTGTTAATGACCCCACCCATGGCTGTTCTAGTGTTAATGACCCCACCCATGGCTGTTCTAGTGTTAATGACCCCACCCATGGCTGTTCTAGTGTTAATGACCCCACCCATGCTAGACACGTCCAAATGAGAGAGTTATTGATGTGAAAGTCTAGACAACTATATACACTCACACAGCACTTCATTACAGGAACACCTGTACACCGTCTCATTCATCCAGGTGGTGTCATGGTGTGGGGAATGTTTTCTTGGCACACTTTGGACCCATTAATACCAATCAATCATCTCTTGAACAGCCTATTTGAGTATTGTTGCTGACCATGTGCATCCCTTCATGGCCACAGTGTACCCATCTGCTAATGGTGCTTCCAGCCTGATAATGCACCCTGTCACAAAGCAAAGGTCATCTAAACTAGTTTCTTGAACATGACAATGAGTTCAGTGTTCTTCAGTGGCCTTCCCAGTCACCAGATCTGAATCCAACAGAACGCCTTTGGGATGAGGTAGAACGGGAGATTCACAGCTTGAAAGAGCACCTGAGAAATCTGCAGGAATTGCGTGATTCTATCATGTCATCATGGACCAGAATCAAAGGAATGTTTCCAACATCTTGTGGAATCAATGAGAGTGCAGGGAGGCCCTAACCCTAACCCTACCCAGTATTAGTATAGTGTTAATAAAGGGAGGCCCTACCCAGTATTAGTATAGTGTTAATAAAGGGAGGCCCTACCCAGTATTAGTATAGTGTTAATAAAGGGAGGTCCTACCCAGTATTAGTATAGTGTTAATAAAGGGAGGTCCTACCCAGTATTAGTATAGTGTTAATAAAGGGAGGCCCTACCCAGTATTAGTATAGTGTTAATAAAGGGAGGCCCTACCCAGTATTAGTATAGTGTTAATAAAGGGAGGCCCTACCCAGTATTAGTATAGTGTTAATAAAGGGAGACCCTACCCAGTATTAGTATAGTGTTAATAAAGGGAGGCCCTACCCAGTATTAGTATAGTGTTAATAAAGGGAGGCCCTACCCAGTATTAGTATAGTGTTAATAAAGGGAGACCCTACCCAGTATTAGTATAGTGTTAATAAAGGGAGGCCCTACCCAGTATTAG
>NC_137689.1:77014508-77019508 GCF_963989245.1 Nansenia antarctica
CTCCTCCTCTACCTCCTCCTCTTCCTCCTCCTCTACCTCCTCCTCTACCTCTCCTCCTCTTCCTCCTCCTCTACCTCCTCCTCTTCCTCCTCCTCTACCTCCTCCTCTACCTCCTCCTCTTCCTCCTCCTCTTCCTCCTCCTCTACCTCTCCTCTACCTCCTCCTCTACCTCCTCTACCTCCTCCTCTACCTCCTCCTCTACCTCCTCCTCTACCTCCTCCTCTTCCTCCTCCTCTACCTCTCCTCTACCTCCTCCTCTACCTCCTCCTCTACCTCCTCCTCTACCTCCTCCTCTACCTCCTCCTCTACCTCCTCCTCCTCCTCCTCTACCTCCTCCTCTACCTCCTCCTCTACCTCCTCTACCTCCTCCTCTACCTCCTCCTCCTCTACCTCCTCCTCTACCTCTCCTCCTCTACCTCCTCCTAAAAGTAACCCCCTTTTACCCCTTTTTTCTTCCCTTCACCTCCCCCTCCTTCCCCCCACCCTCCCTCCCTCCCTCCACCCTCCCTCCCCCCCTCCCTCCCTCCCTCCCTCCACCCTCCCTCCCTTCCTCCCCCCCTCCCTTCCTCCCCCCCTCCCTCCCTCCCCCCCTCCCTCCCTCCCCCCTCCCTCCACAGCGGAGGACCTGGGGTCTCTGTTCGAGCGGCGGGCCTTTAAGGAGGCCAGGAGTGTCGGAGGCAGCAAGTCCACCCTGTCCCTGCGTCTGGAGCAGTGCCCCCAGCAGCTCAACAACCCCTTCAACGAGTACAGCAAGTACGACGGCAAGGTACCCTCCCCCTGTCTGTTACTGTGTCTGTTACTGTGTCTGTTACTCTGTCTGTTGCTCTGTCTGTCTGTTACTGTGTCTGTTACTCTGTCTGTTACTCTGTCTGTTACTCTGTCTGTCTGTTACTCTGTCTGTTACCGTGTATGTTACTCTGTCTGTCTGCTACTGTGTCTGTTACTCTGTCTGTTACCGTGTCTGTTACTCTGTCTGTTACTCTGTCTGTCTGTTACTCTGTCTGTTACTCTGTCTGTCTGTTACTCTGTCTGTTACCGTGTCTGTTACTCTGTCTGTTACTGTGTCTGTTACTCTGTCTGTTACTGTGTCTGTTGCTCTGTCTGTCTGTTACTGTGTCTGTTACTCTGTCTGTTACCGTGTCTGTTACTGTGTCTGTTACTCTGTCTGTTACTCTGTCTGTCAGTTACTCTGTCTTTTACCGTGTCTGTTACTGTGTCTGTTACTGTGTCTGTCTGTTACTGTGTCTGTTACTGTGTCTGTTACTGTGTCTGTCTGTTACTGTGTCTGTTGATGTGTCTGTGTCTGTTACTGTGTCTGTTGATGGGTCTACCAACTCTACCAGCCTAGAGCCATGAGAACCACGTAGACTCTACCAACCTAGAGCCATGAGAACCGCGTAGACTCTAGCCTTTTAGACCGACCTTGTTGACCCCCCCAGTGTCGACCTGGTTGACTGTGTGGAGGGTTGGGCCACAGAGACCCCCCCCCCCCAGGGCCATGTGGGGACCACGGCGACTAACCCCCTCCCCCCCTCCCCCCCCAGGGCCATGTGGGGACCACGGCGACCAAGCAGATCGAGGTGTACCTGTCCATGCAGGGGGGCGACAGGCAGCAGCCCATGGTGGTCGTCACCATCGCCAACGCCCGCGTGCATGACCTGGTCGGGCTGATCTGCTGGCAGTACACTGGGGAGGCCCGGGACCCCCCCCTCAGGTAACCCTGGTAACCCCCCCGTACTGTCTAACCCCCCCCTCCCCTACAGTACACTGGGGAGGCCCGGGACCCCCCCCTCAGACCCTGGACCCCCCCCTAACCCCCCCTCAGGTGAGACCCCCCCGTACTGTCTAACCCCCCCTCTCCTACAGTGAGGATGTGAATGCGTACTGTCTAACCCCCCCTCCCCTACAGTGAGGATGTGAATGCGTACTGTCTAACCCCCCCCTCCCCTACAGTGAGGATGTGAATGCGTACTGTCTGCACATCGCGGAGGACGATGGCGAGGTCGACACCGACTTCCCGCCGCTCGACTCCAACGAGCCGATCCACAAGTTTGGCTTCAGCACGTTGGCGCTGGTCCAGAAGTACTGCTGCCCCGGCCTGGCCGCCAAGCAGAGCCTGTTCGTACGCATGTAGGTCCCCCCCCCCACACACACACACACGTATACACACACACACACACACACATATACACACACACACACGCACACACACACACACACGCATATACACACACACACACATATACATACACACACACACACACACGCATATACACACACACACACACGCATATACACACACACACACGCACACACACACACACACACACACACCACACACACACGGGTGGTGGTGGTCGGGAGGGGAAGGGAGAGGAGGGAAGGGGAGACCCCTGGACCAGGGCTAGGGTCAGGGCCAGGGGTCAGGGCCAGGGTGATTGACAGGTGTGTCTCTCTGCAGTAACGCGGCCCATGGCTTCTCTCTGATCCCGGTGGACAGCCTGAAGGTCTCCATGAAGGACATCCTGCAGAAGGCCCTGAAGAAGAGGAAGGGCTCGCAGAAAGGATCAGGTCAGAACACGCTTACATACAACACACTTACATACAACACGCTTACATACAACACACTTACATACAACACGCTTACATACAACACACCTACAACACGCTTACACACAACATGCTTACATACAACACGCTTACATACAACACGCTTACATACAACACGCTTACATACAACATGCTTACATACAGCACGCTTACAACACACTTACAACTTGCTTACAACACGCTTACAACACACTTACAACACACTTACAACACGCTACCATACAACACGCTTACATACAACACACTTACATACAACACGCTTACATACAACACGCTTACATACAACACACTTACATACAACACGCTTACATACAACACACCTACATACAACACACTTACAACACGCTTACATACAACATGCTTACATACAGCACGCTTACAACACACTTACAACTTGCTTACAACACACTTACAACACACTTACAACACGCTACCATACAACACGCTAACATACAACACACTTACATACAACACGCTTACATACAACACGCTTACATACAACATGCTTACATACAACACGCTTACATACAACACGCTTACATACAACACACTTACATACAACACGCTTACAACTCGCTTACATACAACATGCTTACAACACGCTTACAACACACTAACAACACGCTTACATACAACACGCTTACAACACGCTAACATACAACACGCTTACTTACAACACGCTTACATACAACACGCTTACAACACACTAACAACACGCTTACAACACGCTTACATACAACACGCTTACAACACGCTAACATACAACATGCTTACATACAACACGCTTACAACACGCTTACATTGACCGTTGGGAGAGAGAGCTCGGGTGAACTAAGAAAGTTGTGTATGAGATAGTTTACAATTAAACGCACAGATTACATGAGAGAAGCTATCTGTCATTATTTCAACCACTGTCCAAGTGGGGACGTTACAATGCTTTCGTTTTAGAACGAAACGTTAGGCTAGCAGCGTTTTTAGCAGTCACCATTCTTGAGCAAAACATGATACAAACAAACATTCAAATACTCGTGTCGTCTTGATTTTTTTTTCGATTTCAATGTATGACGCATCATTTGAAAGCTTACCATCTGTAGTTTCAGACTATGTAAACAAACGAAAAATTACGTAAGCAAATGGTTATTATTTATCTGGTATAGATACCACTTCTGCGCCGAATGTACCGCCACCGGCACAAATCCGCACCCGACATTGTAATTTCTAAACGGTTTGTGCTATCGAAAAAAATCCAACTGTCCCTGAAAGCTGAGATGTTGCACTTCAACCAACATATAGGGTATTACGGTAAAATGTGACGTGAGGACATTCTCAGAGTCAGTTTACTCACAGTGATTGGCGGAGCGTTCAGGGACACATGCTTTTTTTCAGTTCTCCGGTCATAATAACTCGCTGCCTTTCTGCGCAGCCTGAATCAAAGTGGATTGTCTGAATCATTTGGTGGCGGAGCAAATTCATTCGTGGCGGCCCGCCACCAATAAATGCATATAGAGGAAACACTGCTTACATACAACACGCTTACATACAACACACTTACTTACAACACACTTACATACAACACACTTACATACAACACACTGATAACACTTACATACAACACGCTTACATACAACACGCTTACATACAACACACTTACATACAACACACTTACATACAACACACTTACATACAACACACTTACATACAACACACTTACATACAACACACTGATAACACTTACATACAACACGCTTACATACAACACACTTACATACAACACACTTACATACAACACACTTACATACAACACACTTACATACAACACACTTACATACAACACACTTACAACACGCTTACATACAACACACTTACATACAACACGCTTACATACAACACACTTACAACACGCTTACATACAACACGCTTACATACAACACGCTTACAACACGCTTACATACAGCACACTTACATACAACACGCTTACATACAACACACTTACAACACGCTTACATACAACACGCTTACATACAACACACTTATATACAACACGCTTACATACAACACGCTTACATACAACACACTTACAACACGCTTACATACAACACGCTTACATACAACACGCTTACAACATGCTTACATACAACACGCTTACAACACGCTTACATACAACACGCTTACATACAACACACTTACATACAGCACACTTACATACAACATGCTTACATACAACACGCTTACATACAACACGCTTACATACAGCACACTTACATACAACATGCTTACATACAACACGCTTACAACATTCTTACAACACGCTTACATACAACTTACATACAACACACCTACATACAACACACCTACATACAACATGCTTAAAACACACTTACACTCAGGGC
>NC_137689.1:77024508-77037008 GCF_963989245.1 Nansenia antarctica
TGTTTGTGTTTAATCATAACTGCTGCAAAACACGAAGGTAATCTGGCCTGAGCTAGATTACTCTTCCTGCTACGGATTGATGATTCACTTGCTTAGTCAAATGTATCTGTGGAATAGGCGTCTGCTAAATGCCAAAAATGTAATGTAAATGAAGAGGAGAGGTAGGGGTAAGGTAGGGGAGTGGTTTCCCCACCACCTCTACACCAACACGGCAGTCACGCCACCCGATCACGTCTCTTCACAGCACTGGCTCCCTGCTGGTGGAATGAGCTTCCCACGGCTGTCAGAACTGCAGAGTCACTACCCATCTTCCGTCAGAGACTGAAGACCTCCATCTCTTAAGGTTACACCTTAACTGCTCCTCCTGAGACATCTACTACCCCCCAGCACTGCGTCTCCTGAGACACCCCCGCTTTTCCCCTTTACTGTGTCCCCTAAAACTTCTATTGCCCTACTTGTACTGTTTCTCTGTTTCTCCAGTGTCTATATAAAAAAGTCTAGGTTTCGAAGAAGGTGATAGAAGTAGATCACAGAGACTGCCAATGGCCCCGGGCCTGAGCTGGATTACTCTTCCTGCTACGACTGGTGGATTGATGATTCACTTACTTAGTCAAATGTATTGAGTGTAAATCGCCTGGAATAAGGCGTCTGCTAGATACCAAAAATGTAAAATGTCGGTGTGAGGTTAGAATACTTACTGCCTTCAGACTCCAAGTCCTCTCCTTCATTCTGGTATGATGGATCCTTGCCATTAACCTCAGACACAGATCTATAGATCTATACCATTAACCCCAGACATAGATCTATACCATTAACCCCAGACACAGATCTATAGATCTATACCAAACAGACACGTATTGTTGCGCTGCTCCTCCAGTCCCGCAGGGGGCGCTGCTCCTCCAGTCCCGCTGCTCCTCCAGTCCCGCAGGGGGCGCTGCTCCTCCAGTCCCGCAGGGGGCGCTGCTCCTCCAGTCCCGCAGGGGGCGCTGCTGCAGCAGGACGGCGTGTTACAGTCAGAGAACAGAACGACCAGACGCGGAAGAACAGTTCTCATGTTGTTTACCTCTGTGTAATAACCCGGACCCAGCACCCCGGACCCAGCATGGCGCAGATGCAGCTGATGAAGGAGTTCCTCTGCCAGAGATTAACTATGGCGGCTTATGAGATATTCGGTGCGGTGGAGAAAACCATGTCAGAGTACCAGGTAGGGTTAGGGCCATTACCCCCATCAGTGGTGTATTAGTTGTACTCCTTTGTCTGTTCCTGCTGTATTGCTTCCAGCGGCCGGCCTCGCGGTGGGCTAGCAGGCTATCAGCACAACGGCTTACTTAAACTTGAATGAATGAATGAATGAATGGTCTTTATTGTCATTGCTACAGTACAGGTACCAAACAACGAAATTTAGGAGGGGGGGCTCCCCTGGTGTTAGGAAAAAAAAAAAAAAAACTTTTAGAAAAAGAATAAAATCACAAGAAGGTAAGGAGCTGGTTTACATAAATAAAGGCTATGTACACTATCCACTGTACTATACTGTACAGATAGTCAACTAGGGTTGTCATATTGCACAAAAGTATTTTTTTCACGTTATTTAAAGTGTCAGTTTGCAGGCTTGAAATGTACATGTTTGTGCCTCAGCACTAGCTGCCATACAATCCGTCCAGACTGTCCAGGGCCCAGAACTTAGGCCTTTTCTGTGTTCAGGGCCTTGACGGCCCTGTGGTAGAAGCAGTTCTTCAGTCTGTTTGTCTTAGCGGCCGGGGTCCTGAACCTCCTTTTCGAGGGCAGCCTGATAAAGTGTACGTGCCCAGGGTGGGTCGGGTCCCTGGAGATCTTGGAGGCCTTCCTGAGACAGCGTGTGTTGTACAGCTCTTCCAGAGAGGGGAGGGGGGCGCCGGTGATCTTCTGTGCTGTTCTCACGACTCTCTGTAGCGCGTTTCTCTCCGCTGTTGTGCAGCTGTAGAACCAGTTGCAGATGCCGTAGGTGACGATGCTCTCCACTGCGCCGCGGTAGAAGGCCACCAGTATCTCCTGCTTGTTGTGTTCTTTCCTGAGGCATCTCAGGGTGTATAGCCGCTGTTGTGCCCTCTTGATGGTGCCTTTTGTGTTGTCCTTCCAGGCCAGGTCATCCCGCATGTGATGTCCCAGGAATCGGAGGGTTGAGACTCTCTCCATGCTCTCTCCGTCGATGAGCAGGGGCTGGATCTCGGACTTTTTCCTCCTGAAGTCTACGATGAATTCCTTGGTCTTTGACTTGTTTAGCAGCAGGTTGTTAACCTTGCACAGCTTGCTCAGTTGCTCTACCTCATCCCTGTACGCCGCCTCGTCCCCCCCCGAGATACATCCCACCACGGTGGTGTCGTCTGCAAACTTTATGATGGAGTTGCTGGGGTGGACGGGGGTGAAGTCGTGGGTGTAGAGGTTGTAGAGGATGGGGCTTAGCACGCAGCCCTGGGGGGACCCAGTGCTGAGGCTGAGGGCTGTAGAGGTGTGGGGGCCCACCCGCACCCTCTGGGGGCGGTCGGTCAGGAAGTCCTTGATCCACGCACATATAGAGTGTGATAGACCCAGGTCTAGTAGTTTGGTCACTAGCCTGTCTGGAAGGATGGTGTTGAAGGCGGAGCTGAAGTCCACGAAGAGCAGTCTCGCGTAGCTGTTTCCCCTCTCCAGGTGGGATAGAGTGGCGTGGAGAGTCGTCGCGATGGCGTCCTCTGTGGACCTGTGGGCTCTGTAGGCGAACTGGTATGGATCCAGGTTGGGCGGGAGGCGTGTGAGTATGTGGGCCCGGACTAGTTTCTCGAAGCACTTCATGATGATAGGTGTGAGTGCCACCGGGCGGTAGTCGTTTAGGCAGCTCACCGTGCTTTTCTTCGGGACTGGGATGATAGTTGAGGTTTTCAGGCAGGGTTTCCCGCCAGCAGGGGGTCGTCCTCTGCGGCTGTGAGCCTGTTGGCTCTGAAGTTTGTCATCTGCTGAACCCCCTGCCACATCCGCCTGGAGTCGTTGCTCAGGAGGCATTCCTCAATCTTCTCTCTGTGCTCTGCCTTGGCCGCTTTGATGCCGCGCTTTAGGTTGGCCCTGGTGGAGCTGTACAGCGGTGTGCTCTTCCCTGCGAAGAAGGCGTTGTCCCTCTCGTTGATCAGTTTTTGGACCTTCCCAGTCATCCATGGCTTCGTGTTGGGGTAGACCCGGACCTGTTTGTCCACGGTGACTGAGTTGGTGCAGTTCACTATGTGGTTCAGAACCAACGACGTGTACTGTTCCAGGTCCTCATGCTCATATTCCTGCCATAGGGTGTCATTTAGGCAGATCTGCAGTGGAGCGGACCCTTCTGGTCAGGTTCTGACAGTCTTAGTGGTGATGGGAGCACTTTTCCCCATTGTAGTGTATGCAGGAATCAGGAGGATTGACACATGGTCAGACATGCCTAGATGAGCTAGCGGACTAGCCTTGTAAGCACGTTTGATGTTGGTGTATACTTTGTCCAGTGTTTACCTTACTTCAGTCTGGGGCACAAAATCCTCTCAGCCACTCAGCAGATGAGAGATCGGGTTAGGGTTAGATAGGGAGACAGACAGACAGACAGAGAGATCGGGTTAGGGTTAGATAGGCAGACAGACAGACAGACAGAGAGATCGGGTTAGGGTTAGATCGGGAGGTGGACAGACAGACAGACAGAGAGATCGGGTTAGGGTTAGATCGGGAGGTGGACAGTTCTGAAAGCCTAGCGTCGAATAATCCTCCGTAGTCATAGAAGTTATGGGAGACGAACGATGTTATATAAGTGCGTGTTTTGTTCCTTTATGACTGTGCGTCAAACGTACTCAATAATGTATTGGTAAACTTGTATCTGTTATTTTAGGATTTGGTTCTCGTATCCGGATGATACTGTTGTGTTGTGATTGGACAACCGGGAGTGTGATTGAAATGCTTAAAAATGATGAGGCTGTGTAAGTGGATCGCCGGCAGTCGGTCAGAAACGATATTAGATCAGTTATGTTAGATTAGATATTACTCCCTGGCCAAACTCCTAACTAACACATTATTACCTTTAGAGATCAGGGAAGCCAGCTCACTAAATAGTTTTAAAAGAAGTCTATTGATAAAGTCTATAATAGTCTGTCAATCTTTACCTTTTCTTTTTACTGTTTTCCCCTGCTTTTATATTCATTCTATGCTTGTATATGTTTTTATATTCACTTTATGTTCTTATTCCTGTTGTAAAGCACTTTGAGCTGCATTTCTTGTATGAAAGGTGCTGTATAAATAAAGCTTTACTTACTTACCAGGCCGAGCTGGACCTGCTCACCACAACCGTGGCCCGTCTAACCCGGGACAACCACCGTCTAACCCGGACCCAGCCCGGGGTAAAGACACACACAACAGGTCGGTAGTCAAGTACTGTACACCTGTAACACCCTGTAACACCCTGTAACACCTAAAGGGTCACATAGTCGTTCTGTCTGTACAGATATGAAGCTGCCTTCTGATGATGAGGAAGAGAGGCTCTGTCTGAAGCAGAGAAGGTGGATGTTAGATACTGTATATATATATATATATATATATATATATATATATGTTATGTACTGTATATATATATATATGTTATGGCCACTCAACCAAACCAGGGATGAGGAAGGGGAGTTCATCACGTTGGCGAGGGACTAACCCTAACCCGACAGGCCAAAGGCCAAGTATTGATAAAGAGAAACATTTGAGCTTCTTCCGTTTATTTCAATTCCGTTTGTTTGTTTGTTTGTTTGTTTTATTCACGTTTCAGTAAATAATCGCGATCTAGTTATTTCCGTTCTGCCCCTGGCTGGCTAAGCCTGTTTGAATCTGAATATTGTGACATGTATTATTATTATTATTATTATTATTATTATGTAAACACCTTCATCGGAATATTCAGTTCCGTCTGCGGGTTGTGTTGTTGCTAGGGACAGCATAGCAACCACCATGGCGACTAGCAGGGGCCAGGAGGAGCAGTCTGCCTTCAGATAGAGAAGGATTTAAATATCCTGGGGTATAATATAGATGTATATAGATGTATATAGATGTATATATGTCTATATGGGGTATATATATGTACAGTATATAGATGGAAGAAGACATCGAAATAACCGAGCAGTGTGTGTGTGTGTCTCTGTGTGTGTGTGTGTGTGTGTGTGTGTGTGTCTCCGTGTGTGTGTGTGTGTGTGTGTGTCTCCGTGTGTGTGTGTGTGTGTCTCCGTGTGTGTGTGTGTGTGTGTGTGTGTGTGTCTCCGTGTGTGTGTGTGTGTCTCCGTGTGTGTGTGTGTGTGTGTGTGTGTCTCCTGCCTCCTCAGACCTCCAGCTGTCTCCTGAGCACCTAGCCCCCCCCTGGCCCCCAGATCCACCCCGGCCCCCCAGTCTAACCCAGGACCCCCCCCGGCCCCCCAGTCTAAACCAGGACCCCCCCCAGCCCTCCAGTCTAACCCAGGACCCCCCCCAGCCCTCCAGTCTAACCCAGGACCCCCCCCGGGCCCCCAGTCTAAGCTGGGACCAGTTCTGGAGCAGTCAGGAGGAAGAGCAGCTTCCACACCGGGAGTCTGACAGCCAAGACTGGATCCTCCGAACCCCTGAGATCAAACTACGCAGAATAGGTTTGTTACCTGCTGCCTGCTGTCACACCAGGGCTCTGAGGTTCCTCCTGTATGGAGAGATGTGTTCATTCAGGGGTCAGGGTCAGGAGGTTTAGGGTTGGGTTGGGGTCAGGGTCAGGAGGTTTAGGGTTGGGGTCAGGAGGTTTAGGGTTGGGTTGGGGTCAGTCCCTTTGAGACCTCGGTCTCTCTTCAAGGGCGTCCTGATTACAAAATATACACTCACCATATACACTCACCGGCCACTTCATTAGGTACACCTTTTCAACTGCTTGTTAACTCAAATATGTAATCAGCCAATCAGCAACTCAATGTATTTAGGCATGTCGACACGTAGGCACGTAGACACGTAGGCATGTAGACAGAGACATGTAGGCACGTAGACATGGTCAAACCATCAGAATGGGGGAAACAGAAAGACAGGTGCCAGCACTGCTTGTGTTCCTCTGACAGTAAACCATGGATTATATCTACCCTTTATCCTCAGTGTTTCAACAGGAGCAGATCTGGCACATCTCATATCAGTGGATTGATTTACTTATTTATATAATTCTCTTCTTTCTTCCCAGACTGGAGCCCCAGTCTAAACCAGGACCCCCCCCAGCCCCCCAGTCTAAACCAGGACCCCCCCCAGCCCCCCAGTCTAAACCAGGACCCCCCCCAGCCCCCCAGTCTAAACCAGGACCCCCCCCAGCCCCCCAGTCTAATCCAGGACCCCCCAGATCCACCCAGCAGCCCCAGGATGCACCGGGGGAGGAGGTGTTCTGTATGTGGAAAACGCTTCACCACGTCATCCCGGCTGAAGAGGCATGAAAGGCGGCATGCTGGGGGTCAGAATGTCAACGTGTTCAGACAGAAGAGAAGCCTTGAAGCCCAGGTGAGGACGCACGCAGGGCAGGAGGTGTACGCCCAGGTGAGGACGCACGCAGGGCAGGAGGTGAGGACGCACGCAGGGCAGGAGGTGTACGCCCAGGTGAGGACGCACGCAGGGCAGGAGGAGGTGTACGCGTGTCCTGTCTGTGACAAATGCTTTAGATGTCGTCACAGCCTCGCCTGTCACCTGACCTGCCACCTCCACCTGTCACCTCCTCGTAAAAAACGAACTTGGCGTGAAACTGTGCGCACCTCTACGCACACTGACACCCACGCGTACGCACACTGACACCCACGCGTACGCACACTGACACCCACGCGTACGCACAGACACTGGAGAAATGAGCAACTGCGACTCTGCTGGCAGAAGAATGAAACTGGAGAAACACTTTGAAATATCTGATTCTGCCTTGTATCTATTATTACTAGTGGCACCACTAGTGTATCCTGTCTTACCTGTACTATTGTCACCTTTATCTTGTATTATGCCTGTTGCCTTATTGTCTTGTGCTGCAATGTCAGGAACCGAAGCCTAGATTTGTACTACTTGTGTAACGCAACAATAAACTTGAAACAGTCATGGCTTTTGCACAATGCACCCACAATGCATCTGGTTAGATGACGAACTGCGTTTCCATGTCTTCGTACTTGGCTGACCTGCGCCACCATACCATACATGAGTGAAGACAGACAGCAGGAGAGGTTCTGAGTAAAGACAGACAGCAGGAGAGGTTCTGAGCAAAGACAGACAGCAGGAGAGGTTCTGAACAAAGACAGACAGCAGGAGAGGTTCTGAACAAAGACAGACAGCAGGAGAGGTTCTGACAGACAGCAGGAGAGGTTCTCAGTGAAGACAGACAGCAGGAGAGGTTCTCAGTAAAGACAGACAGCAGGAGAGGTTCTCAGTAAAGACAGACAGCAGGAGAGGTTCTCAGTAAAGACAGACAGCAGGAGAGGTTCTGAGACAGCAGGAGGTTCTCAGTAAAGACAGACAACAGGAGAGGTTCTCAGTAATGACAGACAGCAGGAGAGGTTCTGAGTAAAGACAAACAGCAGGAGAGGTTCTGACAGACAGTAGCAGAGGTTCTCAGTAAGGACAGACAGCTGGAGAGGTTCTGAGTGAAGACAGACAGCAGGAGAGGTTCTGACAGACAGCAGGAGAGGTTCTCAGTAAAGACAGACACATGAAGAGGTTCGCTACTTTCATTTATTTGAAAGACTGTTGTTATGTTGTTCAGCCCACAGACGAGCAGGAGGGCGGCAGGTTTGCTGGGGGGGAGGGGGGGGGTGTGTGCTGGGGGGGGTGGATGGTCTGCTGGCCTGATGCATGCTGGGATGCGTCTCTGTGGTCAGGACCGTGGGGTTCCTCACCTTCAATGTCCTTAGAAAAATAAACCTGTTAACTCCGCCCCCTCCTCTGTTAACTCCGCCCCCTCCTCTGTTAACTCCGCCTCCTCTTCTAACCCGCCCACTCTGCCTCAGCCTATCACGTGGCTCCTTACAGGAAGGTGAGTACGAAAGATTAAAAAAAATAAAATTACAAAGCAGTCATCATGATCATCATCTTCATCTTCATCTTATTGCAGTGTGCCGGGGGTTCGGGGGTTAATAACGGGACAGGTTGTGGCGACATCATCATGACATCACATCATGTTAAAAACCTCAACAGGAAGGAGTTGTTACCACGGTAACGGGTAACTGTGCTACCAATCAGAGAGCTTCCACGCTGGACAGCCACAGGAGATGTGCTGCCTAAGCCCCTCCCCCAGGGTTCGGAGGTCACTCCTTACAGAAGGATGATGTCACAGGTCTTCACTTAGCCACTCCCCCGTCCTCCTAACAGCCAATAGCAGGGCTGGATCAGAGTCACACAGCCAATAGCAGGGCTCTCCTGTCAGCCAGCCATTAGCAAGGCTCTCCTGTCAGTCAGCCAATAGCAGGGCTCTCCTGTCAGTCAGCCAATAGCAGAGCTCTCCTGTCAGTCCATCAGAGAGCAGACGTGATGTTGCCGTGGCAATGAAGACACCAAACACACCTGGTTCATCAGGCTGGGCCGGGGTGTGTGTGTGTGTGTGTGTGTGTGTGTGTGTGTGTGTGTGTGTGTGTGTGTGTGTGTCACTTCTCCCTCCAGAGCACCAGGTGGATGCTGTGGTCCGGCATGCTCGTAGCGAACACCAGCCCAGAGTCGTTGGTGCCGTCCAACCCGTCCAGCCAGGAAGTGACGCCCGGCAGGAAGCTGCTGCCCCGCTTGGACTTCCTGTAGGCGGGGAGGGGCCAGCGGCCCACCATGACCTCTGACCTCAGGTCCATCACGTACAGGAAGTGGCTGTCGAACAGCAGGGAGAAGACCCGCCCAAAACTGAGCAGAGACAGACTGGCAGGGTCCTCCTGAGTCTTTATTACCCTGGGGGGGGAGGGGGGGGGGTATTAAATCACCTTAGAGGAGGGGGGAGGCAGGGCAGGTTTATTTATAGCACATTTCATATAACAGGGCAATTCAGTGCGTTACATACAGCAGCTTTACATACAGCATTAACAGGATACAGATAAAGGAAGTAAATAGATAAAACATTTAATAAGATAATGGATAAAATGACCTGAAGTGTTGATAGAAGTGTTTGTGTTCAACCAGAACTGCTGCAGAACATATTTTTAGAGTTTGGGCCTGTTTGATTTCTCCAGGAGCATGCGGCGGCAGAGTGACTGACAGCTGCTGCACCGTGTTTTGTTTTTACTCTTGGAATGATTAGCTGATTAGTCTCAGCTGACCTTAGGGACCCAGCTGGAATATAGGGTGGGAGGAGATCTGATATGTATTTTGGTCCATTTTGTGATTTGTATACAATTAGGAGTACTTTGAATTAAATTCTCTGAGAGACTGGTAGAGAGACTGGTAGCTAGTGTAGAGAGACTGGTAGAGAGACTGGTAGCCAGTGTGGAGATCTCAGGATTGGTGTGATGTGTTCAAACTGTAATGTTCAAACGCAGAGGCGTTTTGGATGAGCTGTAATTTACGAACAGCTCCTTTAGATAGGCCTGTTAGTAGACCAGCTCCTTTAGATAGGCCTGTTAGTAGACCAGCTCCTTTAGATAGGCCTGTTAGTAGACCAGCTCCTTTAGATAGGCCTGTTAGTAGACCAGCTCCTTTATGGGGCTTTTCCATTGACCGGCCCGGCACGGCTCGCATCAGCACGCTTTTGAACAGTTCTGGGTATTGGCGCTTTTCCACTATACACAACAGACCCGGAACGAGTAGGAGGAGCAGGAGATAGTAGGCGGAGTTACGCGTCATAACAGTGTCATAAGATTCCCCCCGCTATACAGATCAGCGGGGGGAAATGCGATAAGAATGTAATGTTAAGTGCCTGTAACTTGCCGCTTTCAGTTCTAGTAGACTAGTTTAGATCTCGCAACCAGGGAAATGCCGACACAATTCTATTTTTATTTCTCCTGACACGTTGAGCACTGTGCTTTTTCTGTTGGTGAACTACCGTAATAAGCCTAAAAAAGTTCAACTGTTCAAAAAGTGCAACTTCTCTGCTTTCAGAAACTGTTAGAATTTTTTAGATTGGGCATATAGTTCATGAATTACGGTAGTTCGCCATGGTGGTGACGTATATTTTCACGAGACACAACACAGCCACAACAATAGCAACATGGAGGAACTTGAAGCTATCGTATACTTTTTCCTCGGCATGTGGTATATTATTAACCGTGATTTTTTGGAGAGAAAGAGAAAGAGAGAGAGGGAGAGAGAGAGGAAGCTATGTACACATAATAAAGTCATGTTTTTTGAACCCTTAAAACCACTGCCTTCACTTGTCTGCTTTATGAACTGTATGAGCATATGAGATGGCTACTGCCTGATCGATGTCGACACTGCTCGTAGTGAATATAAGCACTTGACGCATGTTGAACTCCTGGTTCATTGAGTTTACTCCCGGTTCACTTCTCGGGGTGGCACCACGGTGGTTCAGGGCTCAAAATGACCGTATATCGATGGTGGAGTGAGCCAGCATAGTCTTGTGTTTCTACCCCCTTCATAGCCGGTGTTATTCACGGACAAACATGGTGCCCGGAGGCACCCTTTGCGGGTTAATAACTGTGTTTTACCGTGGGTTACGGTAAAAATTCAAACGTGTCCCAAGAGGGGAGAGGACAGGGAATTTAAAACCATTTGAATGGTGTCGATACGACACTCTTATCACGGTTGACACAGCGCGGAGCGAATTTCCGGGTAGAAATTGTCTGTCCCCCCGCTGATATCCTCCACGACGTGCTGCTGCTTAGAGCAGCGGGTGAACTCCCGGTTCATTGAGTTTACGGTTAAAAGCATATCTTCTCGGGGTGTCAGTGCGGTGGTTAAGGGCTCAAAATGACCGTATACCGATGGTGAAGTTAGCAAAGGAGTATTGTGATTGTACCACCTTCATAGCCGGTGTTATTCACGGGCAAAGACGGTGCCCGGAGGCACTCTTTGCGGGTTAATAACTGTGATTTACCGTGGGTTAGGATAACAATTCAAACGTGTCCGGATAGGGGAGAGGACAGGGAATCCAAAACCATTTGAATGGTGTCGATACTACACTCCTATCACGGTCGACACAGCGCGGAGCGAATTCCCTGGTAAAACTTCTCTCCCCCCGCTGTCAACGGGAGTTTCAACCAGCAACACCATAGGCACAGCACATCGCCATAATAGCGATTTTTTTGTTATGCTTGTTGTAAATAAAAGTTCTATGATGCATTGAAATTACATTAAACTAAGATAATACGATGGTCAGCATAATTTTTCTAATCTTTATTAATAAGCTATTACAGAATTAGTAGTGACAGAGCGAAATCTGTTGTGGTATTTAAAGATGGCGGTTAGAGGTGTACTGTGAAAACAAACGATGACGATGTTGTGACGATTTCCATTGACCAATCAACGGTGTGCAGCGTCACACGCCACACGCAGCCTGGCAAAAAGGTTCCGGGTCTCAAAAAGGTTCCTGCCCTCGAAGGGTAGCTAAAGAAGCGTGCCGTGCTGATCCAGGCCGCTCAATGGAAAAGCGCCAAAGAACAGGGCTGACCCAGGTCGACCCGGGCTGACACGATAGTGGAAAAGCGCCATTAGATAGGCCTGTTAGTAGACCAGCTCCTTTAGATAGGCCTGTTAGTAGACCAGATCCTATAGATAGGCCTGTTAGTAGACCAGCTCCTTTAGATAGGCCTGTTAGTAGACCAGCTCCTTTAGATAGGCCTGTTAGTAGACCAGCTCCTTTAGATAGGCCTGTTAGTAGACCAGCTCCTTTAGATAGGCCTGTTAGTAGACCAGCTCCTTTAGATAGGCCTGTTAGTAGACCATTACAGTAATCAAGTCTACTCAAAGCAAATGCATGGATGAGTTTTTCAAGGTCTTGTTTGGACATGAAGCCTCTCATTCTTGTTATGTTTTTCTGGTGATAGTAGGCTGATTTAGTTATCGAGTTTATGTGGCTGTTGAAGTTTAGATCAGAGTCTAGAATTACACCAAGATTTCTGACCTGTTTTTTAGTTTGACGAGAGAGAGAATCAAGTTTTGCATTGACTTTTGATCTTTTGTCAGGTGCAACGAATACAACTATCTCATCCAGGCGTTCATTTGTTGCGGCTGTGGCGCATGGCGGTAGAGCCGCCGTCTAATGATCGCAAGGTTGGCAGATCGGCGGTTCGAGCCCCGGCTAGCCAAATGTCGAAGTGTCCTTGGGCAAGACACTGAACCCCAAATTGCTCCCAGTGAGCGGGCCGGCGCCTTGCATGGCAGCTTGTCGCCATTGGTGTGTGAATGTGTGTGTGAATGGGTGAATGAGAGGCCGTTGTAAAGCGCTTTGGATAAAGGCGCTATAAGTGCAGTCCATTTACCATTTACCATTTGTTCAATGCAATTACAGAGATTGTCGATGGGACTATAGGCGTTAAGGCCGATTTAAGCTTCTGCGTCGAATTTACTCGCGTAGCCTGCGTAGACTACGTAAGGGGTCTCGC
>NC_137689.1:77049508-77074508 GCF_963989245.1 Nansenia antarctica
ATATCCTCCAGTGTTATATAATAAGTATATCCTCCAGTGTTCTTCTTTGGGAGGTTTTTCTTCAAAAAAACTAACTGATCAACATGTTCAGGAGACAAAACACTACGCTCTGAACGCAGGTCAGGATAATTTTTAATATAGGGCCATCCATCACACTTCCTCTAGGAAGCACTGATCTGATATGATGTGTTGATTGGTGAAAGGTAAGGCTATGCTTGGACAGTCATGTTAGATCACTGATTACGGGAGTAATGATTTACCTGTAGATTTTATCAATAGGAATTTTGTTCAGGTTTATCCAATGAAATTGGACAAGCAAACCGGAGTAAAGTAAGTAAGGTCCAACCTGCAGCCTTTGCCCATTCATAAGACAGATGCTTTGTTACAGACCAGAGCATTGACCAATCACAGTCGGCTAGACTAGAGCATTGACCAATCACAGTCGGCCGTGGGCGGGCTTGGCAGTCGCAGCTAAAACCGCTTCGCTGTTCTCCGCCGCAGTCACAAAATGCAGAACACACAGTGTGCAGCGCTCTTTGACTTTGTCATTTGCCGCTGCTAGTCGCGCGCTGCACGGAAATGGTGACAGTCACGCAGAATGTGCCATTTCAAAATAAAGGTGTATCTTTAAGATGACGATATAGATCGATATTTTTACATTGCATCGATGTAATCAGATCGTTAGTCAATGAATCGATGCATCGATGTGAATCGATGTATCGTTACACCCCTACTACTCACTCATACTAGATATGACGTAGATTTTTTTATTTTAGCAATTATTTAAGTATGATATGACTGGACACTACTCCCCAAAATGCATTTTGCGCGTCTCTTCAGTCTTGTCAAACTGCGTCATACAAACTGGTCATACAGCTGTTGTTACATTGTCTGATAGCCTGGGGACCGAAAGATCACAAATAAACATCGTTTTTTGCACAGATTTGAGTGTGATGCTGCTGTGCAGAGCGTTCTGGCCTGCAGAGACTCTTACAGCTGCAGCATCTGTTTCTATACAAGTAACATGTTTCTATACATATAACATGTTTCTATACATATACTATACACTGTGCTGCTTTCTCTATTTGATACTCTTCAGCTGCAGCAGACCCTCACACACAACTACACACACCTACACACACACTCACACACAACTACACACACCTACACACACCCTCACACACAACTACACACACCTACACACACACTCACACACAACTACACACACCTACACACACCCTCACACACAACTACACACACCTACACACAGCCTCACACACACCTACACACACCCTCACACACCTACACACAACTACACACACACTCACACACAACTACACACACCCTCACACACACCTACACACAACTACACACACCCTCACACACAACTACACACACCCTCACACACAACTACACACAACTACACACACCCTCACACACAACTACACACCTACACACACCCTCACACACAACTACACACACCCTCACACACACCTACACACACCCTCACACACACCTACACACAACTACACACACTAGGGATGGACGGTTTTTCGGTTAAACCGAAAACCGGGGTTTATAAAAATAGAAACGGTTTTTTATCAAAACCGTCTGAAACCGATTTTTTTTTTTTTTTTTTTTTAGAAGAATAAAATAGAATAAGAATAAAACTGGAACATGTCACATGTTTGTCGTGTGTGAAAATAACAATGATACAGTCTGAATCTGCCGCGCAATGAGTGAGAGGTTTGGTCAGTTGTGAAGAATAACTGAGGATTAATATCTAATTGGGATTATATTTAAGGGTAACGAATCACTCTATGGGAAAGATAGTTGCCTTCAGTTATTGGTAGATAGGAAAGTTTTTTTACAATTACTCGCTTACATTTAATAAGATCATTTTCGCTGCTCTCTGTAAAGCGCATTGGGTCACTTTTGTGAGAAATGCGCTATAGAAATAAAATGTGATTTGATTTGATATCAATCAAACTTTATTTATGTTCTATAGCACAAATCATGCATTGAATGTAACTCCAAGTGCAGTATTTACTAAACCACAATATAATAAAACAAGAGCTATACGGATCAAGAGTGTTTGTGCACAGCGCCACTGTGTGTGAAGGCGCTACTGAAAGTGATGACAGAACGCATGTCTCAGAAGATACGCGGTCACTTAGTGACGCAAAGGTAGTTCTGTATTTATCTCTATCTGTATTAGTACATTTATTTTGAAAGCTCTATTTTGACAGCTCTACCATGGGCACTTTTATTTTGATGGGGCATTCTTTGTTGATTGACTTACGACAGTTCAGGACAAGTCAGACTCGCGGCATGTGGTTTTTATGAAAAGCTTTAAGTATGTTCACTGCATAATTCTAAGTCTAATATTTCAGTGATTATTGAGCAGTATTCAAATATTTAAATACATTGAGCAGCAGCTGAAACTTTGAAGACGCTGTTCCAAGAGATGATCTTCCGTGCAGGCGTGCACCCTGGATCAGCGGAGCTGGTGTGTTAAGTGTTCATGTGTTTTCATGTATGGTGTAGCTTACAAAAGTCTGCCTTTCCACTTATATTTGTGAAACTAAGTAGCCTAAATGTGTTGCGACTGTGCTTACGGTGTTTTAATGGTGTTCGACATGAGTGTATTGTAGCAGTAGGGCTCAATAATTTGAAATTGGCGCTGTTTTTTTTTTTTTTTTTTTTACTTCTTTTTTTTTTTTTTTTTTAATGTATTTTTCGGTTAACCGGAAAACCGCGGTTTTACTCTCTGACGGTTTTTCGGTTTCAATAATTGGAAACCGTCCATCCCTTACACACACCCTCACACACAACTACACACACCCTCACACACACCTACACACACCCTCACACACACCTACACACAACTACACACACTTACACACACCCTCACACACAACTACACACACTTACACACACCCTCACACACAACTACACACACTTACACACACCCTCACACACAACTACACACACTTACACACACCCTCACACACAACTACACACACTTACACACACCCTCACACACAACTACACACAACTACACACACCCTCACACACACCTACACACAACTACTACACACACTTACACACACCCTCACACACAACTACACACACTTACACACACCCTCACACACAACTACACACACTTACACACACCCAACTACACACAACTACACACACCCTCACACACACCTACACACAACTACACACACCTACACACACCCTCACACACAACTACACACACTTACACACACCCTCACACACAACTACACACACTTACACACACAACTACACACACCTACACACACCCTCACACACAACTACACACACCTACACACAACTACACACACTTACACACACAACTACACACAAGTACACACACCTACACACACAACTACACACACCCTCACACACAACTACACACACCCTCACACACAACTACACACACCCTCACACACAACTACACACACCCTCACACACAACTATACACACAACTACACACACCCTCACACATAACTACACACACTTACACACAACTACACACACTTACACACAACTACACACACTTACACACACAACTACACACACTTACACACACAACTACACACACACAACTACACACACTTACAGGGCTTAAAGTGGGAAAAAATCCTGTGCCTGAAACTTTTTCTTGGGGAGGGGGGTCACAGTTTGAGATATTGGGAGAGCGGGTACAGAAGACAGCTTCTTGTCTCAATGTTTAAATGCATTAATACTATTTAATAGTCAATACAACATATATGTCTAGGGATGCACGATATGCATTTTTTTCCAACTGATACCGATACCGATGTTTACCCGCTTCTCGTGGCCGATAACCGATATGAGAACTAGGGATGTCCCGATCCGATACTGAGATCGGATATCGACCCGATATTGGTCCTGAATGCTGGATCGGAGATCGGACCAGAAAAAAAAAAGGCTCCGATCCGCGTGCCCGATCCGCGTCTGTGTTACGTCTGTGTTTACGACAGTTTGGGCTTTACGACATGTGCCGTATTACGTTTTGTGTTACACTCGTGTTTGATTAAATGGAGTTGCCAGCTCCGAATACAAGCTCTGAGTTCGACTCCGTTATTGAACATAACATTGGCGAGATGCGAGAGAAACTCCCCCCAGACAGCAAAATTGCAAAAGCAATAACGGAGAAATTGGTTCGGTTTATTGTGCTCGACGACCAACCACTTTCGGTGGTAGAGAATGTGGGGTTTCAGAGTTTAATTGAACACCTAGAGCCGCGTTATACTTTGCCCAGTCGGCATTATATAACCGAAAATGCCATCCCGAAAATGCACAATGAAGTGTGTGAGTTCCTCGCCAAAGTATTGGAGAATGTCGATGCTATTAGCTTCACAACGGACATTTGGAGCTCAGACGTGTGTCCAATGTCGTTGTTGAGTCTCACAGCACACTGGATAGACTCTGATTTTACTTTCAAGAAAGCGGTGCTGCATGCCCGTGAGTTCCGTGGCTCACACACTGGGGATTCCATTAAGGCAGCCATGGAGGAGATGCTGCTCGAATGGAAAATTAACAAAAGCAAAGTCCATGTCGTTTTAAGAGAGGTGGTCACTGAGTACTGCAGAGTACTATTTTTGTTGCTTTAATAAAGGCTGGCAGTCTTTAATTTAACCGTTGTTGGTGTGGACTATATACTGGGGAGGTATTTGAATGAATGAATGAATGAATGGTCTTTATTGTCATTGCTACAGTACAGGTACCAAACAACGAAATTTAGGAGGGGTGGCTCCCCTGGTGTTAGGAAAAAAAAAAAAAAAAAAAAAATTCAGGGGTCAAAAAATTTATACAAATATCGGATCGGTATCGCCGATACCCGAAGCCCAGGTATCGGTATCGGTATCGGTAGTGAAAAAGTGGGATCGGGACATCCCTAATGAGAACAGATATAATTTCACAGTTGATAACCTGTAGTTCATGCACACCTGAAGGTAAGAAAGGCTATGTAGTGAGCAAAGATTGATGATTTAATATTCCATAGTGATCTCACCAAATCTCACTATTGTTAACACAACAAAGAGAACACTTCTGACTCTTCAAATGTTCATTTATTATTTCCTCTAACAAACAGAATCTGTTATAGACAGTGCACATAAATGCTTTTTTTAGAGTGTCAAAAATAAAGTGCATCTTGTCTATCCCCGTAAATTGAAAATGCATAAATAAAATATCAAAAAATACATAAATAAAGTGCATCAGTCAATACAAAAATAACATTTTTGTATTGACTATGCACTTTATTTATTTATTTTTTGATATTTTATTTATGCATTTTCAAGTCCTCCTTTTCAAGGCATTAAGGCCCAATCCCAATTCACCCCTAGCCCTTCGTTTTCACCCCTATGGCTCGATTTGCGCGTTCACGTTTAGGGCGAGGGCTGTCTCAATTCATATTACGTCGAGGGCTAGGGGTAAGGGGGAGGGCTAACTATTACTTCGTTTCGAGGGATTTCAGGACCAGACTAGCTTCGAAGGGCTAACGGTACGCTACCCCTTGATACCAGGATGCATTGCGAATCATCTACAGACATCTTATGTCGCTCTATTCAATGCGGAAATGTCATTTTAATTCTCTGTAATTACTTATTAATAAAGATTTGAAAAATTATGATAACCATCTTATTGTCTTAGTTTAATGTCATTACAATGCATTATAGACCTTTTATTTATAACACGCATAACCCAAAAATCGCTTTTATGTCGGTGCTGTGTCTAACGTTACAGTAACGCAACGCTGCATGACAGTCGAGCATTTCAGAGATGTACAATCATAAATCAATTATTACCTGTGGCGTTTGACAGTGGATGATGGTACACATATGTAAAGTTATCTATCAAACGTTCGGCTGACTTGTACATGATGCGCATTTTGACCTATTTCCACCCGCAATCTAATCCGAGCAGTTGTTATTAGGTAATATTATTAATGGGTTGTATCATTCATTTCAATGCATTATAGACCTTTTCTTTATAACAAGCACAACAACAACAAAACGTTATCATGCCGATGTGCTGTGTGCTGTGTGTTTAACGTTACAAGCTGATTTGTGCATGACAGCCGCGCATTGACATATTTCCATGTCTAATGGCATATGACACGCGAAATGTAACTACAGTTAAGGATACGCGTAAAGGATGATGATCTATCACCGTTCGACTCTACTGAGAAATGTTTCCGCTTATTTGTCATTTCTCCTTCACGGGCAAATGTGGCCGCGTCCCCAAGAGATCCTCTTTCTACGTTTTTGACCACCACTATGATGGATTGATTTTTGGATTCTAGACGACGAATTGTTCTGAGAAAGGCGCTTAGTAACGTGATTTTTGGACAACGCTTTATGACTACTGATGGACTCGTGTGTATGTGGTGGCTGAGGATTGAGTCACGGGTATCTTTGGAGGAACATTGTGCGCTGACACATCTGGTTAATACTCTGTGTTTTGGTTGGAGTCATTCATTGTCATTATTGCGATGTCCACAAAAAAGACATCGCTGACGGAAGAGACTAAAAAAGGAACGTCTAAACACTACAGTGTGTTGATAACAAACGAAAAAAGATCCTTATAGCACACGCAACAGAAATAAACACAGCTGAAGAAGGCATTGCGAGATGTGAGAATTCGCCGGCAACACAACGCGTCACCCGTACCGCGTCTAAACCACTGTTGATGACGTAGGCGCCGTGAAGGGCTGTCCCAATTCAAAGGGCTGAGATTTGAAGGGGTAGGGCTTGTGACGTATTCGAAGGCAAGGCCTTCGAATCGAGTGACACTCGAAAACGAGCCATAGGGGTAGAAAAGGGAATTGGGATTGGCCCTAAGTGTTCCAGGGGAGACAGAGGACGCTTTGAGTGGTGCAGTGGAGGCAGTGGGTGGTGCAGTGGAGGCAGTGGGTGGTGCAGTGGAGGGTTTGAGTGCTTTGGGTGGTCCAGTGAAGGCTTTAGGTGGTGCAGCGGAGGATTTTAGTGCTTTGGGTGGTCCAGTGAAGGCTTTGGGCTTTTCTATATCATAATAGATGTCATTGCAGAATCCTTCCACCTCAGAGGTAAATGGGCTCATCATGGCCTTGGCGGCATTGTTCACCATGTGAACTGTATCTCCACATATGTCGAGCAGGTTAGGGTTCTCCTTCCTTGCTTGTGTCTCCAGTCCAGTCTTCTTTCCTCTCATCACTGCACAGTTGTCAAGCAGAATACTGATGACAAGTGACAAGTCAAGACCATTGGACTCCAGGATATCTTTGAGCTCCTGCATGAGGGCTGAGGAGTTGGCGATGTTTAGTTTCCTGCTGGCTAGGTGTTGTGTCGTTACCTTGCCCAGATCATCATCAAAAAAACGAACAAGGACATTGAGGATTTTGTCCATGTTGAGATTTGTAGCTTCGTCGATATTCATCGAAAATGTAGCTTTTTTTAGCTTTTCACATAGCCGTTTTTTTAATTCCGGGGCAAGGCCATGTGTGTTTAAATAGCTGGCGTGCTGGTTGGAAATGGACAGCTTTGACAGTGCATTTTTATCTTGTGATAGCGTCTTACACAAATCGACGAGTGGCTGAGCCACTGTAAAAGACAGATCATGTTCGGCTATAAACGCACACACTCGGATCTTTTGCTCGCAAACACGGTCGGTCATTGAAGATGAAGTGGTACCTGTAGCCGTCGCTCCCGGCAAGGTTGTTGTGTGAGCGAGTGCTCGAACCGATGCTTGGTGACCGGGATCTGAGGCGTGTCGAGCGATCACCTTCTTCCCACTACTGCCGTAGAGGAGTCTCTTCGAACACGGCGTACAGAAACAAGCACCCGGCTCCCTCAGTTTGAGGCACCACGTCCCATAAGGCTTCCCGTCACCACTACTCTCCTCTATCCATGCCCAGCGCCATTTATTTTTTACTCCTCGTTCTAATATAGCTGTGTCTTCGCCAGTTTTGAGAAACTTTGCTTCCATTTTAATAGACAAAAGTTAGCGAGACAGCGGGCTGCTAAAAGCGAACGTCTCTACAAGCTCACAATACACTCAAACTTCTTAAGGCCCGCCCCCACTACTCTGCCTCCGATTGGCTAGAAGTCGTTGGTTGGCTTGAGCAATACCATTGGTAGGCGGAACTGTCTCTTTGCTGAAGATGACTCTTTAAATTACGATGTAAACCAATAGCGTGTGATATATATATATATATTTATTTTTTTTATTCCCCCACGCCGGAAATCCGGCACTGTGCCGGAGTACTTTAAGCCCTGCACTTACACACACCCTCACACACTTACACACACAACTACACACACCTACACACCCTCACACACAACTACACCCCCCCCCCCCTCACCTTGTTCCACTGCTTGCAGACCAGGCAGCAGGTGAGCAGGGTGGGGGGGTCCAGCCAGCGCAGCAGGTAGAAGCTGAGCTCCAGGGGCAGCAGGCGGAGGAAGTCCCTCCTGAGCAGGGCCTCCAGGCCCAGGGAGAGGTGCCTCAGCTGGGCCGCGCCGCTGGCCATGATCAGGCCGTCCAGAGCCTGGTTCCTCTGCTGGTCGCTCAGCGCCAGGAAGGAGGCCGACACCGTCTCCAGCCACCCCTCGAAGGCCGCCTTCTCCATGGGGGCATGAGGGCGTCGACCTGGGGGGGGGGGAGACTGTTAGCCTCTACCAGCCTCTCTACCAGCCTCTCTACCAGCCTCTCTACCAGTCTCTCTACCAGTCTCTCTACCAGCCTCTCTACCAGTCTCTCTACCAGTCTCTCTACCAGCCTCTCTACCAGTCTCTCTACCAGTCTCTCTACCAGCCTCTCTACCAGTCTCTCTACCAGTCTCTCTACCAGTCTCTCTACCAGCCTCTCTACCAGCCTCTCTACCAGTCTCTCTACCAGCCTCTACCAGTCTCTCTACCAGCCTCTACCAGTCTCTCTACCAGTCTCTCTACCAGCCTCTACCAGTCTCTCTACCAGTCTCTCTACCAGTCTCTCTACCAGCCTCTCTACCAGTCTCTCTACCAGCCTCTACCAGTCTCTCTACCAGTCTCTCTACCAGCCTCTCTACCAGTCTCTCTACCAGTCTCTCTACCAGCCTCTCTACCAGTCTCTCTACCAGTCTCTCTACCAGCTTCTACCAGTCTCTCTACCAGCCTCTACCAGCCTCTCTACCAGTCTCTCTACCACCTCTCTACCAGCCTCTCTACCACCTCTCTACCAGCCTCTCTACCAGCCTCTCTACCAGCCTCTCTACCAGCCTCTCTAGCAGTCTCTCTACCAGCCTCTCTACCAGTCTCTCTACCAGCCTCTACCAGTCTCTCTACCAGTCTCTCTACCAGCCTCTACCAGTCTCTCTACCAGCCTCTCTACCAGTCTCTCTACCAGCCTCTCTACCAGTCTCTCTACCAGTCTCTCTACCAGCTTCTACCAGTCTCTCTACCAGTCTCTCTACCAGCCTCTCTACCAGTCTCTCTACCAGCCTCTCTACCAGTCTCTCTACCAGTCTCTACCAGTCTCTCTACCAGTCTCTCTACCAGCCTCTCTACCAGTCTCCCTACCAGCCTCTCTACCAGCCTCTCTACCAGCCTCTCTACCAGTCTCTCTAGCAGTCTCTCTACCAGCCTCTCTACCAGTCTCTCTACCAGCCTCTCTACCAGTCTCTCTAGCAGTCTCTCTACCAGTCTCTCTACCAGTCTCTCTACCAGTCTCTCTACCAGTCTCTCTACCAGTCTCTCTACCAGTCTCTCTACCAGCCTCTCTACCAGCCTCTCTACCAGTCTCTCTACCAGCCTCTCTACCAGCCTCTCTACCAGTCTCTCTACCAGCCTCTCTACCAGTCTCTCTACCAGTCTCTCTACCAGCCTCTACCAGTCTCTCTACCAGCCTCTCTACCAGCCTCTCTACCAGTCTCTCTACCAGTCTCTCTACCAGCCTCTCTACCAGCCTCTCTACCAGGGAAGACAAACTGGAAAGACGTCATATGAACACATCTGACAGATTAAGTTGTCAAACTGTGACATCTGGCGGCACGAACAGCTAGCTAGCATCCAGGTAGCAACTCAACAGAACACAGTAGACAGCTAGCATAATAGGCTAGCATAACAGGCTAGCATAACAGGCTAGCATAACAGTCCATCCCTCCCAGTGTAGCATACTGAATAAGATGACAGGGAATATCGTGCCAATACAATGTTGTCGTCGGCTGAATGCTGTTGAACAGCTATGGTGTGTGATGTGTGTTATGGTTAGGGTTATGTGTATATATATGTATATAACAGCTATGGTGGGTTCTGGCTGAATAAAACCTGAACATTTAACATGTTGCAGTGCATGACGGGATGTGACACACACACCGCTGACAGAGGCCGCGTTCGTAAAGTCGCTCTGGGATCTGAGCAGCACCATGAAACGCCTCTGGTCCAATCAGATGACCTGAGCAGCACCATGGAACGCCTCTGGTCCAATCAGATGACCTGCTCCCTTTATGACGTCGAGCCCAGGGCTTTATGACACTCTCCTCTCCAGCGACTTTACGAATGCGGCCAGAATAACGACATTTAATAACGACATTTAATAACGACATTTAACAGAATAACGACATTAGGGTTTAGGACATTTAACAGACTCACCATCTCCCGTAGAACCCGTATCTGTAGGAGGTATTATGCTAGCAGGCTAACCAGCTAGCCGCTGCTGTCTTCAGCCTGTTAGCTTAGCGATGCTACACACACAGCCTAGCCCTCCTAACCCTAACCCTAACACACCCCTAACCTCTAACCTCTAACCTCTAACCCTCCTAACCCCAACACACCTCTAACCTCTAACCTCTAGCCTCCTAACCCCAACACAACCCTACCAGTTAGCTTAGCTCAGCTCCACGCACAGCAGCTGGCCTATGGCAGACTGGAGCATGTTAGCATGTTAGCCGCTGTAGCAGCATGAAGAGTCAGCCCTGATCTCTCTCCGTCAGACCTCGTCGTTGCCTAGGAACCAGAATACTGCGGTTACTTTCTACCTCCTGCTAACAGAGACGAGCATGGATATACTATATATATAATAACATAATAACCCTACAGGCTTGTTACTGTCCAGGGTTAGTTGTTGTTTTAGGGTCCTGCTCTGCTCTGCTCTACTGCTGCCTCTTCTTCGCGTGACTCTCCGGCAGACTAGACGCTCCTGTGGGCTCACTGCCGCCCCCGCAGGCCAGAGCAGGAAACACACCCCGTAGAGATCAGAATGACTTTATTCTTAAGTAGGTTTTCACATACAAGGAATTTGCTGTGGTTGTTGGTGCAAACAGGCAACATAAGAATAATAAGAATAAGAATTAAAAAGCAAGTAGTGCAAAAAATATCAAGAAGTATAGATGTAAAATAAAGTAAGATATAAATATGAATTAATATGTACAATATATAGTGTCTATGGGGGCGGGGTAAGAGTCTGTGTCAGTGGGGGTCCCGGGCCTTGTTGATGAGGCTGACTGCCGAGGGAGAGATGCACAAAACAAAATCTCCAACCATCAACTGTACCTGGTGGCCCTAGAGCCCCCTGGTGTCCAACTGCAGTTACTGCAAGTGAAGCCACAGGTTAACTCTGCCACACCCTTCTCTCTCTCCTCTCCTCTCCTCTCCTCTCTCCTCCTCTCCTCTCTCCTCTCTCCTCCTCTCCTCTCTCCTCCTCTCCTCCTCTCCTCTCTCCTCTCTCCTCCTCTCCTCCTCTTCCTCCTCTCCCCCCACTCCACCGAGGGGGGCGTGGCCCAGGGGGGCGTGGCCTCTGAGGTGCTGAGGTGTGTGTGAGGCTGAATCGTCCACAGGAGCCCAGCGACAGCAGAGAAGAGAACAGCTGGCAGGAAGCAGAGAGCAGAGAGAGAAGGAGAGAGAGAAGGGTGTGTTAGAGTTAACCTGTGGCTTCACCTGCAGTAACCTCTGTTGGACACCAGGAGGACAGAGAGGACAGGAGGGCAGGGTCAGGACAGGGTTAGGACAGGGTCAGGACAGGGTTAGGACAGGGTCAGGACAGGGTCAGGACAGGGTTAGGACAGGGTTAGGACAGGGTCAGGACAGGGTCAGGGTCAGGACAGGGTTAGGACAGGGTCAGGACAGGGTCAGGACAGGGTCAGGTACAGGGTTAGGACAGGGTTAGGACAGGGTTAGGACAGGGTCAGGGTCAGGACAGGGTTAGGACAGGGTTAGGACAGGGTCAGGACAGGGTTAGGACAGGGTCAGGTACAGGGTTAGAACAGGGTCAGGGTCAGGACAGGGTTAGGACAGGGTCAGGACAGGGTCAGGGTCAGGACAGGGTTAGGACAGGGTTAGGACAGGGTCAGGACAGGGTCAGGACAGGGTCAGGTACAGGGTTAGGACAGGGTCAGGACAGGGTCAGGACAGGGTCAGGTACAGGGTTAGGACAGGGTTAGGACAGGGTCAGGGTCAGGACAGGGTTAGGACAGGGTTAGGACAGGGTCAGGACAGGGTTAGGACAGGGTCAGGTACAGGGTTAGGACAGGGTCAGGGTCAGGACAGGGTTAGGACAGGGTCAGGACAGGGTCAGGACAGGGTTAGGACAGGGTCAGGACAGGGTCAGGTACAGGGTTAGGACAGGGTCAGGGTCAG
This sequence comes from Nansenia antarctica, assembly GCF_963989245.1. Classification (NCBI taxonomy): domain Eukaryota; kingdom Metazoa; phylum Chordata; class Actinopteri; order Argentiniformes; family Microstomatidae; genus Nansenia; species Nansenia antarctica. The sequence continues at coordinate 77,062,156 of NC_137689.1, forward strand.
GACAGGGTTAGGACAGGGTCAGGACAGGGTCAGGGTCAGGACAGGGTCAGGACAGGGTCAGGACAGGGTCAGGGCAGGGTTAGGACAGGGTTAGGACAGGATCAGGACAGGGTTAGGACAGGGTCAGGACAGGGTCAGGGTCAGGACAGGGTTAGGACAGGGTCAGGACAGGGTTAGGACAGGGTCAGGACAGGGTTAGGACAGGGTTAGGACAGGATCAGGACAGGGTCAGGACAGGGTCAGGACAGGGTTAGGACAGGGTCAGGACAGGGTTAGGACAGGGTCAGGACAGGGTCAGGACAGGGTCAGGACAGGGTTAGGACAGGGTCAGGACAGGGTCAGGACAGGGTTAGGACAGGGTCAGGACAGGGTTAGGACAGGATCAGGACAGGATCAGGACAGGGTCAGGACAGGGTTAGGACAGGGTCAGGACAGGGTCAGGGTCAGGACAGGGTTAGGACAGGGTTAGGACAGGGTCAGGACAGGGTCAGGACAGGGTCAGGGTCAGGACAGGGTTAGGACAGGGTCAGGACAGGGTCAGGACAGGGTCAGGACAGGGTTAGGACAGGGTCAGGACAGGGTCAGGGTCAGGACAGGGTCAGGACAGGGTTAGGACAGGGTTAGGACAGGGTCAGGACAGGGTCAGGGTCAGGACAGGGTTAGGACAGGGTCAGGACAGGGACAGGGTCAGGACAGGGTCAGGACAGGGACAGGGTCAGGACAGGGTCAGGACAGGGTCAGGACAGGGTTAGGACAGGGTCAGGACAGGGTCAGGACAGGGTTAGGACAGGGTCAGGGTTAGGACAGGGTCAGGACAGGGTCAGGGTCAGGACAGGGTTAGGACAGGGTCAGGACAGGGTCAGGACAGGGTCAGGGTCAGGACAGGGTTAGGACAGGGTTAGGACAGGGTTAGGACAGGGTTAGGACAGGGTCAGGGTCAGGACAGGGTCAGGGTCAGGACAGGGTCAGGACAGGGTCAGGACAGGGTCAGGGTCAGAACAGGGTTAGGACAGGGTCAGGACAGGGTTAGGGTTACATCATGTAATATGTGCATGTGAAGATGAAAGAATATCACAAATAGATTGATATTATATTAGATTATATTACTAATATATTCACTGTACTCTGAAATGGATTGAGTATACCTTCAGAGTATTTATGAGGTAATAAAATCATATGAATTGTGGGAAACCGTAACTAATAAAGCTGTGATATCGTCTGTGTTCCAGGGATGGAGGTCCACAGGGCTGAGCGCTGTCCCATCTGCAGTGACCAGGTCTCTGGGTACCACTACGGCCTGCTCACCTGCGAGAGCTGCAAGGTGGGACACGTTCTATACATCTACGTATAATATAATAATGTTAATAATATAATAATGTTAATAATATAATAATGTTAATAATATAATGATGTTAATAATATAATAATCTTAATTATATAATAATGTTAATAATATAATGATGTTAATAATATAATAATATTAATAATATAATAATGTTAATAATATAATTATGTTAATAATATAATGATATTAATAATATAATAATGTTAATAATATAATAATGTTAATAATATCATGATGTTAATACTGTAATGATGTTAATAATATGATGATGTTAATAATATAATAATGTTAATAATATAATAATGTTAATAATATAATAATGTAAATAATATTATGATGTTAATAATATGATGATGATCTTTTAGGGGTTCTTCAAGCGGACGGTGCAGAATAATAAGCGCTACTCGTGCTCTGAGCAGCGGGTTTGTCGCATCGACCAGACGCAGAGGAAACGCTGCCCCTGCTGCCGCTTCCAGAAGTGTCTCCATGTCGGGATGCGGCTGGACGGTGAGGCGCCCGGCTGGGTCAGGGGTCAGGGTCAGGGTCAGGGGTCAGGGTTAGGGTCAGGGTCAGGGTCAGGGCTAGGGGTCAGGGTCAGAGTCTGGGTCAGGGTCAGGGCTAGGGGTCAGGGTCAGAGTCTGGGTCAGTGTTAGGGTCAGGGTCTAGTGTTGTCGTGGTAACAGTGTTGTCGTGGTAACAGTGTTGTCATGGTAACAGTGTTGTTATGGTAACAGTGTTGTCGAGGTAACAGTGGTGTCATGGTAACAGTGTTGTGTGTGTTGCAGCTGTCAGGCCTGACCGGATGCGAGGCGGCAGGAACAAGCTGGGGCCGATGTACAAGAGAGACCGGGCGCTGAGGCTGCAGCAGAGAGGCCTGGCCCCGCCCCTCCTGGCCCCGCCCCCCTTGGCCCCACCCCCCCTGGCCCTGACCCCGCCCCCCCAGTACCCCTACCCACCCCTCCTCCCCCTGCCCGCCCAGTACCCCTACCCCCCCCTCCTCCCCCTGCCCTCCCCCGGCCGACCCATCAAGTCAGAGTTCTCCTACAGCAGCGTGGTGGGGGAGGGGGGCTCCACCTCCTCCTCCACCTCCTCCACCTCCTCCTCCACCTCCTCCTCCACCTCCTCCACCTCCTCCACCACCTCCTCCTCCACCTCCTCCTCCTCCTCCACCTTCTCCACCTCCTCCACCCCCTCTTCCTCCTACCCAGGGCAGGGCTCCACCTCCACCTCCTCCACCTCCTCCTCCTCCTCCTACCCAGGGCAGGGCTCCTCTGGCCTGGGCTCTGCCCCCCCCCTCCCTCCACTGATCCTGGAGCTCCATCGCTGTGAGGCTGACCAGGGTCAGGTGACCAGGAAGATCTCAGCCCAGCTGGCTCACCTGCAGGAGCAGGGGGGGGCCGGGGGGGGGGCGGGGGGGTGGGGAGGGGTCTTCAGCCTGATGTGTCACATGGCCGACCAGACGCTGTTCTGCATAGTGGAGTGGGCCCGCACCGCCATCTTCTTCAAGGAGCTGCAGGTAGGACCCCTGAGGTGGCCAGAACACTGCCTGTGTTACTGTAGGACCCCTGAGGTGGCCAGCTCACTGCCTGTGTTACTGTAGGACCCCTGAGGTGGCCAGCACACTGCCTGTGTTACTGTAGGACCCCTGAGGTGGCCAGCACACTGCCTGTGTTACTGTAGGACCCCTGAGGTGGCCAGAACACTGCCTGTGTTACTGTAGGACCCCTGAGGTGGCCAGCACACTGCCTGTGTTACTGTAAATGGTAAATGGTAAATGGACTGCACTTATATAGCGCCTTTATCCAAAGCGCTTTACAACGGCCTCTCATTCACCCATTCACACACCAATGGCGGCAAGCTACCATGCAAGGCGCCGGCCTGCTCACTGGGAGCAATTTGGGGTAGGAGATGGTGATGTAGATGAGGAGATGGTTGGTGATGTAGATGAAGAGATGGTTGGTGATGTAGATGAGGAGATGGTTGGTGATGTAGATGAGGAGATGGTGATGTAGATGAGGAGATGGTGATGTAGATGAGGAGATAGTTGGTGATGTAGATGAGGAGATGGTTGGTGATGTAGATGAGGAGATGGTTGGTGATGTAGATGAGGAGATGGTTGGTGATGTAGATGAGGAGATGGTTGGTGATGTAGATGAGGAGATGGTGATGTAGATGAGGAGATGGTTGGTGATGTAGATGAGGAGATGGTTGGTGATGTAGATGAGGAGATGGTTGGTGATGTAGATGAGGAGATGGTTGGTGATGTTGATGAGGAGATGGTTGGTGATGTAGATGAGGAGATGGTTGGTGATGTAGATGAGGAGATGGTTGGTGATGTAGATGAGGAGATGGTTGGTGATGTAGATGAGGAGATGGTGATGAAGATGAGGAGATGGATGGTGATGTAGATGAGGAGATGGTTGGTGATGTAGATGAGGAGATGGTCGGTGATGTTGATGAGGAGATGGTTGGTGATGTAGATGAGGAGATGGTGATGTAGATGAGGAGATGGTTGGTGATGTAGATGAGGAGATGGTTGGTGATGTTGATGAGGAGATGGTTGGTGATGTAGATGAGGAGATGGTTGGTGATGTAGATGAGGAGATGGTTGGTGATGTAGATGAGGAGATGGTTGGTGATGTAGATGAGGAGATGGTTGGTGATGTAGATGAGGAGATGGTTGGTGATGTAGATGAGGAGATGGTTGGTGATGTAGATGAGGAGATGGTTGGTGATGTAGATGAGGAGATGTTTGGTGATGTAGATGAGGAGATGGTTGGTGATGTAGATGAGGAGATGGTTGGTGATGTAGATGAGGAGATGGTTGGTGATGTAGATGAGGAGAAGGTGATGTAGATGAGGAGATGGTTGGTGATGTTGATGAGGAGATGGTTGGTGATGTAGATGAGGAGATGGTTGGTGATGTAGATGAGGAGATGGTTGGTGATGTAGATGAGGAGATGGTTGGTGATGTTGATGAGGAGATGGTTGGTGATGTAGATGAGGAGATGGTTGGTGATGTAGATGAGGAGATGGTTGGTGATGTAGATGAGGAGATGGTTGGTGATGTAGGTGAGGAGATGGTTGGTGATGTAGATGAGGAGATGGGTGGTGATGTAGATGAGGAGATGGTGATGTAGATGAGGAGATGGTTGGTGATGTAGATGAGGAGATGGTTGGTGATGTAGATGAGGAGATGGTTGGTGATGTTGATGAGGAGATGGTTGGTGATGTAGATGAGGAGATGGTGATGTAGATGAGGAGATGGTTGGTGATGTAGATGAGGAGATGGTTGGTGATGTAGATGAGGAGATGGTTGGTGATGTAGATGAGGAGATGGTTGGTGATGTTGATGAGGAGATGGTGATGTAGGTGAGGAGATGGTTGGTGATGTAGATGAGGAGATGGTGATGTAGATGAGGAGATGGTTGGTGATGTAGATGAGGAAATGGTTGGTGATGTAGATGAGGAGATGGTCGGTGATGTTGATGAGGAGATGGTTGGTGATGTAGATGAGGAGATGGTGATGTAGATGAGGAGATGGTTGGTGATGTAGATGAGGAGATGGTTGGTGATGTAGATGAGGAGATGGTTGGTGATGTAGATGAGGAGATGGTGATGTAGATGAGGAGATGGTTGGTGATGTAGATGAGGAGATGGTGATGTAGATGAGGAGATGGTTGGTGATGTAGATGAGGAGATGGTTGGTGATGTAGATGAGGAGATGGTTGGTGATGTAGATGAGGAGATGGTTGGTGATGTAGATGAGGAGATGGTTGGTGATGTAGATGAGGAGATGGTTGGTGATGGAGATGAGGAGATGGTTGGTGATGTAGATGAGGAGATGGTTGGTGATGTTGATGAGGAGATGGTGATGTAGATGAGGAGATGGTTGGTGATGTTGATGAGGAGATGGTTGGTGATGTAGATGAGGAGATGGTTGGTCTCCTCATCGGCCGACCCATCAAGTCAGAGTTCTCCTACAGCAGCGTGGTGGGGGAGGGGGGCTCCACCTCCTCCTCCACCTCCTCCACCTCCTCCACCACCTCCTCCTCCACCTCCTCCTCCACCTCCTCCTCCTCCTCCACCTTCTCCACCTCCTCCACCCCCTCTTCCTCCTACCCAGGGCAGGGCTCCACCTCCACCTCCTCCACCTCCTCCTCCTCCTCCTACCCAGGGCAGGGCTCCTCTGGCCTGGGCTCTGCCCCCCCCCTCCCTCCACTGATCCTGGAGCTCCATCGCTGTGAGGCTGACCAGGGTCAGGTGACCAGGAAGATCTCAGCCCAGCTGGCTCACCTGCAGGAGCAGGGGGGGGGCCGGGGGGGGGGTGGGGAGGGGTCTTCAGCCTGATGTGTCACATGGCCGACCAGACGCTGTTCTGCATAGTGGAGTGGGCCCGCACCGCCATCTTCTTCAAGGAGCTGCAGGTAGGACCCCTGAGGTGGCCAGAACACTGCCTGTGTTACTGTAGGACCCCTGAGGTGGCCAGCTCACTGCCTGTGTTACTGTAGGACCCCTGAGGTGGCCAGCACACTGCCTGTGTTACTGTAGGACCCCTGAGGTGGCCAGCACACTGCCTGTGTTACTGTAGGACCCCTGAGGTGGCCAGCACACTGCCTGTGTTACTGTAAATGGTAAATAGTAAATGGACTGCACTTATATAGCGCCTTTATCCAAAGCGCTTTACAACGGCCTCTCATTCACCCATTCACACACCAATGGCGGCAAGCTACCATGCAAGGCGCCGGCCTGCTCACTGGGAGCAATTTGGGGTAGGAGATGGTGATGTAGATGAGGAGATGGGTGGTGATGTAGATGAGGAGATGGTGATGTAGATGAGGAGATGGTTGGTGATGTTGATGAGGAGATGGTTGGTGATGTAGTTGAGGAGATGGTTGGTGATGTAGATGAGGAGATGGTTGGTGATGTAGATGAGGAGATGGTTGGTGATGTAGATGAGGAGATGGGTGGTGATGTAGATGAGGAGATGGTGATGTAGATGAGGAGATGGTTGGTGATGTAGATGAGGAGATGGTTGGTGATGTAGATGAGGAGATGGTTGGTGATGTTGATGAGGAGATGGTTGGTGATGTAGATGAGGAGATGGTGATGTAGATGAGGAGATGGTTGGTGATGTAGATGAGGAGATGGTTGGTGATGTAGATGAGGAGATGGTGATGTAGATGAGGAGATGGTTGGTGATGTAGATGAGGAGATGGATGGTGATGTAGATGAGGAGATGGTTCGTGATGTAGATGAGGAGATGGTTGGTGATGTAGATGAGGAGATGGTGATGTAGATGAGGAGATGGTTGGTGATGTAGATGAGGAGATGGTGATGTAGATGAGGAGATGGTTGGTGATGTAGATGAGGAGATGGTGATGTAGATGAGGAGATGGTTGGTGATGTAGATGAGGAGATGGATGGTGATGTAGATGAGGAGATGGTTGGTGATGTAGATGAGGAGATGGTTGGTGATGTAGATGAGGAGATGGTTGGTGATGTAGATGGTTGGTGATGTAGATGGTTGGTGATGTAGATGAGGAGATGGTTGGTGATGTAGATGAGGAGAAGGTGATGTAGATGAGGAGATGGTTGGTGATGTTGATGAGGAGATGGTTGGTGATGTAGATGAGGAGATGGTTGGTGATGTAGATGAGGAGATGGTTGGTGATGTAGATGAGGAGATGGTTGGTGATGTTGATGAGGAGATGGTTGGTGATGTAGATGAGGAGATGGTTGGTGATGTAGATGAGGAGATGGTTGGTGATGTAGATGAGGAGATGGTTGGTGATGTAGATGAGGAGATGGTGATGAAGATGAGGAGATGGTTGGTGATGTAGATGAGGAGATGGTTGGTGATGTAGATGAGGAGATGGTCGGTGATGTTGATGAGGAGATGGTTGGTGATGTAGATGAGGAGATGGTGATGTAGATGAGGAGATGGTTGGTGATGTAGATGAGGAGATGGTTGGTGATGTTGATGAGGAGATGGTTGGTGATGTAGATGAGGAGATGGTTGGTGATGTAGATGAGGAGATGGTTGGTGATGTAGATGAGATAGATAGATAGATAGATAGATAAATACTTTATTGATCCCCGTGGGGAAATTCATTTTGCCGCGCCACTCCACTAAAAACCACACATAACAACACAACACAACATAAAGGACAGACAACAACACTGGGCCAGCCATGTACAGTATATAAAAAACAGTGAGATCTGATATAAAAGTGGATTAAAAGGATGGCTATAGTTATTTATATTAAAATACTAAAAAAGTGATGATGGTGATTAAAATAAATAATAAATACAGATTCAGGAGCCTTGACCCCGACTGCTACTTTAGTTGCCATTGAACAGTCTTAGTGCAGCCGGGATAAATGATTTTTTATATCGCTCCGTCCGGGAGCGGATCGTAATGAACCGCCCTCTGCGGCGGCTGCTGGTTTGCCCAGCGAGGACATGATGGAGGGGGTGGTTGGGGTTGTCCCTGATGGACAGCAGCTTACTCCTAGTCCTTCTCTCCACCACCGTCCCCAGAGAGTCCAGGCTCCTTCCCACCACTGAACCCGCCTTTTTTACGAGCTTGTCCAGCCGTCCGGTATCCCTCTTGGTGATGTTTCCCCCCCAGCAGACTGCAGCGTAGAAGAGAATGCTGGCCATGACAGACTGGTAAAACATGGCCAGCATCTCTCCACACACTTCAAAAGACCTAAGTCTTCTTAAGAAGTACAGCCTGCTCTGGCCCTTCTTATAAAGTGCCTCTGTGTTGTTGGACCAGTCCAGTTTGTCGTCCAGATGCACCCCCAGGTACTTGTAGGTCTTCACCACCTCGATATCCTCGCCCCGGATGTTAATGGGCAACCGAGGTGGCTTAGACCTACGGAAGTCTATAACTAGCTCCTTGGTCTTGGTTTGGTTGAGGAGCAGACCATTCCTCTCGCTCCAGACGCTGAAGGCTCCTATCAGATCCCTGTACTCCCCCTCCCGTCCATCCCTCACGCACGCCACTATGGCTGTATCGTCAGAGTACTTCTGTACGTGGCAGGACTCAGAGTTGTGTTTGAAGTCTGATGTGTACAGGGTGAACAGGAAGGGAGCCAGCACAGTTCCCTGCGGAGCCCCGGTGTTGCTCACTACTGTGTCCGAGACACAGTTCCCCAGCCTGACTAACTGTGGCCGTCCAGTGAGGTAGTCCATGATCCAGGATGTAGTGGAGGGATCAACCCCCATACCTGAGAGCTTCTCTCGGAGTAGAAGAGGCTGGATGGTGTTAAAGGCACTTGAAAAGTCAAAGAACATTATCCTCACCTGACTTCCCGGCTCATCCAGGTAGGAGTAAGCACGATGGAGGAGGTAGAGGACAGCGTCATCCACACCAACTTTTTCCTGGTACCCGAACTGCAGGGGATCACGTGCATGTTCAGTCTGTGGTCTCAGATGTCTCAGAAACAGCCGCTCCAGTGTCTTCATACTATGTGAAGTGAGGGCAACCGGTCTGTAGTCGTTGAGCTCGGCCGGGCGCCCAGTTTTGGGTACTGGCACGAGACATGATGTTTTCCACAGAACCGGCACCGTCCCTGACTGTAAACTCAGGTTGAAGAGCTTCTGGAGGGGCTCAGCCAGTTGGTCTGCACAGACCTTCAGCAGCCGCGAGCACACCCCATCAGGACCCGCCGCCTTTCCAGCGTGCAGCCTCTTCAGCTCCGCCCTTACCTCCTCCACTGTGAGGGACAGGGGGGGGGGGGCTTGGTGGGAGAGGGGGGGAGAGGAGGGGAAGGGGAGGGGAGGGGAGGGGGGGGGGGGAGGGAGGGGGGAGGGGAGGGGAAGGGGGCCCAGCCGTGTTGCCGAGCCTGTAGCTGTGGGATGTGGGGGAGGCTGGTGGAGCGGGAGAGGTAGGAGATGAGGAGATGGTGATGTAGATGAGGAGATGGTTGGTGATGTAGATGAGGAGATGGTTGGTGATGTAGATGAGGAGATGGTTGGTGATGTAGATGAGGAGATGGTTGGTGATGTAGATGAGGAGATGGTGATGTAGATGAGGAGATGGTTGGTGATGTAGATGAGGAGATGGTGATGTAGATGAGGAGATGGTTGGTGATGTAGATGAGGAGATGGTTGGTGATGTTGATGAGGAGATGGTGATGTAGATGAGGAGATGGTTGGTGATGTAGATGAGGAGATGGTTGGTGATGTAGATGAGGAGATGTTTGGTGATGTAGATGAGGAGATGGTTGGTGATGTAGATGAGGAGATGGTTGGTGATGTAGATGAGGAGATGGTTGGTGATGTAGATGAGGAGAAGGTGATGTAGATGAGGAGATGGTTGGTGATGTTGATGAGGAGATGGTTGGTGATGTAGATGAGGAGATGGTTGGTGATGTAGATGAGGAGATGGTTGGTGATGTAGATGAGGAGATGGTTGGTGATGTTGATGAGGAGATGGTTGGTGATGTAGATGAGGAGATGGTTGGTGATGTAGATGAGGAGATGGTGATGTAGATGAGGAGATGGTTGGTGATGTAGATGAGGAGATGGTTGGTGATGTAGATGAGGAGATGGTTGGTGATGTAGATGAGGAGATGGTTGGTGATGTTGATGAGGAGATGGTGATGTAGGTGAGGAGATGGTTGGTGATGTAGATGAGGAGATGGTGATGTAGATGAGGAGATGGTTGGTGATGTAGATGAGGAGATGGTTGGTGATGTAGATGAGGAGATGGTTGGTGATGTAGATGAGGAGATGGTTGGTGATGTAGATGAGGAGATGGTGATGTAGATGAGGAGATGGTTGGTGATGTAGATGAGGAGATGGTGATGTAGATGAGGAGATGGTTGGTGATGTAGATGAGGAGATGGTTGGTGATGTAGATGAGGAGATGGTTGGTGATGTAGATGAGGAGATGGTTGGTGATGTAGATGAGGAGATGGTTGGTGATGTAGATGAGGAGATGGTTGGTGATGGAGATGAGGAGATGGTTGGTGATGTAGATGAGGAGATGGTTGGTGATGTTGATGAGGAGATGGTGATGTAGATGAGGAGATGGTTGGTGATGTTGATGAGGAGATGGTTGGTGATGTAGATGAGGAGATGGTTGGTGATGTAGATGAGGAGATGGTTGGTGATGTAGATGAGGAGATGGTTGGTGATGTAGATGAGGAGATGGTTGGTGATGTAGATGAGGAGATGGTTGGTGATGTAGATGAGGAGATGGTGATGTAGATGAGGAGATTGTTGGTGATGTAGATGAGGAGATGGTTGGTGATGTTGATGAGGAGATGGTTGGTGATGTAGATGAGGAGATGGTGATGTAGATGAGGAGATGGTGATGTTGATGAGGAGATGGTTGGTGATGTAGATGAGGAGATGGTTGGTGATGTAGATGAGGAGATGGTTGGTGATGTAGATGAGGAGATGGTTGATGATGTAGATGAGGAGATTGTTGGTGATGTAGATGAGGAGATGGTTGGTGATGTAGATGAGGAGATGGTTGGTGATGTTGATGAGGAGATGGTTGGTGATGTAGATGAGGAGATGGTTGGTGATGTAGATGAGGAGATGGTTGGTGATGTAGATGAGGAGATGGTTGGTGATGTAGATGAGGAGATGGTTGGTGATGTAGATGAGGAGATGGTTGGTGATGTTGATGAGGAGATGGTTGGTGATGTAGATGAGGAGATGGTTGGTGATGTAGATGAGGAGATGGTTGGTGATGTAGATGAGGAGATGGTTGGTGATGTAGATGAGGAGATGGTTGGTGATGGAGATGAGGAGATGGTTGGTGATGTTGATGAGGAGATGGTGATGTAGATGAGGAGATGGATGGTGATGTAGATGAGGAGATGGTGATGTAGATGAGGAGATGGTGATGTAGATGAGGAGATGGTTGGTGATGTAGATGAGGAGATGGTTGGTGATGTAGATGAGGAGATGGTTGGTGATGTTGATGAGGAGATGGTTGGTGATGTAGATGAGGAGATGGTTGGTGATGTAGATGAGGAGATGGTTGGTGATGTAGATGAGAAGATGGTTGGTGATGTAGATGAGGAGATGGTTGGTGATGTAGATGAGGAGATGGTTGGTGATGTAGATGAGGAGATGGTTGGTGATGTAGATGAGGAGATGGTTGGTGATGTTGATGAGGAGATGGTGATGTAGATGAGGAGATGGTTGGTGATGTAGATGAGGAGATGGTTGGTGATGTAGATGAGGAGATGGTTGGTGATGTAGATGAGGAGATGGTTGGTGATGTAGATGAGGAGATGGTTGGTGATGTTGATGAGGAGATGGTTGGTGATGTAGATGAGGAGATGGTTGGTGATGTAGATGAGGAGATGGTTGGTGATGTTGATGAGGAGATGGTTGGTGATGTAGATGAGGAGATGGTTGGTGATGTTGATGAGGAGATGGTTGGTGATGTAGATGAGGAGATGGTGATGTAGATGAGGAGATGGTGATGTAGATGAGGAGATGGTTGGTGATGTAGATGAGGAGATGGTTGGTGATGTAGATGAGGAGATGGTTGGTGATGTAGATGAGGAGATGGTTGGTGATATAGATGAGGAGATGGTTGGTGATGTAGATGAGGAGATGGTTGGTGATGTAGATGAGGAGATGGTTGGTGATATAGATGAGGAGATGGTTGTTGATGTTGATGAGGAGATGGTTGGTGATATAGATGAGGAGATGGTTGTTGATGTTGATGAGGAGATGGTTGGTGATGTAGATGAGGAGCTGGTGATGTAGATGAGGAGATGGTTGGTGATGTAGATGAGGAGATGGTGATGTAGATGAGGAGATGGTTGGTGATGTTGATGAGGAGATGGTTGGTGATGTAGATGAGGAGATGGTTGGTGATGTAGATGAGGAGATGGTTGGTGATGTAGATGAGGAGATGGTTGGTGATGTAGATGAGGAGATGGTTGGTGATGTAGATGTGTTGTGTTCAGATTGGAGTGTTAGGGTTAGGGTTCGTTCATACAGGTGTCTGTGATTATTATAATGA
>NC_137689.1:77092008-77125385 GCF_963989245.1 Nansenia antarctica
CTCTCTCTGTGTGTGTAGGATGGGGTGGTCCTAACTCTCTGTGTGTGTGTAGGATGGGGTGGTCCTAACTCTCTCTCTCTGTGTGTGTAGGATGGGGTGGTCCTAACTCTCTCTGTGTGTGTGTGTAGGATGGGGTGGTCCTAACTCTCTCTGTGTGTGTAGGATGGGGTGGTCCTAACTCTCTCTGTGTGTGTGTGTGTAGGATGGGGTGGTCCTAACTCTCTCTCTGTGTGTGTAGGATGGGGTGGTCCTAACTCTCTCTGTGTGTGTAGGATGGGGTGGTCCTAACTCTCTCTCTGTGTGTGTAGGATGGGGTGGTCCTAACTCTCTCTCTGTGTGTGTAGGATGGGGTGGTCCTAACTCTCTCTGTGTGTGTGTAGGATGGGGTGGTCCTAACTCTCTCTCTGTGTGTGTAGGATGGGGTGGTCCTAACTCTCTCTCTGTGTGTGTAGGATGGGGTGGTCCTAACTCTCTCTCTGTGTGTGTAGGATGGGGTGGTCCTAACTCTCTCTGTGTGTGTGTAGGATGGGGTGGTCCTAACTCTCTCTGTGTGTGTAGGATGGGGTGGTCCTAACTCTCTCTCTGTGTGTGTAGGATGGGGTGGTCCTAACTCTCTGTGTGTGTGTGTAGGATGGGGTGGTCCTAACTCTCTCTGTGTGTGTAGGATGGGGTGGTCCTAACTCTCTCTCTGTGTGTGTAGGATGGGGTGGTCCTAACTCTCTCTCTGTGTGTGTAGGATGGGGTGGTCCTAACTCTCTCTGTGTGTGTAGGATGGGGTGGTCCTAACTCTCTCTCTGTGTGTGTAGGATGGGGTGGTCCTAACTCTCTCTCTGTGTGTGTAGGATGGGGTGGTCCTAACTCTCTGTGTGTGTGTGTAGGATGGGGTGGTCCTAACTCTCTCTGTGTGTGTAGGATGGGGTGGTCCTAACTCTCTCTCTGTGTGTGTAGGATGGGGTGGTCCTAACTCTCTCTCTGTGTGTGTAGGATGGGGTGGTCCTAACTCTCTCTGTGTGTGTGTAGGATGGGGTGGTCCTAACTCTCTCTCTGTGTGTGTAGGATGGGGTGGTCCTAACTCTCTCTCTGTGTGTGTAGGATGGGGTGGTCCTAACTCTCTCTCTGTGTGTGTGTGTAGGATGGGGTGGTCCTAACTCTCTCTGTGTGTGTAGGATGGGGTGGTCCTAACTCTCTCTCTCTGTGTGTGTGTGTAGGATGGGGTGGTCCTAACTCTCTCTCTGTGTGTGTAGGATGGGGTGGTCCTAACTCTCTCTCTGTGTGTGTAGGATGGGGTGGTCCTAACTCTCTCTCTGTGTGTGTGTAGGATGGGGTGGTCCTAACTCTCTCTCTGTGTGTGTAGGATGGGGTGGTCCTAACTCTCTCTCTGTGTGTGTGTAGGATGGGGTGGTCCTAACTCTCTCTCTGTGTGTGTGTAGGATGGGGTGGTCCTAACTCTCTCTCTGTGTGTGTGTAGGATGGGGTGGTCCTAACTCTCTCTGTGTGTGTAGGATGGGGTGGTCCTAACTCTCTCTCTGTGTGTGTAGGATGGGGTGGTCCTAACTCTCTCTGTGTGTGTAGGATGGGGTGGTCCTAACTCTCTGTGTGTGTAGGATGGGGTGGTCCTAACTCTCTCTCTGTGTGTGTAGGATGGGGTGGTCCTAACTCTCTCTCTGTGTGTGTAGGATGGGGTGGTCCTAACTCTCTGTGTGTGTGTGTAGGATGGGGTGGTCCTAACTCTCTCTCTGTGTGTGTAGGATGGGGTGGTCCTAACTCTCTCTGTGTGTGTGTAGGATGGGGTGGTCCTAACTCTCTCTGTGTGTGTAGGATGGGGTGGTCCTAACTCTCTCTCTGTGTGTGTAGGATGGGGTGGTCCTAACTCTCTCTGTGTGTGTAGGATGGGGTGGTCCTAACTCTCTGTGTGTGTGTGTGTAGGATGGGGTGGTCCTAACTCTCTCTGTGTGTGTAGGATGGGGTGGTCCTAACTCTCTCTCTGTGTGTGTAGGATGGGGTGGTCCTAACTCTCTGTGTGTGTGTGTAGGATGGGGTGGTCCTAACTCTCTCTGTGTGTGTAGGATGGGGTGGTCCTAACTCTCTCTCTGTGTGTGTAGGATGGGGTGGTCCTAACTCTCTCTCTGTGTGTGTAGGATGGGGTGGTCCTAACTCTCTCTGTGTGTGTGTAGGATGGGGTGGTCCTAACTCTCTCTCTGTGTGTGTAGGATGGGGTGGTCCTAACTCTCTCTCTGTGTGTGTAGGATGGGGTGGTCCTAACTCTCTCTCTGTGTGTGTGTGTAGGATGGGGTGGTCCTAACTCTCTCTCTGTGTGTGTAGGATGGGGTGGTCCTAACTCTCTCTCTGTGTGTGTAGGATGGGGTGGTCCTAACTCTCTCTGTGTGTGTAGGATGGGGTGGTCCTAACTCTCTCTGTGTGTGTAGGATGGGGTGGTCCTAACTCTCTCTCTCTGTGTGTGTGTGTAGGATGGGGTGGTCCTAACTCTCTCTCTGTGTGTGTAGGATGGGGTGGTCCTAACTCTCTCTCTGTGTGTGTAGGATGGGGTGGTCCTAACTCTCTCTCTGTGTGTGTGTAGGATGGGGTGGTCCTAACTCTCTCTCTGTGTGTGTGTAGGATGGGGTGGTCCTAACTCTCTCTCTGTGTGTGTGTAGGATGGGGTGGTCCTAACTCTCTCTCTGTGTGTGTGTAGGATGGGGTGGTCCTAACTCTCTCTGTGTGTGTAGGATGGGGTGGTCCTAACTCTCTCTCTGTGTGTGTAGGATGGGGTGGTCCTAACTCTCTCTGTGTGTGTAGGATGGGGTGGTCCTAACTCTCTCTGTGTGTGTAGGATGGGGTGGTCCTAACTCTCTCTCTGTGTGTGTAGGATGGGGTGGTCCTAACTCTCTCTCTGTGTGTGTAGGATGGGGTGGTCCTAACTCTCTGTGTGTGTGTGTAGGATGGGGTGGTCCTAACTCTCTCTCTGTGTGTGTAGGATGGGGTGGTCCTAACTCTCTCTGTGTGTGTGTAGGATGGGGTGGTCCTAACTCTCTCTGTGTGTGTAGGATGGGGTGGTCCTAACTCTCTCTCTGTGTGTGTAGGATGGGGTGGTCCTAACTCTCTCTCTGTGTGTGTAGGATGGGGTGGTCCTAACTCTCTCTCTGTGTGTGTAGGATGGGGTGGTCCTAACTCTCTCTCTGTGTGTGTAGGATGGGGTGGTCCTAACTCTCTCTGTGTGTGTAGGATGGGGTGGTCCTAACTCTCTCTCTGTGTGTGTAGGATGGGGTGGTCCTAACTCTCTCTGTGTGTGTGTAGGATGGGGTGGTCCTAACTCTCTGTGTGTGTGTAGGATGGGGTGGTTCTAACTCTCTCTGTGTGTGTGTAGGATGGGGTGGTCCTAACTCTCTCTCTCTCTGTGTGTGTAGGATGGGGTGGTCCTAACTCTCTCTCTGTGTGTGTGTGTGTGTAGGATGGGGTGGTCCTAACTCTCTCTGTGTGTGTGTAGGATGGGGTGGTCCTAACTCTCTCTCTGTGTGTGTAGGATGGGGTGGTCCTAACTCTCTCTGTGTGTGTAGGATGGGGTGGTCCTAACTCTCTCTGTGTGTGTGTAGGATGGGGTGGTCCTAACTCTCTCTCTCTGTGTGTGTAGGATGGGGTGGTCCTAACTCTCTCTCTGTGTGTGTAGGATGGGGTGGTCCTAACTCTCTGTGTGTGTGTGTAGGATGGGGTGGTCCTAACTCTCTCTCTGTGTGTGTAGGATGGGGTGGTCCTAACTCTCTCTCTCTGTGTGTGTAGGATGGGGTGGTCCTAACTCTCTCTCTCTCTGTGTGTGTAGGATGGGGTGGTCCTAACTCTCTCTCTCTGTGTGTGTGTAGGATGGGGTGGTCCTAACTCTCTCTCTCTCTGTGTGTGTAGGATGGGGTGGTCCTAACTCTCTCTCTCTGTGTGTGTGTAGGATGGGGTGGTCCTAACTCTCTCTCTGTGTGTGTGTAGGATGGGGTGGTCCTAACTCTCTCTCTGTGTGTGTGTAGGATGGGGTGGTCCTAACTCTCTCTCTGTGTGTGTAGGATGGGGTGGTCCTAACTCTCTGTGTGTGTGTGTAGGATGGGGTGGTCCTAACTCTCTCTCTGTGTGTGTGTAGGATGGGGTGGTCCTAACTCTCTCTCTGTGTGTGTGTGTAGGATGGGGTGGTCCTAACTCTCTCTCTGTGTGTGTAGGATGGGGTGGTCCTAACTCTCTGTGTGTGTGTGTAGGATGGGGTGGTCCTAACTCTCTGTGTGTGTGTGTAGGATGGGGTGGTCCTAACTCTCTCTCTGTGTGTGTAGGATGGGGTGGTCCTAACTCTCTCTCTGTGTGTGTAGGATGGGGTGGTCCTAACTCTCTCTCTGTGTGTGTAGGATGGGGTGGTCCTAACTCTCTCTCTGTGTGTGTAGGATGGGGTGGTCCTAACTCTCTCTCTCTGTGTGTGTAGGATGGGGTGGTCCTAACTCTCTCTCTGTGTGTGCAGGATGGGGTGGTCCTAACTCTCTCTGTGTGTGTGTGCAGGATGGGGTGGTTCTAACTCTCTCTCTGTGTGTGTGTGTAGGATGGGGTGGTCCTAACTCTCTCTCTGTGTGTGTAGGATGGGGTGGTCCTAACTCTCTCTCTCTGTGTGTGTGTAGGATGGGGTGGTCCTAACTCTCTCTGTGTGTGTGTAGGATGGGGTGGTCCTAACTCTCTCTGTGTGTGTGTAGGATGGGGTGGTCCTAACTCTCTCTGTGTGTGTGTAGGATGGGGTGGTCCTAACTCTCTCTGTGTGTGTGTAGGATGGGGTGGTCCTAACTCTCTCTCTGTGTGTGTGTAGGATGGGGTGGTCCTAACTCTCTCTGTGTGTGTGTAGGATGGGGTGGTCCTAACTCTCTCTCTCTCTGTGTGTGTAGGGTGGGGTGGTCCTAACTCTCTCTGTGTGTGTGTAGGATGGGGTGGTCCTAACTCTCTCTCTCTCTGTGTGTGTAGGGTGGGGTGGTCCTAACTCTCTCTCTGTGTGTGTGTAGGACGGGGTGGTCCTCGGGGCTAACTCTCTCTCTGTGTGTGTGTGTGTGTGTGTAGGACGGGGTGGTCCTCGGGGCTAACTCTCTCTCTCTGTGTGTGTGTAGGACGGGGTGGTCCTCGGGGCTGACTCTCTCTGTGTGTGTGTGTAGGATGGGGTGGTCCTAACTCTCTCTCTCTCTGTGTGTGTAGGATGGGGTGGTCCTAACTCTCTCTGTGTGTGTGTAGGATGGGGTGGTCCTAACTCTCTCTCTCTCTGTGTGTGTAGGATGGGGTGGTCCTAACTCTCTCTCTGTGTGTGTGTAGGATGGGGTGGTCCTAACTCTCTCTCTGTGTGTGTAGGATGGGGTGGTCCTAACTCTCTCTCTGTGTGTGTGTAGGATGGGGTGGTCCTAACTCTCTCTCTCTGTGTGTGTAGGATGGGGTGGTCCTAACTCTCTCTGTGTGTGTGTAGGATGGGGTGGTCCTAACCCTCTCTCTGTGTGTGTAGGATGGGGTGGTCCTAACCCTCTCTCTGTGTGTGTAGGATGGGGTGGTCCTAACTCTCTCTGTGTGTGTGTGTGTAGGATGGGGTGGTCCTAACTCTCTCTCTGTGTGTGTAGGATGGGGTGGTCCTAACTCTCTCTCTGTGTGTGTAGGACGGGGTGGTCCTCGGGGCTGACTCTCTCTCTGTGTGTGTAGGACGGGGTGGTCCTAACTCTCTCTCTGTGTGTGTAGGACGGGGTGGTCCTAACTCTCTCTCTGTGTGTGTAGGATGGGGTGGTCCTAACTCTCTCTCTGTGTGTGTGTAGGATGGGGTGGTCCTAACTCTCTCTCTGTGTGTGTAGGATGGGGTGGTCCTAACTCTCTCTCTGTGTGTGTGTAGGATGGGGTGGTCCTAACTCTCTCTCTGTGTGTGTAGGATGGGGTGGTCCTAACTCTCTCTCTGTGTGTGTAGGATGGGGTGGTCCTAACTCTCTCTCTGTGTGTGTAGGATGGGGTGGTCCTAACTCTCTCTGTGTGTGTGTGTAGGATGGGGTGGTCCTAACTCTCTCTGTGTGTGTGTAGGATGGGGTGGTCCTAACTCTCTCTCTGTGTGTGTAGGATGGGGTGGTCCTAACTCTCTCTCTCTGTGTGTGTGTAGGATGGGGTGGTCCTAACTCTCTCTCTCTGTGTGTGTGTAGGATGGGGTGGTCCTAACTCTCTCTCTCTGTGTGTGTGTAGGATGGGGTGGTCCTAACTCTCTCTCTGTGTGTGTAGGATGGGGTGGTCCTAACTCTCTCTCTGTGTGTGTGTAGGATGGGGTGGTCCTAACTCTCTCTGTGTGTGTAGTAGGGCTGCAACAACGAATCGATTAAATCGATAATAATCGATAATGAAATTCGTTGGCAACGAATTCCATTATCGATTCGTTGGGTCTTGTTCCATAACAGAACTTTTTTTTTGTTTTGTTTTTCGTTTTTTTTTTTTTTTCCTAGCACCAGGGGAGCCACCCCTCCCAAATTTCGTTGTTTCAACTTGTTTGGTACCTGTACTATAGCAATGACAATAAAGACCATTCATTCATTCATTCAAACCTACTTCCTGTGTCTTGCGGAGCTGTCTCGTGAGTAACGTGCAGTAGCGGAGTCCAACAGAGAGGCAGCAGCTGCGCGACATTAGCCTGCGTACTGCGTAGTCTGCCCTGAAGAAGAAGTGATCTCATCTCAATCAGTGCCAGGTGTGTCGCGGCGGTGTAAGTACCGGAGTTTTCGACCCGGCTCCATTTAAATCATGGCGGAGAAAACTACTCGAACGAAGACGTCCAAGGTGTGGGAGCACTTCACTTTAAAAGCTCCAGAAAAATGTGTTTGCTGCAACATATGCAAAACCGACCTTTCATGGCACGGGAGCACAACGGTGATGCGAGAACACCTCAAAAGAAAGCACGTGACAGTGATGGATGAAGACAGCTCAGCCTCAGCAGGGTAATTATATTACGTTGCGTTTTGAAGTGAGGATCGTTCGTTTCACTGGCACAGCTGTAGGCTGTTAGTTCTTATCGTTTATCTAATAGATTCTCCCTCTTAATGACCTATTGTATTTTTAGCTTGCTGCTATTCGCATTCTATGCCTTCAGCACCGGAGTATGCTCATAGTCACTTGTATTAGTATGGAGGAGACGCACTTGTGAGGTCTGGCGAAGCGTCAGCTAAATGACTAATGTAATGCGATAGCCAGTGAGTGTTTGCTCGCATTCATGAATTCAACATTGCATGCTATACAACAAACTAAAACAATGCATGCATTGAGTTTTAAAATATGCTATATTATGCATACGCATACTGTCTCATTTCAGAAAAAAACAACTCACTATGACTGGCTACTTGACTGGGAATAAAGCTCCATGCACACCACAGCAAGCAGCTTATTTGACACTATCTGTCCTCAAGATGATAGTGACTGACATGAGGCCACTATCAATGGTGGAAGATAACGGCTTCAGAGAAATGGTCAAGACCCTCCACCCTGGTTACACTCTACCCTCAAGGTAGGGTTTCTAACTTTTAACTTTTACATTTTCACATTTTTTCTCTGTAGCACTTTGAGATTTGTTTAGAATGTAAAGTGCATTACAAATACATTTATTATTATTATTATTATTTAGGACCCATTTTACCAAGCTGATGGAGAAGAAATATGAAGAGACATCCCAGGAAGTGAAGATTGCAATAAAGGCCAACAAAAGCAAAATTGCTCTCACCACTGATGTGTGGACAAGTGTAGCCACTGAAGCATACCTCGGCATCACATGTCATTACATCAAAGATGATTGGAAGATGGAGTCAATTTGCCTCACCACCATGCCACTGCATGACAGACACACTGCATCCAACATTGCAGAGTGGTTGGGAGGAGGCAGTAACCACCAGGTTTGAAATTCCTCCTAGCAAAATCATCGCCATTGTGCATGACAATGGAGCCAATGTTGTGGCTGCAGCTAACATACTGGAGGAGAAGCATGGGTGGATGTCCGTACGGTGCACTGGCCATACCTTGCAACTCGTGATCAATTCTGCATTGAAGCACCCAAGCATTGACAAAGCTATTGGGGCTGCAAGGTGTCTGGTGGAGCATTTTAAAAGAAGCGAGCTAGCCTGCACTAAGCTAAGAGAGAAACAGCAACAAATGGCCGCACCTGAGCACAGGCTTGTCCAGGACATAAGCACAAGATGGAACAGCACGTTCTACATGATAAGCCGACTGCTTGAGCAAAGGTGGCCTGTCACAGCAACGCTGTCGGACTCATCTGTCACTCAGAGGGGCAAAAGGTACCTGGATTTGAAACCAGAACAGTGGAACCTGCTGGGAGAGCTTTCCACAGCCCTTGAGCCTTTTGAATGCGCCACAGTTTTCATGAGTGGGGAGAAGTACATCACCATCTCTGCAGTACCTCCACTTGTGAAGGGGTTGTTGAAGTCCACCCAGAGTGCAACCATCGAGTCAGCTCCGGTGCAGGCTTTCCAACGCACTGCTACAGAGCAGCTCCAACAGCGATGGCAGAGGGAGACTTCTTTCTCAGGCACGGCACCAAACACAGTGATCCTCTCCACTGCCCTGGACCCGAGGTTCAAGAGACTTAAGTTTTTAACACCTGAAGAAGTCCTGAATGTGCAAAGCAAAGTCCAAACACTGGCACTCTTAGTGAGAAGGGAGATGATGGATGAGAAGCAGCAGCAGCAGGAGCAGCATGACAGTCTCAGCGACCAAACCCTTGCCTCCTCCACCACCAGTTCTACTACAGCTGCTGAACCTAAAAATGTCTCTTTACTTGACTCACTCCTCGATTCTGAAAACAGCAGTGAAGAAGAGAGTAGAGAGCGGGAAAATGAAGATCTCACCAGCCAAGTGAAGAATGAAGTCCTCGCATACTTTGGAGAGAAATCCCTTGCCAAGGAACAAAGTCCATTACATTGGTGGAAGGCTAACCAGGATAGATATCCCACCTTGGCTATGCTAGCAAAGTCCTACTTATGCATCCCTGGCACCTCAACACCATCTGAGCGGCTTTTCTCCGCAGCAGGCAACATAGCTTCCAAGAAGAGAGCTAGTCTTAGCCAGGAGCATGTGGACATGCTAACCTTTCTGCATTGCAATGCAAAGTTCCTGTAGAAAGAGGAGAGTGGATTAGACAGACTTGAGGTTCAAGTTGTGCAGTTGAGACTGTTGAAATTGTTCGTTGAAAGCACTTTGAAAACCACTGAGACACAAGAACACTTTATTTTTATTTTTAAACTAGCATTTTCTTGTTCTAGCTAGAGTTCAACTACGTTCAACTACTTCTATTGAAACAATCTAGGTTGTTAAACCTATTTGATGTAGCAAAGCCTTTTTTATTTATATTTTTTATTTATTTTGCACATGTATATGTATAAAACAAATGTAAAAAAAAAAAAAAGTTTAAATAAAAAATTTTTTATCAAAAGAAATCTGTCCTTTTCATTTCTCCGATTAATCGATTAGTCAAAAAAATAATCGGTAGATTAATCGATAATTGAAATAATCGTTAGTTGCAGCCCTAGTGTGTAGGATGGGGTGGTCCTAACTCTCTCTCTCTCTGTGTGTGTAGGATGGGGTGGTCCTAACTCTCTCTCTGTGTGTGTGTAGGATGGGGTGGTCCTAACTCTCTCTCTGTGTGTGTAGGATGGGGTGGTCCTAACTCTCTCTGTGTGTGTGTAGGATGGGGTGGTCCTAACTCTCTCTCTGTGTGTGTAGGATGGGGTGGTCCTAACTCTCTCTCTGTGTGTGTAGGATGGGGTGGTCCTAACTCTCTCTCTGTGTGTGTGTGTAGGATGGGGTGGTCCTAACTCTCTCTGTGTGTGTGTGTAGGATGGGGTGGTCCTAACTCTCTCTGTGTGTGTGTAGGATGGGGTGGTCCTAACTCTCTCTGTGTGTGTGTAGGATGGGGTGGTCCTAACTCTCTCTGTGTGTGTGTAGGATGGGGTGGTCCTAACTCTCTCTGTGTGTGTGTAGGATGGGGTGGTCCTAACTCTCTCTGTGTGTGTGTAGGATGGGGTGGTCCTAACTCTCTCTGTGTGTGTGTAGGATGGGGTGGTCCTAACTCTCTCTGTGTGTGTGTAGGATGGGGTGGTCCTAACTCTCTCTGTGTGTGTGTAGGATGGGGTGGTCCTAACTCTCTCTCTGTGTGTGTAGGATGGGGTGGTCCTAACTCTCTCTCTGTGTGTGTAGGATGGGGTGGTCCTAACTCTCTCTCTGTGTGTGTAGGATGGGGTGGTCCTAACTCTCTCTCTGTGTGTGTAGGACGGGGTGGTCCTAACTCTCTCTCTGTGTGTGTAGGATGGGGCTGACTCTCTCTCTCTGTGTGTGTGTAGGAGGGGGTGGTCCTAACTCTCTCTCTGTGTGTGTAGGAGGGGGTGGTCCTAACTCTCTCTCTGTCTGTGTGTGTAGGATGGGGTGGTCCTAACTCTCTCTCTGTGTGTGTGTAGGATGGGGTGGTCCTAACTCTCTCTGTGTGTGTAGGATGGGGTGGTCCTAACCCTCTCTCTCTGTGTGTGTAGGATGGGGTGGTCCTAACCCTCTCTCTCTGTGTGTGTAGGATGGGGTGGTCCTAACTCTCTCTCTGTGTGTGTAGGATGGGGTGGTCCTAACCCTCTCTCTGTGTGTGTGTAGGATGGGGTGGTCCTAACTCTCTCTGTGTGTGTAGGATGGGGTGGTCCTAACTCTCTCTCTGTGTGTGTAGGATGGGGTGGTCCTAACTCTCTCTCTGTGTGTGTAGGACGGGGTGGTCCTCGGGGCTGACACCAGGGCTACAGAGGGGATGATCGTGGCTGATAAGAATTGCTCCAAGATCCACTACATCTCCCCCAACATCTAGTAAGTCTCCCTCCCTCTCTCCCTCTGTCTCCCTCTCCCTCTCCCTCTCTCCCCCTCTCTCCCTCTCTCTCTCTCCCTCCCTCTCTCCCTCTCTCTCCCTCCCTCTCTCCCTCCCCCTCTCTCTCTCTCCCTCCCTCTCTCCCTCTCTCCCTCTCTCTCCCTCTCAGGTCTAATGCTGACCTGGAAAAGACCATGCCATAACATGATGTGTGTGTGTGTGTGTGTGTGTGTGTGTGTGTGTGTGTGTGTGTGTGTGTGTGTGTGTGTGTAGCTGCTGTGGGGCAGGGACAGCAGCAGACACGGAGGTGACGACCAATATCATCTCCTCCAACCTGGAGCTGCACAGCCTCTCTACGGGCCGCCCCCCCCGCGTGGCCACGGCCAACCGCCTGCTGAAACAGATGCTCTTCAGGTACCCAACTACCTACCTAACACCTCTCCAAAAATGTAACTACGCGGCACACCTACGCAGACCGTATCACTGTGATTGGTCCGCTTGGTAGGACATGTTTCCGACTCTCGTAGGCGTAAATGCGGAAGTCATGACAGAAATGTAATTTACTTTTTCTGTAATTACTTATTAATAAAGATTTGGAAAATGATGATAACCATCTTATTATATAAAGCCGGGTACACACATAAAGATAATCTGGCCGATTTTGGGCCGATTTTCCCCCTTCCGACCAAAGACAGAAAACGCCCGATTATCGAATGGCTCTAAATGGCTCCTAAATGTCGTTGTTTGGTACCTGTACTGTAGCAATGACAATAAAGTCCATTCATTCATTCATTCATAAAGATTATCCTATAAGATTATCCTGTGGTGTGAGGTGTGTTAAGAGTCAATCTCTCCCGACAATGTGCTCTGAAAATTGTCGGGGCCGACAATCATAAATGTCAAACGTGTTCAATACTTATGACCAAAAATCCTTGTGTGTGGGGGCAACTCCCGACTCCCGACAACTCCCGAGCAGGGTTGCCAGATGGGCTCTTTTTTTTGGTGGAATTTAGGGTGGAAAATGTCAATCCCATCTGGCGACCCTGCTCGCGAGTCCGACTGTGACGTGGATGGAATGTAGCCAATCAAGAAGCGAGCTGACTTCTTCTTTTCGTCCAGGGCAAATAAAGTTCTACTTTATTTGCCCTGTCGCACATGGTTGCTTCGTACAGGTCAGTCAGGGTACTACGTTAGATAATAATAACTTTATTTGTATAGCGCTTTTCCTGCAAACGTTGCAGCTCAAAGTGCTTTAATCATTACATAATCTTAATTTAATTATTTTGTAATTTAAAGGCAATATTAAAAGGATGGGTTCACGCGAGATTTCTGACTTGGGGAACGAGACTAGACTGTCGTAACGATAATCTTTATGTCTGTGGGGTGCTGAAATGGGAATATCGGCGCACACCACACACAATATGATCAAGGCTGTTCAATCCAAGATTTTTTATCTTCATGTGTGGGGTCTGTCTCAGATAAAAAATCTGTTAAGATTTTGAAAATCCTTGTGTGTGTACCCGGCTTTAGTTTAATGTCATTTCAATGAATTATCGAAATTTTCTTTACAACAAGCATAACAAAAAAATCGCTATTATGCCGCTATGAGTCCACCGACCAACGCGACCAGACCGACCAACCCAGAAGTATAAACCAGGAGAGCCCTTGCATGGCTACGACGTAGCCGCGCGTAAATTCCACGCAGAAGCATAAATTGGGCTTAACCCCCCCCCCCTGTTCAGGTACTGACCCCCTGTCTGAGAGCAGCTGTTTCCTGTCTGACAGCAGCTGTTTCCTGTCTGAGAGCAGCTGTTTCCTGTCTGACAGCAGCTGTTTCCTGTCTGTAGGTACCAGGGTCACATCGGCGCCGCCCTGGTGTTGGGGGGGGTGGACTGCAACGGCCCCCACCTGTACAGCATCTACCCCCACGGCTCCACCGACAAGCTGCCCTACGTCACCATGGGTACGACCCCACGGGGGGGGACGGGGACTGTGTGGTTGTGACTGTGGTTGTGTTATGGCTATGACTGTGGTTAAGGTTGTGGTTAAAGTTGTGGTTAAGGTTGTGGTTCTCTTGTGGTTAAGGTTGTGGTTGTGTTGTGGTTAAGGTTGTGGTTGGGGCGCTTAGGTGGTATGTGGATTGTACCGCAGGGCTCCCGGTTCGATTCCAGCCGCGGACATATCCTGCATGTCATCCCTTCTCTCTCTCACC
This sequence comes from Nansenia antarctica, assembly GCF_963989245.1. NCBI lineage: Eukaryota > Metazoa > Chordata > Actinopteri > Argentiniformes > Microstomatidae > Nansenia > Nansenia antarctica. The sequence goes on from NC_137689.1 coordinate 77,105,079, forward strand.
CAGCCTTCCTGTCTAAATCTCTACTGTCTCCGTCATTAAAAAGAAAAATATGAGTGGGACTGCCCCACTCAGAAAAAATAACTTTAAAAAAAAGGTTATGGTTAAAGTTGTGTTGTGGTTGTGTTGTGGTTAAAGTTGTGGCTGTGTTTTGGTTAAGGTTGTGTTGTGGTTAAAGTTGTGGCTGTGTTTTGGTTAAGGTTGTGTTGTGGTTAAGGTTGTGGTTGTGTTTCAGGCTCAGGGTCTCTGGCAGCCATGGCGGTGTTTGAGGACCGCTACAAACAAGACATGGAGGTGAGACACACACACACACATTGTGTTGTGGTAGTTAACTATACCACTACTACCTAGTGTGTGACGCAGGAGGTAGAGCCGCCGTCTAATGATCTCAAGGTCGGCAGATCGGCGGTTCGAACACTCCTACCTAGTTAACTAGAACACTCCTACCTAGTTAACTATAACACTCCTACCTAGTTAACTAGAACACTCCTACCTAGTTAACTAGAACACTCCTACCTAGTTAACTAGAACACTCCTACCTAGTTAACTATAACACTGCTACCTAGTTAACTAGAACACTGCTACCTAGTTAACTATAACACTCCTACCTAGTTAACTATAACACTCCTACCTAGTTAACTATAACACTCCTACCTAGTTAACTATAACACTCCTACCTAGTTAACTATAACACTACTACCTAGTTAACTATAACACTGCTACCTAGTTAACTATAACACTGCTACCTAGTTAACTAGAACACTGCTACCTAGTTAACTAGAACACTGCTACCTAGTTAACTAGAACACTGCTACCTAGTTAACTATAACACTGCTACCTAGTTAACTAGAACACTGCTACCTAGTTAACTAGAACACTGCTACCTAGTTAACTATAACACTCCTACCTAGTTAACTATAACACTGCTACCTAGTTAACTATAACACTACTACCTAGTTAACTAGAACACTGCTACCTAGTTAACTAGAACACTGCTACCTAGTTAACTAGAACACTGCTACCTAGTTAACTATAACACTGCTACCTAGTTAACTATAACACTCCTACCTAGTTAACTATAACACTGCTACCTAGTTAACTAGAACACTGCTACCTAGTTAACTATAACACTGCTACCTAGTTAACTATAACACCTACCTAGTTAACTATAACACTCCTACCTAGTTAACTATAACACTGCTACCTAGTTAACTAGAACACTGCTACCTAGTTAACTAGAACACTGCTACCTAGTTAACTAGAACACTGCTACCTAGTTAACTAGAACACTGCTTCCTAGTTAACTATAACACTGCTACCTAGTTAACTAGAACACTGCTACCTAGTTAACTAGAACACTGCTACCTAGTTAACTAGAACACTGCTACCTAGTTAACTAGAACACTACTACCTAGTTAACTAGAACACCTACCTAGTTAACTAGAACACTGCTACCTAGTTAACTATAACACTGCTACCTAGTTAACTATAACACTGCTACCTAGTTAACTATAACACTGCTACCTAGTTAACTAGAACACTGCTACCTAGTTAACTAGAACACGGCTACCTAGTTAACTAGAACACTGCTACCTAGTTAACTATAACACTGCTACCTAGTTAACTAGAACACTGCTACCTAGTTAACTAGAACACTGCTACCTAGTTAACTAGAACACTACTACCTAGTTAACTATAACACTGCTACCTAGTTAACTATAACACTGCTACCTAGTTAACTATAACACTGCTACCTAGTTAACTATAACACTGCTACCTAGTTAACTATAACACTGCTACCTAGTTAACTATAACACTGCTACCTAGTTAACTAGAACACTGCTAGCTAGTTAACTATAACACTGCTACCTAGTTAACTATAACCCTGCTACCTAGTTAACTATAACACTGCTACCTAGTTAACTATAACACTCCTACCTAGTTAACTATAACACTCCTACCTAGTTAACTATAACACTGCTACCTAGTTAACTATAACACTGCTACCTAGTTAACTATAACACTGCTACCTAGTTAACTATAACACTGCTACCTAGTTAACTATAACACTGCTACCTAGTTAACTATAACACTCCTACCTAGTTAACTAGAACACTACTACCTAGTTAACTGTAACACTGCTACCTAGTTAACTATAACATTGCTACCTAGTTAACTATAACCCTGCTACCTAGTTAACTATAACACTGCTACCTAGTTAACTATAACACTCCTACCTAGTTAACTATAACACTCCTACCTAGTTAACTATAACACTGCTACCTAGTTAACTATAACACTGCTACCTAGTTAACTATAACACTGCTACCTAGTTAACTAGAACACTGCTACCTAGTTAACTATAACACTACTACCTAGTTAACTAGAACACTGCTACCTAGTTAACTATAACACTGCTACCTAGTTAACTATGCGTGTTCTCACTAGAACATTTGCTTCTGTGTTCCTCAGGAGGAGGACGCTAAGCGTCTGGTGCGTGACGCCATCGCGGCCGGCATCTTTAACGACCTGGGGTCGGGCAGCAACATCGACCTGTGTGTCATCACCAAGGGGGGCGTGGCCTACCTCCGCCCCCACGACACAGCCAATCAGAAGGGCGTCAGGTGAGAACATTCAGCTGAGGTTTATACGGTCCCCTAACAGGACCTCAATACTACTACATACCTCAATACTCTACATACCTCAATACTCCTACATACCTCAATCTCCTCTCCTAACCCAGGTGTGTTGTAACCAGGTGTGTTGTAACCAGGTGTGTTGTAACCAGGTGTGTTGTAACCAGGTGTGTTGTGTCTGCAGGTCTGGCAGCTACAGGTATCGTCATGGGACCACGGCGGTCCTGAAGAAGACGGTCTCTCTGCTGCCCCTGGAGGTGGTGGAGGAGACTGTCCACACCATGGACACCTCCTAGACCACCACCCCCTCTACACCTCCTAGACCCCCCCCTTACACCTCCTAATGCTCTACCTTTACATCTGTTAGACCCCCCCCTTACACCTCCTAATGCTCTACCTTTACATCTGTTAGACCCCCCCCTTACACCTCCTAATGCTCTACCTTTACATCTGTTAGACCCCCCCCAATGTTGTTTCATGGTTTACAATAAAAGTGAAGTCGTTGAGAAAAGTGTCTCCAATGTGTCTGGTGTTGAAGTCCTGTCTGTTACTACTGTCTGTTACTACTACTACTACTGTTACTACTACTACTACTGCTACTACTACTACTGCTACTACTACTACTACTACTACTACTGCTACTACTACTACTGCTGCTACTACTACCACTACTACTACTGTCTGTAACTACTACTACTACTACTACTACTACTACTACTACTACTACTGTCTGTAACTACTACTACTACTACTACTACCACTACTGTCTGTTACTACTACTACTACTACTACTACTGTCTGTTACTACTACTACTGCTACTACTACTACTACTACTACTACTACTACTACTGTTGCTACTACTACTGTTACTACTACTACTGCTACTACTACTACTACTACTACTACTACTACTGTTACTGCTACTACTACTGTTACTACTACTACTGTTACTACTACTGCTACTACTACTACTTCTACTACTACTACTATACTACTACTACTGTCTGTTACTACTACTACTACTGTTACTACTACTACTACTGTTACTACTACTACTGTTACTACTACTGCTGTTACTACTACTGCTACTACTTCTACTACTACTACTATACTACTACTACTGTCTGTTACTACTACTACTGTTACTACTACTACTACTGTCTGTTACTATTACTACTACTACTGTCTGTTATTACTACTGCTACTACCATTACTACTAACTACTACTGTCTGTTACTGTTACTACTAACTATTACTACTACTACTACTGTCTGTTACTACTGTCTGGTACTACTAACTACTACTGTTAGTCAGCTACCTAACACTAAAAGCTACCTAACTCTAACACAAGAGTTTTGGACCAGAGGAATCGCACCTCTGCCTTCATTCTAGGCAGAACTTCCTGTAACCAAGTCCTAATAGTCACCATAAATAAGCATCTAAACGCTTATACAAACATTAATCTATTACATACATACAGTCATGGACAAAAATATTCACTTCTGTTGGATAATGCATCACTTCTCCCAGAAAAGTGTTGCAATTACAAGTGCTTTGGTATTCACATGTCTATTTATTTTGTTTACATTAGAACACAAAAGGTGTGTTAAAGGGGAGGTGTGTAGGTGTTAAAGGTGTGTAGGTGTTAAAGGGGAGGTGTGTAGGTGTTAAAGGTGTGTAGGTGTTAAAGGTGAGGTGTCTAGGTGTTAAAGGGGAGGTGTGTAGGTGTTAAAGGGGAGGTGTGTTAAAGGTGAGGTGTGTAGGTGTTAAAGGGGAGGTGTGTAGGTGTTAAAGGGGAGGTGTGTAGGTGTTAAAGGGGAGGTGTGTAGGTGTTAAAGGGGAGGTGTGTAGGTGTTAAAGGGGAGGTGTGTAGGTGTTAAAGGTGCGGTGTGTAGGTGTTAAAGGTGAGGTGTGTAGCTGTTAAAGGGGAGGTGTGTAGGTGTTAAAGGAGAGGTGTGTTAAAGGGGAGGTGTGTAGGTGTTAAAGGGGAGGTGTGTTAAAGGGGAGGTGTGTAGGTGTTAAAGGTGAGGTGTGTAGGTGTTAAAGGTGCGGTGTGTAGGTGTTAAAGGTGAGGTGTGTAGGTGTTAAAGGGGAGGTGTGTAGGTGTTAAAGGGGAGGTGTGTAGGTGTTAAAGGGGAGGTGTGTAGGTGTTAAAGGGGAGGTGTGTAGGTGTTAAAGGGGAGGTGTGTAGGTGTTAAAGGTGCGGTGTGTAGGTGTTAAATGTGAGGTGTGTAGGTGTTAAAGGGGAGGTGTGTAGGTGTTAAAGGGGAGGTGTGTAGGTGTTAAAGGGGAGGTGTGTAGGTGTTAAAGGGGAGGTGTGTAGGTGTTAAAGGGGAGGTGTGTAGGTGTTAAAGGGGAGGTGTGTAGGTGTTAAAGGAGAGGTGTGTTAAAGGGGAGGTGTGTAGGTGTTAAAGGTGAGGTGTGTAGGTGTTAAAGGGGAGGTGTGTAGGTGTTAAAGGTGAGGTGTGTAGGTGTTAAAGGGGAGGTGTGTAGGTGTTAAAGGGGAGGTGTGTAGGTGTTAAAGGTGAGATGTGTAGGTGTTAAAGGTGAGGTGTGTAGGTGTTAAAGGGGAGGTGTGTAGGTGTTAAAGGGGAGGTGTGTAGGTGTTAAAGGGGAGGTGTGTTAAAGGAGAGGTGTGTAGGTGTTAAAGGGGAGGTGTGTAGGTGTTAAAGGAGAGGTGTGTTAAAGGTGAGGTGTGTAGGTGTTAAAGGGGAGGTGTGTAGGTGTTAAAGGAGAGGTGTGTAGGTGTTAAAGGGGAGGTGTGTAGGTGTTAAAGGGGAGGTGTGTAGGTGTTAAAGGTGAGGTGTGTAGGTGTTAAAGGGGAGGTGTGTAGGTGTTAAAGGGGAGGTGTGTTAAAGGGGAGGTGTGTAGGTGTTAAAGGGGAGGTGTGTAGGTGTTAAAGGGGAGGTGTGTAGGTGTTAAAGGGGAGGTGTGTTAAAGGTGAGGTGTGTAGCTGTTAAAGGGGAGGTGTGTTAAAGGTGAGGTGTGTAGGTGTTAAAGGGGAGGTGTGTAGGTGTTAAAGGGGAGGTGTGTAGGTGTTAAAGGTGAGGTGTGTAGGTGTTAAAGGGGAGGTGTGTAGGTGTTAAAGGGGAGGTGTGTTAAAGGGGAGGTGTGTAGGTGTTAAAGGGGAGGTGTGTAGGTGTTAAAGGGGAGGTGTGTAGGTGTTAAAGGGGAGGTGTGTTAAAGGTGAGGTGTGTAGCTGTTAAAGGGGAGGTGTGTTAAAGGTGAGGTGTGTAGGTGTTAAAGGTGAGGTGTGTAGGTGTTAAAGGGGAGGTGTGTAGGTGTTAAAGGAGAGGTGTGTTAAAGGTGAGGTGTGTAGCTGTTAAAGGGGAGGTGTGTTAAAGGTGAGGTGTGTAGGTGTTAAAGGTGAGGTGTGTAGGTGTTAAAGGGGAGGTGTGTAGGTGTTAAAGGTGAGGTGTGTAGCTGTTAAAGGTGAGGTGTGTAGGTGTTAAAGGGGAGGTGTGTAGGTGTTAAAGGGGAGGTGTGTAGGTGTTAAAGGAGAGGTGTGTTAAAGGTGAGGTGTGTAGGTGTTAAAGGTGAGGTGTGTAGGTGTTAAAGGAGAGGTGTGTAGGTGTTAAAGGGGAGGTGTGTAGGTGTTAAAGGGGAGGTGTGTAGCTGTTAAAGGGGAGGTGTGTAGGTGTTAAAGGGGAGGTGTGTAGGTGTTAAAGGTGAGGTGTGTAGGTGTTAAAGGGGAGGTGTGTTAAAGGTGAGGTGTGTAGGTGTTAAAGGTGAGGTGTGTAGGTGTTAAAGGGGAGGTGTGTAGGTGTTAAAGGGGAGGTGTGTAGGTGTTAAAGGGGAGGTGTGTAGGTGTTAAAGGTGAGGTGTGTAGGTGTTAAAGGGGAGGTGTGTAGCTGTTAAAGGAGAGGTGTGTTAAAGGAGAGGTGTGTAGGTGTTAAAGGAGAGGTGTGTTAAAGGTGAGGTGTGTAGGTGTTAAAGGTGAGGTGTGTAGGTGTTAAAGGGGAGGTGTGTAGGTGTTAAAGGGGAGGTGTGTAGGTGTTAAAGGGGAGGTGTGTAGGTGTTAAAGGTGAGGTGTGTAGGTGTTAAAGGGGAGGTGTGTAGCTGTTAAAGGAGAGGTGTGTTAAAGGTGAGGTGTGTAGGTGTTAAAGGAGAGGTGTGTTAAAGGTGAGGTGTGTAGGTGTTAAAGGGGAGGTGTGTAGGTGTTAAAGGGGAGGTGTGTAGGTGTTAAAGGGGAGGTGTGTAGGTGTTAAAGGTGAGGTGTATCATTTCATAAATGGAAATACAGCTTCTTGAAAACACTTTTATAAATGATTGTGGTAATAAAAACATGAGATATAAACAGCATCTTATTTTGAAGTACCGCAAAAACATTTGCATTTCTGTAGCAGATTGTGGAAAAGAATGCATCTTAAAAAGGTGAAACATAATAACTTAGTTTATCTTGAAAACATGTTGACATCAATATCCGTCCGTACAGAAGGACACTGGTGATGTCATCTTTAATGGACAATGGTCCAGCGGAGAGTCTTCAAGGTGCCTGAAGGTAGCGATGCATGCTAACGCTAACTAAGCTCGCTACGGTCTGCCCAGCCTGAGACTCAACCTGGTGATGTCATCTTTAATGGACAGGTGAGTTGTGATGGACGGATACTGCACATGAGCAGTGTGACGGACTAGAATATAAATATACATTTAATTTATACCCTAGTTATAGTACTACCCTAACCCTAGTTACTATAACTACGAGGACTAGCTAATACTGTTGTGTTGTCATGGTTACTAGAGTGTTACTGTAGTGTTGTCATGGTTACTAGAGTGTTACTGTAGTGTTGTCATGGTTACTAGTGCTCTACAGTTGTGTTAGGGTTGTCTCCATGGTAACAGCTGTGTTAGGGTTGTCTCCATGGTAACAGCTGTGTTAGGGTTGTCTCCATGGTAACAGCTGGTCTCAGCTCCTCTTGGCTGCGGTCGGCATCTGACACATCATCAGGATCTGCTGCAGGGACGTCTGCACCTCCTCGTCCATCTGCCCCTGGAGATACACATATACATGACCACCTCCTCATCCATCTGCCCCTGGAGACACACATATACATAACCACCTCCTCATCCATCTGCCCCTGGAGATACACATATACATAACCATCCATCTGCCCCTGGAGATACACATATACATAACCACCTCCTCATCCATCTGCCCCTGGAGACACACATACACATAACCACCTCCTCATCCATCTGCCCCTGGAGATACACATATACATAACCTCCTCCTCATCCATCTGCCCCTGGAGACACACATACACATAACCTCCTCATCCATCTGCCCCTGGAGTTACACATATACATAACCACCTCCTCATCCATCTGCCCCTGGAGACACACATATACATAACCACCTCCTCGTCCATCTGCCCCTGGAGACACACATATACATAACCTCCTCATCCATCTGCCCCTGGAGTTACACATATACAACCATATATAACCCTATATATATACACACATAACCATACTATATAACCCTGGGACGTCTGCACCTCCTCATCCATCTGCCCCTGGAGACACACATATATATACCCTATATAACCCTATATATACATATACATATATAACCATACTATATAACCCTATATACTGTATACATCCATCTGCCCCTGGAGATACACATATACATTTAAGCAATAGCTCACGACAGGCCGTGGTATATGCTTATTATATCACAGCTAAGGGGCGTTGTTCGGCCCGACGCGAAGCGGAGGGACGGCAACCCCCTTAGCTGTGATATAATAAGCATATACCACTGGCCTGAAGTGAGCTATTGCTTTTATAAAACGGTTACCAACACTGTCAATATGAATTAGAAAAGCACACTCAAATTCAAATAGTTTTTATTCGTAATTAATCATCTTAAATAGTTCCCCTCAAATAAAATAGTTCCTCTTATTGCAGTTGGTCGCTAAGCAACAACACTAACATTCTTTTTCATTAACCTAGGCTACTAGCATTGTAGATTTCATAGGAATTTAGCATTTATTTACACAATTTCATTATTTGCATCTATTTATTTACATTAATTTGGATGTCTCCGTTGATTGTACACCCACTAAAAAAACTGTCAACGCGCGGCTGTAGTGGACGCAGGCAGGGCACTCCGAAAACGTCTCGACACATTTTCAAACAGGCTTTATTTTGATAAACAGACCACATATTGGGAATCTACATGGTTACTTTGGGTAGGATTTTTATTTTTATTTATTTTTAAGTTGATAAAATGTCCTTGCGATTGAATTAAAAGTCTGTTATATTTGGAATGTTGACCGTGAAACAGGCGTATTCATTTCGAACTGTGATGAGGCTCTACTAATCGTAGCTGTGGTATACGCTCAATATACCACGGCTATGAACCAATCAGATTGCTTGATTTCACCCATCCGTTTTATAAATATATATATATATAAATAACCATTATATACCATAACCACATCACTCCTGTCCTCCACTCTCTCCACTGGCTCCCCATCAAAGAACGGATCCAATTCAAAATCCTCATCCTCACATACAAAGCCCTCCATAGCCTGGCCCCCCCTTACCTGACTGACCTCCTTCTCCCCCACCGCCCTACCCGTACCCTCCGATCCTCATCCATTGTTCCCCTCACTGTCCTACCCTCAAAACTCAAAGGCTTCGGTCACCGTGCCTTTTCACGAGCCGCACCCCGCCTCTGGAACTCTCTCCCTCAACCACTCAGAGACTCACCCTCACTCCTCACTTTTAAATCCCACGTCAAAACCTACCTGTTCTCCCATGCCTACAGCCTCCCCTACCCCTAGCTATCTCCCCCATCCCGGCCCCCCCCGCCCCCCCCCTGGATATGCATACAACCTCCCCTACCCCTACCCATCTCCCCTAACCCTGCCACCCCCCTGACATGCATACAGCCTCCCCTACCCCTAACCACCTCCCCTGTCCCTACCACCCCCCCCCCTCCCCGTTCGCTGACTCTGTGTTCCATGTTACTTGTTGTTTTCTGTCTTCCGTATCTCCTATATTGTCAGCGTCTTTGAGCCTCGGAAAAGCGCTATATAAATGTAATTAATTATTAATTATTATTATAATATATATATATATATATATATATATACATCAACACTATATATACATAACCATATATAACCCTATATACTGTATACGGGTTTTCCCAGGCCACCACACATATATATATATATGTGTGGTGGCCTGGGAAAACCCGTCGGATGTCGCTGGCGTTCGTTTGTGGCAAAGAGCAAAAATAGATGGAAATGTCCTATTTCGGCGATTTTGATATTATGTGGTATTCTAGTACTTTGAACTCCATACTACATTATGGTGAATAAACATTTTAAGAAAACAAAAGAGAAAGTACTTATTTTTATGTTTTTGTGGTAGGTAGTTTGCTAGCGAAACAACGTACCGTTGACGTACCGTTAACGTCAACGTCACGTCGCTCCTGTGGTTTGAAGCCTTTCACCTTTTTTGACATGATACATTAAAATGCTCATAACTTTTAAAAAATAAAGGGCTATCTCAGTCATTCAACCAGTTATGAATAGCTGAGAACTTCTAATTTATGGAAATATAAAAAATGAAAATGTCAAAATGCCACCATGTGAAGGGTTTTCCCAGGCCGCCACACATATATACATAACCACTATATAACCCTATATATATATATATACATACATATACATCACTATATATATATATATATACCCATATATATAACCCTAACCATGGTAACGTACCTGGACAGCGTAGAGGAGGTGTAACCATGGTAACGTACCTGGACAGCGTAGAGGAGGTGTAACCATGGTAACGTACCTGGACAGCGTAGAGGAGGTGCATCCTGTAGACAGACACGATCTCATGATGCTGCTTCTTCAACTCCTGTAGGACACGCAGGGTCAGAGGTCAGGGTTAGGCAGGGTCAGAGGTCAGGGTTAGGCAGGGTCAGAGGTCAGGGTTAGGCAGGGTCAGAGGTCAGGGTTAGGCAGGGTCAGAGGTCAGGGTAAGGCAGGGTTAGGGCTTAAAGGTCAGGGTTAAAGGTTAAAGGTTAGGGGTCAGGGTTAAAGGTCAGGGTTAGGGGTCAGGGTTAAAGGTCAGGGTTAAAGGTTTAAGGTCAGGGGTCAGAGTTAAAGGTCAGGGTTAAAGGTTAAAGGTCAGGGTTAGGGGTCAGGGTTAAAGGTTAAAGGTTAGGGGTCAGGGTTAAAGGTTAAAGGTCAGGGTACTCACGGTCAGCTGGTATTGGAGCTGCTTGACCTGCTGCTGGACCGTGTCCACGTGCTGCTGGCGCTTAGGGGCGGGGCCTGCGCTGTAGGAGAGCTGTGATAGGCTGTTTAAGGCTTCCTTCAGCCTCCCCACCTCTCTGGACAAATCATCAATCTGAAACAAACACAACACAGGAAGTCACAACTGCACCTAACCCTAACCACACACATACCTAACCACACACATACCTTTTTTTGTGATCAATTTTTTATTTTGATTTTATGTACAAACACACAAAGGACAATGACAAAACAATTACCAAAATACACAACATTTCATACCTGCATACATTCCCCCTACCCACCCTCCCACACCTTTGATTGATTGATTGAAAACTTTATTAGAATGTTTGCAGAAGTAGGTACATGAAAGTACATATTACATACAAGGTCAAACTAAGAGGATAAAAACCCAAGAAAGCCACTGGCTTATTTCAATTGGGGTCCTTGATTTTCAATTCATCGTTACATGTAAGACAGACATAAGAAAAGAACTAGTACTATCTACATGATAATACAGACAAATAACTATTACTATCTACAAGATAAACGTACATCCATCATGGGAAGAACAATACAACAAAACATAAGGTATGTACAGCGGGTAGGACAGGTGGGGACATACACCACAGGTGGGGGCGGGGGACAAAACACAAAGTATGTACAGTGGGTAGTTCAGGTCTTTTAATCTGATTTTTGTTTTAGAGGGTCCAGTTACGGATTGCAGCCTCCTGTAAATGTTTTTTGAGAGTGTCTTTGAAGGTGGGCAGTGTTTTGCACTCCTTTAAGATTATAGGAAGGGCGTTCCACATCTTTACTGCATAGTTTGCAAACGAGTTTAAACCCTTGTTTGTGGTGCAACGCGGTTGAACGTGGTTCGTGGAGCTTCCTCTGGTGTTGTAAGTGTGGACGTTGTTCACTTTTTGGAAGTATGTTGACAGGTACTTGGGTGTCTTTGTGGTGTAGCGTATCTTGAAGACTAGGCCCAGTGCAAGCTGCTGCACTCTGTCAACTACTCGTAGCCAATCAAGGCTCAAAAAATGAGCAGCGGTTAGATGTGTCCTAGGGTTGAGGCCTAGCAGAAGCCTAACCAGTTTATTTTGGGCTGTCTGTAGTCTTGTTTTGTGGGCCTTTGTGGTTCTATAGTACCATGATGTTACGGCATAGTCGAAGTGACATTGAATGAGAGCTCCTGATAGGGTCCTCAGTGTGTTTTTACTGACAAGTGAGGATATCCTGTACAAGAATCTAGTTTTATGGTTCACTTTTTTGATTACTTTTGCTGCCATTTTATCTCCGGAAAGATTTGCCTCTAAGATGGAGCCCAGGTATGTAATATCCTCTTTTCTTGTGATATTAATGTTACCCACTTTTATTTTAAAATGTTCAGCCTTTCTGAGTTTAGATGGGGATCCGTATAGGATGGTTTCAGTTTTACCTAGGTGTATTGATAGTTTATTGTCAGCTAGCCAGATGCAGATTCTACTCAGTTCAGTGCTTAGCGCTTTTTCCACCTGCAATATGTCCCTGTCAGAGACCAGCAGAGCCGAGTCATCCGCGAACAGGAACAAATTGCAATTACATGCTGATGACATGTCATTCACATATATTAGGAACAGTAAAGGTCCCAAAATGCTTCCTTGTGGAACGCCGCAGGTCACTGGGAGGGGGGGGGACAGTGTTCCGTTCACACTAACCACCTGTTCCCTCCCCTCTAAGTAGGATTGCATCCAGCTCACCGATGTTCTATCGAACCCAATTGCTTTCAGTTTATCTAACAATATGTGGTGATCTACTGTGTCGAAGGCCTTCTGGAGGTCCAGCATGACCATGCCGCAGTACTTGCCCGAGTCCACCTCATGGTTGATGTGGTCGTTCAAATAGAGAAGGCATGTGTCAGTGGAATGGGATGTTCTGAATCCTGATTGAAATTCATACATCAGCTTTTTTTCGGTAAGGTACCAAGTACCAAGGTCTTACTCCGCCCAAAAACCCTCAAGAAGGATTTAAACCAGCTCAACATAAATGCCACCAAATAAAATAAATAAACTTAATAGGATAAACATAAAACAATAAATACTATAATATTCAAATATCAATACCCACCCCATTACAAACCATAAGTTATGCATATCACCTCTGCATACATTCACACACATACCTAACCACACACATACCTAACCACACATATACCTAACCCTAACCACACACATACCCAACCACACACATTCCTAACCACACACATACCTAACCACACATATACCTAACCCTAACCACACACATACCCAACCACACACATACCTAACCACACACATACCCAACCACACATATACCTAACCACACATATACCTAACCACACACATACCTAACCACACACATACCTAACCACACATATACCTAACCACACACATACCTAACCACACACATACCTAACCACACACATACCTAACCACACACATACCTAACCACACATATACCTAACCACACACATACCTAACCACACACATACCTTACCACACACATACCTAACCACACACATACCTAACCACACATATACCTAACCACACACATACCTAACCACACACATACCTAACCACACATATACCTAACCACACACATACCTAACCACACACATACCTTACCACACACATACCTAACCACACATATACCTAACCCTAACCACACATATACCTAACCACACATATACCTAACCACACATATACCTAACCACACATTAACCCTAACCACACATTAACCACACATTAACCACACACACCTTCTTGTTCTTCTCCCTCTCTGAGGCGACGTGCTCCTCCACCAGCCTCTTCAGCTGCCTCACGGCCTCCTGCGCCTCCTTCTGCTTGGAGCTCAGGCTGTGGTTCTCCTTCTCCCTGCTCCTCAGCAGCCCTGCCTGCGCCTCCCCCTCCCTCCTCCCCTCCCTCACCTCCTGCCACGCCGCCGCTGCTTCCAGAGCTAGCTCATCCTGCTTCCTCAGGGCCCCCTGGAACAGCTGCGTCAGGCGGCCCACCTCCGCCTCCAGGCCCTCTCTCATCCGCTGGTCCCCCTGGCGCAGCTCCGCCAGGCGGCCCACCTCCGCCTCCAGGCCCTCTCTCATCCGCTGGTCCCCCTGGCGCAGCTCCGCCAGGCGGCCCACCTCCGCCTCCAGGCCCTCTCTCATCCGCTGGTCCCCCTGGCGCAGCTGCGTCAGGCGGCTCACCTCCGCCTCCAGGACCTCTCTCATCTGCTGCTCCGCCCGGGACACAGAGTCGTCTGGCGTGATGATGTCATCATCTCTCTGCTGCACGGCCTTCTGGGACAGCTGCTGCCTCAGAGCGTGTGATTGGTCCTCCAGGTCTTTGACGGTGCAGCCCAGTGATGTCACCGCCTGCACCTCCACCCCCTCTCCCCCAGGCCTCCCCCCCTCTCCCCCAGGTCTCTGTGTCACCTGCTCCTCAGCGATGTCACATCCTGCTCCTCTCTCTCCCTCCCCCCTTCTCTCCCCCTCCCTGGCGTGGAGTGACCAGTTCTCCTTGCGACTCTGCAGCGTATCCATCTCGCTGTCCTCCCCCTCCCTCTCCCCCTCCCCCTCCCATTCTCCCTCCTCCTCCTCCTCCTCTTCCTGTCTGTGGGTTAGGGATATAGACTCCTCCTCTTGTGGCCTGGGAGGTGTGGCCTGACAGGGGGGTGTGGCCTGGCCAGGGGGCGTGGCCTGTGGGGTCAAAAGGGTGGAGGGGGGCGAGGCGTTGGAGATCTCGCTGCTGGGATGGGAATCCTCCTGGCCCTCCTCACCCCCCTGGGGGGATGGACGCTTCTACAGAGAGAGAGAGAGAGAGAGAGAGAGAGAGAGAGAGAGAGAGAGAGAGAAGGAGAGAGAGAGTGAGAGAAGGAGAGAGAGAGAGAAGGAGAGAGAAGGAGAGAGAGAGTGAGAGAAGGAGAGAGAGAGTGAGAGAAGGAGAGAGAGATTGAAAGAAGGAGAGAGAGAAGGAGAAGCAGAGAGAGAAGGAGAAGGAGAGAGAGAGTGAGAGAAGGAGAGAGAGATTGAAAGAAGGAGAGAGAGAAGGAGAAGGAGAGAGAGAAGGAGAGAGAGTGTGAGAGAAGGAGAGAGAGAGTGAGAGAAGGAGAGAGATAGAGAGAGAGAGATCTTACCTTGTTGCTGATTGGGTTAGGAAGGTTCTTACCTTGAGTAGTTGTTGAGGGTTAGCTGTGACCTTCCCAGCATGCTCTGCCTGCAACAACACAGTAGCTGGGTTATGGTTACTATGGTAACTGGGTTATGGTTAGGGTAACTGGCACAGACCTTCTCTTCCCTGACTTAATGACATTCGTGTAAATACAGATTCCGGAAAAAATTCTGTTTTGGTATTACTAGATCGTAGCGTTGCCTTTGACATTGTAGACCACGACATTCTAATAGATAGACAAAAAACCTGGGTAGGACTTTCAGACACTGTCCTGAACTGGTTTAGATCCTACCTACAGGACAGAAGCTACTACGTCTCCATTGGCAACTTTGTATCTGACCAAATAAACATGTGGAGTTCCCCAAGGATCAATCCTTGGCCCCCTATACAATCTCTACATGCTTCCATTGGGACACATCATAAAAAAGAACTAAATTGCCTTCCACAACTATGCGGATGACACTCAAATCTACAAAGCCCTCTCACCGAACGACTATATTCCCATCGACAATCTCCGTAATTGCATTGAACAAATAAACGCCTGGATGACACAAAACTTCCTCCAACTAAACAAGGACAAAACTGAGATAATTGTATTCGGTGCACCTGACAAAAGATCAAAAGTCAGTGAAAAACTTCATTCTAACTAAAAAAACTGGTGAGAAATCTTGGTGTAATTCTAGACTCTGATCTAAACTTCAACAGCCACATAAACTCGATAACTAAATCAGCCTACTATCACCAGAAAAACATAAGAATGAGAGGTTTCATGTCCAAACAAGACCTTGAAAACATTTGTTTTGAGTAGACAAGAAGATTATTGTAATGGTCTACTAACAGGCCTATCTAAAGGAGCTGGTCTACTAACAGGCCTATCTAAAGGAGCTGGTCTACTAACAGGCCTATCTAAAGGAGCTGGTCTACTAACAGGCCTATCTAAAGGAGCTGGTCTACTAACAGGCCTATCTAAAGGAGTTGTTCGTAAATTGCAGCTCATCCAAAACGCCTCTGCTAGGGTCCTAACAAAAACACAGGAGAACACATTACACCAATCCTGAGATCCCTGCACTGGCTACCAGTCTCTCATATACTCCTAATTATATACAAATCACAAAATGGTCTTGGACCAAAATACATATCAGATCTCCTCCCACCTTATATTCCAGCAAGGCCCCTAAGGTCAGCTGAGACTTATCAGCTAATCATTCCAAGAGTGAAAACAAAACACGGCAAAGCAACTTTCAGTCACGCTGCCGCATGCTCCTGAAACAAACTCCCTGAAGAAATCACACGGGCCCAAACTTTACAAATATTTTAAATTAAGCTAAAAAAAACTTCATGTTCTGCAGCAGTTATGGTTGAACACAAACACTTCTATCTAGGTCATTTTATCCATTATCTTATTAAATGTTTTATCTATTTACTTCCTTTATCTGTATCTGTGTTAATGCTGTATGTAAAGCACTTTGAATTGCCCCCGTTATATGAAATGTACTATAAATAAACTTGCCTTGCCTTTCCTACAGTGTAACCTCACCCCTCCTCTCTCTTCCTCACCTCTCCCTCACCCCTCCTCTCTCCTCCTCACCTCTCCCTCACCCCTCCTCTCTCCTCCTCACCTCTCCCTCACCCCTCCTCTCTCCTCCTCACCTCTCCCTCACCCCTCCTCTCTCTCCCTCACCCCTCCTCTCTCTTCCTCACCTCTCCCCCACCCCTCCTCTCTCCTCCTCACCTCTCCCTCACCCCTCCTCTCTCCTCCTCACCCCTCCTCTCTCCTCCTCTCTCCTCCTCACCTCTCCCTCACCCCTCCTCTCTCTTCCTCACCTCTCCCTCACCCCTCCTCTCTCCTCCTCACCTCTCCCTCACCCCTCCTCTCTCTTCCTCACCCCTCCCTCACCCCTCCTCTCTCCTCCTCACCTCTCCCTCACCCCTCCTCTCTCTTCCTCACCTCTCCCTCACCCCTCCTCTCTCCTCCTCACCTCTCCCTCACCCCTCCTCTCTCTTCCTCACCCCTCCCTCACCCCTCCTCTCTCCTCCTCACCTCTTCCTCACCCCTCCCCTCTCTTCCTCACCTCTCCCCCACCCCTCCTCTCTCCTCCTCACCTCTCCCTCACCCCTCCTCTCTCCTCCTCACCTCTCCCTCACCCCTCCTCTCTCCTCCTCACCTCTCCCTCACCCCTCCTCTCTCCTCCTCACCTCTCCCTCACCCCTCCTCTCTCTTCCTCACCCCTCCTCTCTCCTCCTCCTCTCTCCCCCACCCCTCCTCTCTCCTCCTCACCTCTCCCTCACCCCTCCTCTCTCCTCCTCACCTCTCCCTCACCTCTCCTCTCTCCTCCTCTCTCTCCCTCACCCCTCCCCTCTCTCCCTCACCTCTCCCTCACCCCTCCTCTCTCCTCCTCACCTCTCCCTCACCCCTCCTCTCTCCTCCTCACCTCTCCCTCACCCCTCCTCTCTCCTCCTCACCTCTCCCTCACCCCTCCTCTCTCCTCCTCACCTCTCCCTCACCCCTCCTCTCTCCTCCTCACCTCTCCCTCACCCCTCCTCTCTCTTCCTCACCCCTCCTCTCTCCTCCTCACCTCTCCCTCACCCCTCCTCTCTCCTCCTCTCTCCTCCTCACCTCTCCCTCACCCCTCCCCTCTCTTCCTCACCCCTCCTCTCTCTTCCTCACCTCTCCCTCACCCCTCCTCTCTCTTCCTCACCCCTCCTCTCTCTTCCTCACCCCTCCTCTCTCCTCCTCACCTCTCCCTCACCCCTCCTCTCTCTTCCTCACCCCTCCCCTCTCTTCCTCACCCCTCCTCTCTCTTCCTCACCTCTCCCTCACCCCTCCTCTCTCTTCCTCACCCCTCCTCTCTCTTCCTCACCCCTCCTCTCTCCTCCTCACCTCTCCCTCACCCCTCCTCTCTCTTCCTCACCCCTCCTCACCTCTCCCTCACCTCTCCTCTCTCTTCCTCACCTCTCCCTCACCCCTCCTCTCTCCTCCTCACCTCTCCCTCACCCCTCCTCTCTCCTCCTCACCTCTCCCTCACCCCTCCTCTCTCTTCCTCACCCCTCCTCTCTCTTCCTCACCCCTCCTCTCTCCTCCTCACCTCTCCCTCACCCCTCCTCTCTCTTCCTCACCTCTCCCTCACCCCTCCTCTCTCTTCCTCACCTCTCCTTCACCCCTCCTCTCTCCTCCTCATCTCTCCCTCACCCCTCCTCTCTCCTCCTCACCTCTCCTTCACCCCTCCTCTCTCCTCCTCCTCTCTCCCTCACCCCTCCTCTCTCTTCCTCACCCTCCTCTCTCTCCTCCTCACCTCTCCCTCACCCCTCCTCTCTCTTCCTCACCTCTCCCTCACCCCTCCTCTCTCCTCCTCACCTCTCCCTCACCCCTCCTCTCTCCTCCTCACCTCTTCCTCACCTCTCCCTCACCCCTCCTCTCTCTTCCTCACCTCTCCCTCACCCCTCCTCTCTCTTCCTCACCTCTCCCTCACCCCTCCCCTCTCTCCCTCACCCCTCCTCTCTCCTCCTCACCTCTTCCTCACCTCTCCTCTCTCCTCCTCACCTCTCCCTCACCTCTCCTCTCTCCTCCTCACCTCTCCCTCACCCCTCCTCTCTCTCCCTCACCCCTCCTCTCTCCTCCTCACCTCTTCCTCACCCCTCCTCTCTCCTCCTCTCTCTCCCTCACCCCTCCTCTCTCTTCCTCACCTCTCCCTCACCCCTCCTCTCTCTTCCTCACCTCTCCCCCACCCCTCCTCTCTCCTCCTCACCTCTCCCTCACCCCTCCTCTCTCTCCCTCACCCCTCCTCTCTCCTCTTCACCTCTCCCTCACCCCTCCTCTCTCCTCCTCACCTCTCCCTCACCCCTCCTCTCTCCTCCTCACCTCCTCTCCCTCACCCCTCCTCTCTCTCCCTCACCCTCCTCTCTCCTCCTCACCTCTCCCTCACCCCTCCTCTCTCCTCCTCACCTCTCCCTCACCCCTCCTCTCTCCTCCTCACCTCTCCCTCACCCCTCCCCTCTCTTCCTCACCTCTCCTCCTCTCTCCTCCTCCTGAGGGTTAGGGAGGCTGTGACCTGGTCACCTTGCGGTCAGTCTGGGGTTACGTTACGGTCATTCTGTGGTCACCTTGCGGTCAGTCTGTGGTCGCCTTGCGGTCAGTCTGTGGTCGCCTTGCGGTCAGTCTGTGGTTACCTTGCGGTCAGTCTGTGGTCACCTTGCGGTCAGTCAGTCTGTGGTCGCCTTGTGGTCAGTCAGTCTGTGGTTACCTTGTGGTTAGTCAGTCTGTGGTTACCTTGCGGTCAGTCAGTCTGTGGTCGCCTTGCGGTCAGTCTGTGGTTACCTTGTGGTCAGTCAGTGTGTAGTTACCTTGTGGTCAGTCAGTCTGTGGTTACCTTGTGGTCAGTCAGTCTGTGGTTACCTTGTGGTCAGTCAGTCTGTAGTTACCTTGCGGTCAGTCAGTCTGTGGTTACCTTGTGGTCAGTCTGTGGTCCAGACGGAGTCAGAGATGGAGGGATGACCACGTCTAACGCCTGGATGATAGAGACAGAAATGTTACTGTTCTACCACATGATGGCAGAGACATTTCAGAGACATTTACATGTTTGGCATTTAGCAGACGCCAAAGCGACTTACAATCAATACATTTGGCTAAGTAAGTGAATCATCAGTGAATCATCAGTCCACCAGTCGTAGCAGAACTAGAAGCATTACTAGAAGAGTAATCTAGCTCAGGCCAGGGGCCATTGGCAGTCTCCATGATAGAAGACACTGGAGAAACAGTACATGCAGGTAGTAGAAATCTAGAGACAGACAGGCAGGCAGACAGACAGGCAGGAATAGACAGGCAGGCTTAGACAGACAGACAGGCAGAAAGGCAGACAGGCAGAAAGGCAGAGACAGACAGGCACAGACAGACAGGCAGAAAGGCAGAGAAACAAACAGACAGCGAGACAGGCAGACAGACAGACAGCGAGACAGGCAGACAGACAGGCAGAGAGAAAAGTAGAGAGACAGACAGGCAAGCAGACAGGCAGCCAGACAGGCATGCAGAAAAGCAGACAGACAGGCAGAGAGACAGACAGGCAGAGAGACAGACAGGCAGAGAGACAGACAGGCAGAGATAGGCAGACAGACAGACAGACAGAGAGACAGGCAGACAGACAGACAGACAGGCAGAGAGACAGGCAGACAGGCAGAGAGACAGACAGGCAGAGAGACAGACAGGCAGAGAGACAGGCAGACAGGCAGAGACA
>NC_137689.1:77125585-77138085 GCF_963989245.1 Nansenia antarctica
AGGAGGGGGAGGGGCTACAGGAGGAGGAGGGGCTACAGGAGGAGGAGGGGCTACAGGAGGAGGAGGGGCTACAGGAGGAGGAGGGGCTACAGGAGGGGGAGGGGCTACAGGAGGAGGAGGGGCTACAGGAGGAGGGGCTACAGGAGGAGGAGGGGCTACAGGAGGAGGAGGGGCTACAGGAGGAGGAGGGGCTACAGGAGGAGGAGGGGCTACAGGAGGAGGGGCTACAGGAGGGGGAGGGGCTACAGGGGGAGGGGCTACAGGAGGGGGAGGGGCTACAGGAGGAGGAGGGGCTACAGGAGGAGGAGGAGCTACAGGAGGAGGAGCTACAGGAGGAGGAGGAGCTACAGGAGGAGGAGGGGCTACAGGAGGGGGAGGGGCTACAGGAGGGGGAGGGGCTACAGGAGGAGGAGGGGCTACAGGAGGAGGAGGGGCTACAGGAGGAGGAGGGGCTACAGGAGGAGGAGGGGCTACAGGAGGGGGAGGAGCTACAGGAGGAGGAGGGGCTACAGGAGGAGGAGGGGCTACAGGAGGAGGAGGGGCTACAGGAGGGGGAGGGGCTACAGGAGGAGGAGGGGCTACAGGAGGGGGAGGGGCTACAGGAGGAGGAGGGGCTACAGGAGGAGGAGGGGCTACAGGAGGGGGAGGGGGCTACAGGAGGAGGAGGGGCTACAGGAGGGGGAGGGGCTACAGGAGGAGGAGGGGCTACAGGAGGAGGAGGGGCTACAGGAGGAGGAGGGGCTAGAGGAGGAGGGCTACAGGAGGAGGAGGGGCTAGAGGAGGAGGAGGGGCTACAGGAGGAGGAGGGGCTACAGGAGGAGGGGCTACAGGAGGAGGAGGGGCTACAGGAGGAGGAGGGGCTACAGGAGGAGGAGGGGCTACAGGAGGAGGAGGGGCTACAGGAGGAGGAGGGGCTACAGGAGGAGGAGGAGCTACAGGAGGAGGAGGGGCTACAGGAGGAGGATGGGCTACAGGAGGAGGAGGGGCTACAGGAGGGGGAGGGGCTACAGGAGGAGGAGGAGCTACAGGAGGAGGAGGGGCTACAGGAGGAGGATGGGCTACAGGAGGAGGAGGGGCTACAGGAGGAGGAGGGGCTACAGGAGGAGGAGGGGCTACAGGAGGAGGAGGGGCTACAGGAGGAGGAGGAGCTACAGGAGGAGGAGGGGCTACAGGAGGAGGAGGGGCTACAGGAGGGGGAGGGGCTACAGGAGGGGGAGGGGCTACAGGAGGGGGAGGGGCTACAGGAGGAGGAGGGGCTACAGGAGGAGGAGGGGCTACAGGAGGGGGAGGGGCTACAGGAGGGGGAGGGGCTACAGGAGGAGGAGGGGCTACAGGAGGAGGAGGGGCTACAGGAGGAGGAGGGGCTACAGGAGGAGGAGGGGCTACAGGAGGAGGAGGGGCTACAGGAGGAGGAGGGGATAGAGGAGGGGGAGGGGCTACAGGAGGAGGAGGGGCTACAGGAGGAGGAGGGGCTAGAGGAGGGGGGGCTACAGGAGGGGGAGGGGCTACAGGAGGAGGAGGGGCTACAGGAGGAGGAGGGGCTACAGGAGGAGGAGGGGCTACAGGAGGAGGAGGGGCTACAGGAGGAGGAGGGGCTACAGGAGGAGGAGGGGCTACAGGAGGGGGAGGGGCTACAGGAGGAGGGGCTACAGGAGGAGGGGCTACAGGAGGGGGAGGGGCTACAGGAGGGGGAGGGGCTACAGGAGGAGGAGGGGCTACAGGAGGGGGAGGGGCTACAGGAGGGGGAGGGGCTACAGGAGGAGGAGGGGCTACAGGAGGAGGAGGGGCTACAGGAGGAGGAGCTACAGGAGGGGGAGGGGCTACAGGAGGAGGAGGGGCTACAGGAGGGGGAGGGGCTACAGGAGGAGGAGGGGCTACAGGAGGGGGAGGGGCTTACCTGAGGAGTCGTGGGTGACACCGCATCTGTCAGAGGAAACAAAACAAACAACCATGTTAATGTGAGGGGGCGTGTCTCACCTGAGGGGGCGTGTCTCACCTGGGGTGAGGGTGTGTCTCACCTGGGGGGGCGAGGGCGAGGGTTAGGGCGTGGCTCAGGGAGGGGGGCGTGGCCAGGCGTGCGTAGTGGAGGACGTCCTGACCCAGCGAGTCCGTGGCACTAAGCTCCGCCCCCCGGCGCCGCAGGGCCGCCACCACACACACACTACCGGCCTCACACGCCAGCATCACCGCCGTCCTGCAACACACACACACACACACACACACACACACACACAGGGGTCAGAGGTCAGGGTGTTAAGGGTCAGAGGTCAGGGTGTTAGGGGTCAGAGGTAGGGCTGCACGATTAATCGATTTTAAATCGAAATTGCGATTAGAAAATCGCAAAGCCTGCGATTTGGGATACATTATGAGTCCAGTTCTGACACCATGTTAAAATGATCATGCGGATACGGTTATAATCAAAGTCTTTACTCTCAGCTCAAGGACAATGCAGAACGTACATCTTATGTCTGTGCTAGCATAGTCATGAATGAATCAACAAGCTCACTGGTAAGTAACACTGCCTGCAGGGTCAACTCTCGTAACAAGCGCGTCGGATTCAACGTCAATGAACGCACACACCCAAGAACAACACTGCACGTGAAACGCCCAGGTGTGAATCTGTGAAGACGTTTCAGTAGCTAGCAACATTCATGGTGTGGATAAATGGCTTCAGCAGAGCCAGAAGCAACGATTTAGTCCCTTAGAAAAACAGCACTTCTGTTGTAAGTATTTCGGGTTTAGGACGACAGATGTGCAACAAAAGCAGGTGTTGCGCACGACCTGTCGTGGAACAATCGCTACATCCAGAGGCAACACCACAAACCTGTATCAGCACTTGAAAAAGTACCACGGGCAGCTCTATGACGAGTGTACGGTCAGAAACGGAGAGTTAAGTGAAAGTCCCGTAGCCCAGTCTAACGTTAAGCAAACTAGAGTTTTAGAGTCGTTTGTGGCTGTTACGCCGTATGAAAAGGGCTCACGAAGGCACCGTGAAATAACCAATTCCATCACGCATTACCTTGCTAAAGACATGGTGTCTATTAACACTGTGAGCAACGAAGAGTTTAAAAAACTAATCCAAACGCTGGATAAAAGATAATGTGATTCCATCCCGCACGTACGGAGCTGAAAAATGTGGAGTACTATGCAACAACAACCGATCTGCGGTCGAGCCGTGCACTTACATACATTACGACGAGTTGAAGAGCTTTATCTATTTCAATGTTTACAGAAAGGACCTATTCTTTTTTACTGGACATTTTTATTATCACTTTATTTAACTTGATTGCAGTATGTGCAATATTTAGATGCTGCTCCTGAGCCATAATTAAATAACCTTGTTTGTAGAAAGGTCCTATTTTATTTTCATATTGGAATTGTTCAATTTTTTTGACACTTGAGAGAAAAAAAATGGCAGCTGTTTAAAAAACCCATACATAAATATGTTGTTCCAATTCATATCTTTTAAGTTCTCATCCTTGCATTAGAACAGTTTGATGGCATAAGAGCAGTTAACAGTTTGATGGTATCATGTGGTAATGCTCTCTGAAATTAGCCCATGATAGAAGGTGATAGATAGACAGATTCATCCAATCACCTGCCAAGTATTTTTGAAAGTACCTGCCCTTTTCCAAACAGCTTCCAATTAAGCTTTCCTAGATGGTTGTGTGAAACAAACCACCTGAGTCAGGTTAGTAATGCTCCATCACATGTTTTAATCTGAAGCTTGATTTTAAAGCAACCCAACTTTAAAGCAACCCAATGTAAGTTTAGTTCTGTCACTCGTAGCTCGGGCTGTGGGGGTGCTAGAGGAGGGAGCCTCTAAGTCCCCTGAAGACTGACAAACAAACTGCACGTTGATACGACCTTCCTAGCCGGAGATATGGCCACACTTTACAAAAACTTCCTTTGGGTCGCTTTAAAAAATAATAATCGCAAATTAAATCTTAATCGCAATATCTGTCCAAATAATCGCAATTAGATTTTTCCCCAAAATCGTGCAGCCCTAGTCAGAGGTCAGAGGTCAGAGTGTTAGAGGTCAGAGGTCAGAGTGTTAGAGGTCAGGGGGTCAGAGGTCAGGGTGTTAGAGGTCAGAGGTCAGGGTCTTACCTGCCGTGGGGGTCAGAGGCGTGGGGGTCGGCCCCCCAGTCCAGCAGGGTGACACACACCTCCACGTGCCCCTGTCTGGAGGCCAGGAGCAGGGGGCTGAGCCCCCCCTACACACACACACACACACACACACACACACACAGTCAGAGCTGACCCTGTCTGGAGGCCAGGAGCAGGGGGCTGAGCGCCCCCTACACACACACACACACACACACACACACACACACACACACAGTCAGAGCTGACCCTACTGTGAGAAGCCGCACGCACACACACGCACTCTGGCATGACTTACATTTACATTTACATTTTTGGCATTTAGCAGACACCTTATTCCAAAGCGACTTACAATCAATACATTTGACTAAGCATGTGAATCATCAGTCCACCATTCGTGGCAGGAAGAGTAATCTAGCTCAGGCCCGGGGCCACTGATAGAAGGAGAAACCTTCTTCTATCACCTTCTTTTAAAACTTTTTTTTTATTTTTTTTATTTTTTTTTATACTGGAGGAACAGAGAAACAGTGCAAGGGGGGCAATAGAAGTTCTTAGGGACACAGTAGAGGGGAAAGCGGACGTCTTTAGGAGACGTAGTGCTGAGGGCAGAAGATGTCTCAGGAGGAGCAGTTAAGGTGTAACCTGAAGAGGTGGGTCTTCAGACTTATTAACAAGTCTCTAAGACCCTCTTAGATTAGATAGATGTAGTTATAATGGATGTGTGAATGTGTTATACAGGGTTAGGGGTACGTACTGCGTCTGGGAGGTTGACAGGACACTTGTGTTCACACAGTAGAGAGACGATCAGGACACTCCCACTGGCTGCTACACACACACACACACACACACACACACACTTTACAAATCATTTGCAGCATGATGTATTTACACTAGACGGCCAAAGGCGTCTGGTGACATTCAGCATTCCATCTCTACTAACCCATCTCTACTAACCCATCTCTACTAACCCATCTCTACTAACCCATCTGTACTAACCCATCTCTACTAACCCATCTCTACTAACCCATCTCTACTAACCCTCTACTAACCCATCTCTACTAACCCATCTCTACTAACCCATCTCTACTAACCCACCTCTACTAACCCATCTCTACTAACCCATCTCTACTAACCCATCTCTACTAACCCCTACTAACCCATCTCTACTAACCCACCTCTACTAACCCTCTACTAACCCATCTCTACTAACCCATCTCTACTAACCCATCTCTACTAACCCATCTCTACTAACCCACCTCTACTAACCCATCTCTACTAACCCATCTCTACTAACCCATCTCTACTAACCCATCTCTACTAACCCATCTCTACTAACCCTCTACTAACCCATCTCTACTAACCCATCTCTACTAACCCATCTCTACTAACCCACCTCTACTAACCCATCTCTACTAACCCATCTCTACTAACCCATCTCTACTAACCCCTACTAACCCATCTCTACTAACCCACCTCTACTAACCCTCTACTAACCCATCTCTACTAACCCATCTCTACTAACCCATCTCTACTAACCCATCTCTACTAACCCACCTCTACTAACCCATCTCTACTAACCCATCTCTACTAACCCATCTCTACTAACCCATCTCTACTAACCCACCTCTACTAACCCATCTCTACTAACCCATCTCTACTAACCCATCTCTACTAACCCTTCTCTACTAACCCATCTCTACTAACCCACCTCTACTAACCCATCTCTACTAACCCTCTACTAACCCATCTCTACTAACCCATCTCTACTAACCCATCTGTACTAACCCTCTACTAACCCATCTCTACTACTCTGATACGGTCTCTGACGGGGAGAAAGCAGGTTTAGCAGGGTCAGGGATATAGGAGATATATAGGAGATATAGGAGAGATATAGGAGATATAGGAGAGATATAGGAGAGATATAGGAGAGATATAGGAGAGATATAGGAGAGAGATAGGAGAGATAGGAGATATAGGAGATATAGGAGAGATATAGGAGGGATATAGGAGAGATAGGAGATATAGGAGAGATATAGGAGAGATATAGGAGATATAGGAGATATAGGAGATATAGGAGATATATAGGAGAGATAGGAGAGATATAGGAGAGATATAGGAGAGATAGGAGATATATAGGAGAGATATAGGAGATATAGGAGAGATATAGGAGATATAGGAGATATAGGAGGGATATAGGGGAGATATAGGAGATATAGGAGAGATATAGGAGATATAGGAGAGATATAGGAGAGATAGGAGAGATAGGAGAGATACAGGAGATATAGGAGAGATATGAGATATAGGAGATATAGGAGAGATATAGGAGATATATGAGATATATAGGAGAGATATAGGAGATATAGGAGATATATAGGAGAGATAGGAGAGATATAGGAGAGATATAGGAGATATAGGAGAGATATGAGAGATATAGGAGAGATATAGGAGAGATATAGAAGATATAGGAGAGATATAGGAGATATAGGAGAGATATAGGAGATATAGGAGATATAGGAGATATAGGAGATATAGGAGGGATATAGGAGAGATATAGGAGAGAGATATAGGAGAGAGATATAGGAGAGATATAGGAGATATAGGAGAGATATAGGAGATAAAGGAGAGATATAGGAGAGATATAGGAGGGATATAGGAGAGATATAGGAGAGAGATATAGGAGGGATATAGGAGAGATATAGGAGAGATATAGGAGATATAGGAGAGATATAGGAGAGATATAGGAGAGATATGAGATATAGGAGAGATATAGGAGAGATATAGGAGAGATAGGAGATATAGGAGGGATATAGGAGGGTTAGAGTTACGGGTTAGGGGTCAGGGTTAGGGTTCAGGGGTCAGGGTCAGGGGTCAGGGTTAGGGGTCAGGTTCTTACCAGCGTGGTGCAGGGCGTTCCTCCCTGAGCCATCCACAGCATCGATCACACACCTCCCCTGACACACACACACACACACACACACACACACACACAATGAAAAAATATTAATCCGAAAATATGTAGGTGTGTCTGTAGCAGTGGAGGCTCCTCCATAGAGGTGGAGGAGGCCTGGCCTCCCCAATAATTTGAGAGAAGAGAGAGAGAGATTTAAAAAAGCAATAATTATATTTTTTATCAGACACACAACATACAATTCAGAACAATACTTCATCCATTTCTAATATTTATCCTGCAGAACAGCACTCATACACGCGTGTGGCGGAAAAAGGTACTACACGGAGGCCAGGCCTCCTGTCGGAAAGTGGTTTCTCATAGAAGTCAATGTAATGCAATTTTTTTCATGGCAATATGTGATTGGTCAAATCACTGAAAATGGGTGGGCACAGGAGGCCTGGCCTCCGTGTAGTACCTTTTTCCGCCACACGCGTATGAGTGCTGTTCTGCAGGATAAATATTAGAAATGGATGAAGTATTGTTCTGAATTGTATGTTGTGTGTCTGATTGACATAGTGTTTGAGTGCTTTTGACATGTCATTGATTGTATGTAGTATGTTGTGGTGAATGTTGTGAGCCTGAGCAGAAGGGACAATAGCTGCTGCAGGCGGACCAGAGATTCATGCCAATTGTTTTGTTTATTTGATGACCCATTGTGCAGGCAATAAAAGCTGCTTCATCCACCATCCTGAGAGTGTCCCAATCCCTTCAGTACCGCCAAACACAAATTAATAATTTTTAACAAAGAGAGATAAGAAGAACAGGGAACATTCCATCGCGAGTGAAGCGAGCAAGCGGAAAAAAAATTGGCCTCCTCAATTCTGGAAGTCACCAGCCTCCACTGGTCTGTAGGTGTGTGTGTGTGTGTGTGTGTAGGGGTGTCTGTAGGTGTGTGTGTAGGTGTGTGTGTGTAGGTGTGTATCTGTAGGTCTGTGTGTGTGTAAGTGTGTGTGTAGGTGTGTGTGTGCGTGTGTGTGTGCGTGTGTGTGTGTGTAGGTGTGTAGGTGTGTGTGTGTAGGTGTGTGTGTGTGTGTGTGTGTGTGTAAGTGTGTAAGTGTGTGTGTGCGTGTGTGTGTGCGTGTGCGTGCGTGCGTGTGTGTGTGTGTGTAGTTCCTACCTGGATCAGTCTTCTAACACACTCCTCCTGGCGGTTTTTGGCAGCGAGGTGTAAAGGGTTAAACCCTGTAAAACAGGAAGTGGTCATACCTGAGGATCTACATGACAGGAAGTGGTCATACCTGAGGATCTTCATGACAGGAAGTGGTCATACCTGAGGCGTCAGTGATTGACAGGTCGGGGGCGTGCTCCAGGATGACAGACAGACACTCTGATTGGCCGCTGCCGGCCGCCACGTGGAGGCTGGAGACACAACAACACTGTTACCATGGTAACGTCCACAGCACCAGTTACCATGGTAACGTCCACAGCAGGGGTTACCATGGTAACGTCCACATGATGACTCTGGAACATTTACATTTACATGTTTGTCATTTAGCAGACGTCTTATTCCAGAGCGACTTACAATCAACACATTTGGCTAGTAAGTGAATCATCATCACCAGTCGTAGCATCTTCCGTCGTAGACTGAAGACCCACCTCTTCAGGTTACACCTTAACTGCTTCTCCTGAGACATCTTCTGACCCTCACCACTACGTCTCCTAAAGACACCCGCTTTCCCCTCTACTGTGTCCCTAAGAACTTCTATCGCCCCCCTTGTACTGTTTCTCTGTTTCTCCAGTATTAAAAAAATATATATATATATATATATAAAAAAATAAAATAAAAAAGTTCTAGAAGAAGGTGGTAGAAGAAGGTTTCTCCTTCTATCAGTGGCCCCGGGCCCGAGCTAGAGTACTCTTCCTGCAACGAATGGTGGACTGATGATTCACATGCTTAGCATTCAAATGTATTGATTGTAAGTCGCTTTGGAATAAGGTGTCTGCTAAATGCCAAAAATGTAAATGTAAATGTAAATGTAAAAGTAATCTAGCTCAGGCCCAGGGCCACTGGTAGAAGGAAAAACCTTCTTCTAAACCTACAGGTTTAGGTCAGGGTGTCCTGGGTTAGGGTCAGGTTAGGGTCAGGTTAGGGTCAGGTTATGGTTAGGGTCAGGGTCAGGTTAGGGTCAGGGTCAGGTTAGGGTCAGGTTATGGTCAGGGTCAGGTCAGGGTCAGGTTAGGGTCAGGTCAGGGTCAGGTCAGGGTCAGGTTAGGGTCAGGTTAGGGTCAGGTTATGGTTAGGGTCAGGTTAGGGTCAGGTTATGGTTAGGGTCAGGTTAGGGTCAGGGTCAGGTTATGGTTAGGGTCAGGTTAGGGTCACTCACGCTGACTTGCCGTCTCTGTCCAGCTTGACGGCGCTGGCGCCTTTCCTGGCCAGCAGGGCGGCGACCTTCTCCACCTCCCCAAGCTCCACTGCAGAGAGCAGACGGTCATCATGCTTACCCCACTCATGAGCCTGGAGAGAGGAGGAGGTGGGAGGAGGGAGGAGGAGGAGGTGGGAGGAGGGAGGAGGAGGAGGAGGGGGAGGAGGAGGAGGGGGAGGAGGAGGAGGAGGAGGGGGAGGAGGAGGGGAGGAGGAGGAGGAGGAAGGAGGAGGAGGAGGAGGAGGGAGGAGGAGGAGGGAGGAGGAGGAGGTGGGAGGAGGAGGGAGGAGGTGGGAGGAGGAGGAGGAGGAGGGAGGAGGAGGAGGGAGGAGGAGGAGGGAGGAGGAGTCAGGAGGAGTCAGGAGGAGGTGGGAGGAGGAGGAGGAGGGAGGAGGGAGGAGGAGGAGGAGGGAGGAGGAGGAGGGAGGAGGGGGAGGAGGGAGGAGGAGGAGGGAGGAGGGGGAGGAGGAGGGAGGAGGGGGAGGAGGAGGGAGGAGGGAGGAGGAGGAGGGAGGAGGAGGGAGGAGGAGGAGGAGGGAGGAGGGGGAGGAGGAGGGAGGAGGAGGTAGGAGGAGGAGGAGGAGGGAGGAGGGGGAGGAGGAGGGAGGAGGAGGTAGGAGGAGGAGGAGGCGGAGGAGGAGGGAGGAGGAGGGAGGAGGAGGGAGGAGGGAGGAGGAGGAGGCGGAGGAGGAGGAGGAGGCGGAGGAGGAGGGAGGAGGGAGGAGGAGGAGGTAGGAGGAGGAGGAGGAGGCGGAGGAGGAGGTAGGAGGAGGAGGAGGAGGAGGAGGAGGAGGGAGGAGGAGAAGAGGAGATGATAATAGATACTAAATATATCTACTTGATATTAATATATACTATAATTGCCCGTAATCCAATACACACCCTATCCCTATCCATTAGATAAAGTCAGGATGCTCGGGTGTGGGTGTGTGTGGGTGGGTGTGGGTGGGAGAGATTCATGTCTGAGAGAAGATGGGATCTGTTCCTTAGCAACCTTCATGTGAATGCCTCCCACAGACCAGCATTCACTAGATAGATAGATAGATAGATAGGTAGGTAGGTAGGTAGGTAGAGAGACACAGACAGACAGACAGACAGATAGACAGATCTGTCTTAGGGCCCCTACTGTTCTCCCTCTATACCACTGGGGTCCCCTAGGGCTCTGTCCTAGGGCCCCTACTGTTCTCCCTCTATACCACTGGGGTCCCCCAGGGCTCTGTCCTAGGGCCCTTACTGTTCTCCCTCTATACCACTGGGGTCCCCCAGGGCTCTGTCCTAGGCCCCTTACTGTTCTCCCTCTATACCACTGGGGTCCCTCAGGGCTCTGTCCTAGGGCCCCTACTGTTCTCCCTCTATACCACTGGGGTCCCTCAGGGCTCTGTCCTAGGGCCCTTACTGTTCTCCCTCTATACCACTGGGGTCCCTCAGGGCTCTGTCCTAGGGCCCTTACTGTTCTCCCTCTATACCACTGGGGTCCCTCAGGGCTCTGTCCTAGGGCCCTTACTGTTCTCCCTCTATACCACTGGGGTCCCTCAGGGCTCTGTCTTAGGGCCCTTACTGTTCTCCCTCTACATATTCATAAAGTAGCATATTATACCGTAGCATAGCATAACATAGCATAGCATAACATAGCATAGCATAACATAGCTCTAACTTCAGAATAAACATCACTATGCATCATCACATCTCAGTAGATGAATGAATGAAAGTTCTTACGTCGCTCTTCCTGAACTTCGCTTTAAGGCTTTTCATGTTTGGGTCTGGTCCATATAGAGCTGAGGCTGGTCCATATAGTCTCCTAGTAGAGCTGGTCCATATAGTCTCCTAGCAGAGCTGAGGAAGACAGCATGAGTTAACCTGGAGACATCAGCACAACTCTACTATTACATCATGAGTTCTACTGATAGTTAGGGAGGGTAGTTAGGGAGGGTAGTTAGGGATGGTAGTTAGGGAGGGTAGTTACAGATGGTAGTTAGGGATGGTAGTTAGGGAGGGTAGTTACAGATGGTAGTTAGGGAGGGTAGTTAGGGAGGGTAGTTAGGGAGAGTAGTTAGGGAGGGTAGTAAGGGATGGTAGTTAGGGAGGGTAGTTAGGGAGGGTAGTTAGGGATGGTAGTTAGGGAGGGTAGTTAGGGAGGGTAGTTAGGGATGGTAGTTAAGGAGGGTAGTTAGGGATGGTAGTTAAGGAGGGTAGTTAGGGAGGGTAGTTAGGGAGGGTAGTTAGGGAGGGTAGTTAGGGAGGGTAGTTAAGGAGGGTAGTTAGGGAGGGTAGTTAGGGATGGTAGTTAAGGAGGGTAGTTAGGGAGGGTAGTTAGGGAGGGTAGTTAGGGAGGGTAGTTAGGGAGGGTAGTTAAGGAGGGTAGTTAGGGAGGGTAGTTAGGGAGGGTAGTTAGGGAGGGTAGTTAGGGAGGGTAGTTAGGGATGGTAATTAGGGAGGGTAGTTAGGGAGGGTAGTTAGGGAGGGTAGTTAGGGAGGGTAATTAGGGAGGGTAGTTAGGGAGGGTAGTTAGGGAGGGTAGTTAGGGATGGTAATTAGGGAGGGTAGTTAAGGAGGGTAGTTAGGGAGGGTAGTTAGGGAGGGTAGTTAGGGAGGGTAGTTAGGGATGGTAATTAGGGAGGGTAGTTAGGGAGGGTAGTTAGGGAGGGTAATTAGGGAGGGTAGTTAGGGAGGGTAGTTAGGGATGGTAGTTAGGGAGGGTAGTTAGGGAAGGTAGTTAGGGAGGGTAGTTAGGGAGGGTAGTTAGGGAGGGTAATTAGGGAGGGTAGTTAGGGAGGGTAGTTAGGGAGGGTAGTTAGGGAGGGTAGTTAGGGAGGGTAGTTAGGGAGGGTAATTAGGGAGGGTAGTTAGGGAGGGATGAAGTCCTACAAGAGGAAGATGACGGTTTAAGATGAATGAGCTTGTTTACAAAGTCTAATGAATATAAGACGATGTTGGACCATTCTAGACACAGAGAACATTCTACAGACACAGAGAACATTCTACAGACAGAGAGAACATTCTACAGACACGGAGAACATTCTACAGACAGAGAGAACATTCTACAGACACGGAGAACATTCTACAGACACGGAGAACATTCT
>NC_137689.1:77145585-77150585 GCF_963989245.1 Nansenia antarctica
TTTATACACAAACGAGTGCAGAAGCACCTACCCTAGCAATCGCATCCTAAAATTTTCGGATGACACTGCCATCCTTGCTTTAATTAAAAAGGACAGTGACCTAATTGACTATTATTCTGAAATCCAGAGGTTTGTTAAATGGTGTGATGTTAACTGCCTGGTTTTAAATGTTAAGAAGACTGAGGAGATGGTGTTCGACCCCAGAGGTGTTGGGGACCACAGGCCAAACAATCCATCTCTCAGGTCGCCTCTTACAAGTATCTTGGGGTTTTCATTGACAACTCACTCACCTGGAGCACTCATGTAGACAGCCTTTGTAGCAGATTACAACAACGACTACACTTCCTACGCCGCCTTAGAGTTCATGGTGTTGACCAAAAATGTATGCTACTCTTCTACCAGTCTGTCTTAGAGAGTCTCATCAGATACGGCATTACATCTTGGTTTGGTAACCTATCTGTACAACTAAGGTCCAAACTGGTCCGACTGATACAGACTGCATGGAAGATCATAGGGGTGAAAGACCACTCATCCCTGCAGTCTATTTTTGAACAGGCTACTCTCAGACAGGCTAATAGAATTCTCATGAATCCCTCCCATGTCCTACATGCAGAGTATGAACTGCTGCCCTCTGGGAGGAGGTTCAGAGTCCCCCGCGCTAGATTAAATAGATTTAAACATTATTTTATTCCCGTTTCTGTTAAACTTTTAAACTGCACCAGATGAATGTAACATATCTTGCTTATCGTTTTATTTCCACTCTTGTTTTAATCAGGGCCGCCTTCTGTTTGTGTGCTAATATTCTGTATTGTCTGTTGCTCTTTGTTGGCTGCTGTGGGGTGTAAGCCCAATACACATTTCCCAGTGATGGGACAATAAAGTGACTTTTGACTTTGACTTGACTTTTGACTGTCTCTCTCTCCCCCTCCCTCCCTCCCTCTCTGTCTCTCCCTCCCTCCCTCTCTCTCTCTCCCCCTCCCTCCCCCTCCCTCCCTCCCTCCCTCTCTCTCTCTCTCTCTCTCTCTCTCTCCCCCTCCCTCCCTCCGTCCCTCCCTCTCTCTCTCTCTCCCTCCCTCCCTCCCTCTCTCTCTCTCTCTCTCTCTCTCTCCTCCTCCCTCCCTCTCTCTCTCCTCCCCCCCTCCCTCTCTCGCCGGGCCACCATTGTATATAAGAATGTGTTCTTAATGACTTACAGGGTCTGTAACCCGACCCCTCACTTCAGACCAGGGGGTGGCAGGGGGAGGGGCTAGAGCAGTGGGAGGGGCTAGAACAGTGGGAGGGGCTAGAACAGAGGGAGGGGCTAGAACAGTGGGAGGGGCTAGAACAGTGGGAGGGGCTAGAACAGTGGGAGGGGCTAGAACAGTGGGAGGGGCTAGAACAGTGGGAGGAGCTAGAGCAGTGGGAGGGGCTAGAGCAGTGGGAGGGGCTAGAACAGAGGGAGGGGCTAGAGCAGTGGGAGGGGCTAGAACAGAGGGAGGGGCTAGAGCAGTGGGAGGGGCTAGAGCAGTGGGAGGGGCTAGAACAGTGGGAGGGGCTAGAACAGTGGGATGGGCTAGAACAGTGGGAGGGGCTAGAGCAGTGGGAGGGGCTACCTGTGAGCAGGGCGTGGTAGTGCAGACCTCTCTCCTTGTCCTGATAGGAGCAGACGTCAAACAGATACGCCTTCACCGGCCCGTCAATGAAGTCGGCCGCAAAGTCAAACAGAACGACTCCGAACATCACCATGACGATGGCCCAGGTGCTCCGCAACGACCGGTCCTGAACCACCGCTGCCAAACACACAAACACGCTACTGTTATTACTGAAACACGCTACTGTTATTACTGAAACACGTTACTGTTATTACTGAAACACGCTACTGTTATTACTGAAACACGCTACTGATATTACTGAAACATGTTAGTGTTATTACTGAAACACGCTACTGATATTACTGAAACATGTTACTGTTATTACTGAAACACGCTACTGATATTACTGAAACATGTTAGTGTTATTACTGAAACATGTTAATGTTATTACTGAAACACGTTAATGTTATTACTGAAACACGTTAATGTTATTACTGAAACACGTTAGTGTTATTACTGAAACATCATCCCTCTATAGTTATCAACAGGTGAAGTGAGTCACCTCTACAGGTATGAGTGGTCTGTGATGTCACCTCTACAGGTATGAGTGGTCTGTGATGTCACCTCTACAGGTATGAGTGGTCTGTGATGTCACCTGATATGACGGCGTCCCCGTTGAGGAAGAGGGTGAGTCCGACCAGCATCATGAGTCCGAGGGCCAGGATGTAGGGCCTCCGCCGGCCCCAGGGGGAGCGGCACCAGTCGCTGGCCGAGCCGATGACGGGCTGCAGCATGAAGCCCAGCACGGGGCTGATCAGCCACACCAGGCTGTACAGGTGGGAGGGCAGGCCCACGCTCAGCAGCACCGGGGTGACGAAGGCCGCCTCCACCGCGTAGCAGAACTCCCGGCCGAACATGGCGGTGGCATGGAGCAGCAGACGCCCCCGGGACCGCCGGGGAGGCTCCGCCCCCTCCAACAGCCCCGCCCCCTCCAACAGCCCCGACTCCTCCAACAGCACCTCCTCCTTAGAGGAGCAGGGGGTCGACCCTGACCCAGTCATCTGACCCTAACCCAACACTAACTAACCCTAACCCAACCCTAACTAACACTAACTAACCCTAACCCTAACCCAACCCTAACTAACACTAACTAACCCTAACCCAACCCTAACTAACCCTAACCCAACCCTAACTAACCCTAACTCAACCCTAACTCAACCCTAACTTAACCCTAACTAACCCTAACTCAACCCTAACTAACCCGAACCTGCCTGAGAAACACTCAACCCTACAACCAACCTGGACTCTGTAACCCTAACCTAGCCTCTCCTCTCTCTCTCCTCTCTTCTCTCCTCTCCTCTTCTCTCCTCTTCTCTCCTCTCTTCTCTCTCTCCTCTTCTCTCCTCTCCTCTCCTCTTCTCTCTTCTCTTCTCTTCTCTTCTCTTCTCTCTCTCCTCTCTCTCCTCTCTCCTCTCTTGTGCGTAGCGTCACCACTCAGATACGCTCTGGTGAGACGAAGTGTAAGAGAGGCAGAGAAAGAAAGAGAGACAGAAGGGGGAGGAGAGAGAGAGGCAGAGAAAGAAAGAGAGAGAGAAGGGGGAGGAGAGAGAGAGGCAGAGAAAGAAAGAGAGAGAGAAGGGGGAGGAGAGAGAGAGGTGTGGTGGATTTACATGAATGAAGTGAACTTAACATTCTTCCCAACATTCCTTGAGGTCTTTGTAGTGACGGGGAGATCACATGACCAGAACTGTTTAGCTAGTTAGTGGTCAACCCTAACCCAACCCAACCCTAACCTAACCTAACCCAACCCAACCCAACCCAACCCAACCCTAACCCTAACTAACCCAATGTTAGGGGAAGTAACAAGGTAGTTTATGACACCAGATGAACTCTGAGCTGTAAAGGTTCTACAGGGTGCTGACTGCTGCAGCAGGTCAGCTGATGATCATGTGACCCCTGGGGGGTCAGACAGTAGAGGATTCCTACAAGAGCCTCTTCTCCTCACTTAACACACACACTCTACCCCCCTACACACACACACACACACACACACACACGCTACCCCCCCTACACACGCTACCCCCCCCCCCCCACACACACACACACCCTAACCCTCTACCCCACACACACACACCCTAACCCTCTACCACACACACACACACACACACACACACACACACACACCCTCTAACCCTCTACCCCCCCCACCCTACACAATAAAACAAACTGACATATTATCTCAAGTATTTTTATATAAATTGTCAAAAAATCAAAATTCATTCATTTACATTCAAGAAGGCACACGAACCCTGACTCTGACTAACCCTAACCCTGATGCAGTTAGCATCAACGCAGTTAGCATCAACGCAGTTAGCATCAACACAGTTAGCATCAACACAGTTAGGGCTAGGTAACACTAGGTGTTACCATGGTGACAAGGTGTAGTACGTAGCAATAATGTGTGAATGAGGTCATAAACAATCTAAATTCATTCATTTACATTCAAGAAGGCACACGAACCCTAACCCTGATGCAGTTAGCATCAACGCAGTTAGGGCTGTTAGTGACAAGGTGTAGTACGTAGCAATAACGTGTGAATGAGGTCACAGCAGAAACATGCTGTTTTACTGATGTCAATCAATCAATTAGTTTCATCCTAGAGTGCTTCCTGCTGGGTTGACCAATCGCAGGGCAGAGGGGGTGTGGCTACAGCTTGGCGTTGGCATGGTGACACTCCGCCGCTCCTGAGCCCAGCAGCTGGCTGATCTGGGCGGGCGTGAGGCCCAGCTCCTGCAGCACGGCCTGGGTGTGCTCCCCGGGGAGGGGGTCCGGGGAGGGGAGGGGCCTGGCGGGGGTGCGGGACAGCAGGGGGGCGGGGCGTGGAGACTCCGCCCCCTCAGGACCAACCAGGAACGACCCCCGTGCCCGGGGGTGGGGGTGGGCACTCACCTGTAAGTAAGTAAGTCATGTTTATTTATATAGCATAACCATAACCCTACATAACACACCACAACACAACCCTAACCATAACCCTACATAGCACACCACAACACAACCCTAACCATAACCCTACATAGCACACCACAACACAACACAACCCTAACCCTACACACCACAACACAACCCAAAGCGCTTGGTAAAAGAGAAACAACAGATAAAGAAACACTAAAAACAAGGTGCAACACAGAAGTGCAGAAATAAAAGTACAAAAAGTGCAGTGTCACCTCAGGTCAAAGGCCAAGGAAAAAAGGTGTGTTTTTGTATTTTTTAAAAAAGCCTCTCTACCCCAGAGTCCATGGCAACCGCCCCAGAGTCCATGGCAACCACCCCAGAGTCCATGGCAACCACCCCAGAGGGAAGGCTACCCCAGAGGGGCAGTAGAAGACTGTCTGAGGGGCAGTAGAAGGCTGTCTGAGGGGCAGTAGAAGA
>NC_137689.1:77155585-77230585 GCF_963989245.1 Nansenia antarctica
CCCCTCCCAGGGGTAACTCACCATGCTGCAGTCTATCACCTGGCCCCTCCCTGAGTGGTTCCTCTCCAGCAGGGCTAGTAGGACCCCCAGGGTGCAGGTCAGCCCCCCCCCCGCGAAGTCGGCCAGCAGGTTCAGAGGAGCCGACGGCTTCTCCCCAGCACGCCCCAGCATGGACAACAGCCCTGGGGGGGGCAGGGGGGTTAGACCCAACACTTAAATCTCTAGTTACATAAAAATAAAGTTACAACCATGTTAGAGAGGACTACACATTTCCATCTACGGTGCGTCACCATCTAGTGTCACAAGTTTGCTGTACCCAGGTGTTTCCTTATCTGCTTTTTGAACACACGTTCACTTGTCAGGTTTATAATCTCTGTTGGTAGAAGGTTCCATGACTTCATGGCTCTGTATGCCACCGTGCGTCTAAGAACATTGGTGTTAGATTTAGGGAGTGAAAACCTTCCTTCTGTTACTCGTCTAGTGACAGAGGTATGTGAAGCCACGTTATTATCTAGTTTGGTATACTGATCTGCTGGAGTTTTAGAATGTAAAAGGCTCCATGTTGACAAAAGAAGTGCAGCGGCCAACCTGTCTTCCACTTTTAGCCATTGGAGACTAGCATGCATGACATGACATGCTAACCCTAACCCTGCTGTACCCTGAACTGTAACTGCTGTCTGCTCAGGTCTTTGTAGTATAACTGCTGTCTGCTCAGGTCTTTGTAGTATAACAGCTGTCTGCTCAGGTCTGTGTAGTGTTAGCTGTCTGCTCAGGTCTTTGTAGTATAACTCCTGTCTGCTCAGGTCTTTGTAGTATAACTCCTGTCTGCTCAGGTCTGTGTAGTATAACTCCTGTCTGCTCAGGTCTTTGTAGTATAACTGCTGTCTGCTCAGGTCTTTGTAGTGTAACTGCTGTCTGCTCAGGTCTTTGTAGTATAACTCCTGTCTGCTCAGGTCTGTGTAGTGTAACTGCTGTCTGCTCAGGTCTTTGTAGTATAACAGCTGTCTGCTCAGGTCTTTGTAGTGTAACTGCTGTCTGCTCAGGTCTTTGTAGTGTAACTGCTGTCTGCTCAGGTCTTTGTAGTATAACTGCTGTCTGCTCAGGTCTTTGTAGTATAACTGCTGTCTGCTCAGGTCTTTGTAGTGTAACTGCTGTCTGCTCAGGTCTTTGTAGTGTAACTGCTGTCTGCTCAGGTCTTTGTAGTGTAACTGCTGTCTGCTCAGGTCTTTGTAGTATAACAGCTGTCTGCTCAGGTCTGTGTAGTATAACTGCTGTCTGCTCAGGTCTTTGTAGTGTAACTGCTGTCTGCTCAGGTCTTTGTAGTATAACTGCTGTCTGCTCAGGTCTTTGTAGTGTAACTGCTGTCTGCTCAGGTCTTTGTAGTATAACTGCTGTCTGCTCAGGTCTTTGTAGTGTTAGCTGTCTGCTCAGGTCTTTGTAGTGTAACTGCTGTCTGCTCAGGTCTTTGTAGTGTAACTGCTGTCTGCTCAGGTCTTTGTAGTGTAACAGCTGTCTGCTCAGGTCTTTGTAGTATAACAGCTGTCTGCTCAGGTCTTTGTAGTGTAACAGCTGTCTGCTCAGGTCTTTGTAGTGTTAGCTGTCTGCTCAGGTCTTTGTAGTGTAACTGCTGTCTGCTCAGGTCTTTGTAGTGTAACTGCTGTCTGCTCAGGTCTTTGTAGTATAACTGCTGTCTGCTCAGGTCTGTGTAGTATAACTGCTGTCTGCTCAGGTCTGTGTAGTATAACTGCTGTCTGCTCAGGTCTTTGTAGTGTAACTGCTGTCTGTTCAGGTCTTTGTAGTGTAACTGCTGTCTGCTCAGGTCTTTGTAGTGTAACAGCTGTCTGCTCAGGTCTTTGTAGTATAACTGCTGTCTGCTCAGGTCTTTGTAGTGTAACTGCTGTCTGCTCAGGTCTTTGTAGTATAACTGCTGTCTGCTCAGGTCTTTGTAGTGTAACTGCTGTCTGCTCAGGTCTGTGTAGTATAACAGCTGTCTGCTCAGGTCTTTGTAGTATAACAGCTGTCTGCTCAGGTCTTTGTAGTGTAACTGCTGTCTGCTCAGGTCTTTGTAGTGTAACTGCTGTCTGCTCAGGTCTGTGTAGTGTAACTGCTGTCTGCTCAGGTCTTTGTAGTGTAACAGCTGTCTGCTCAGGTCTTTGTAGTGTAACTGCTGTCTGCTCAGGTCTGTGTAGTGTAACAGCTGTCTGCTCAGGTCTGTGTAGTGTAACTGCTGTCTGCTCAGGTCTTTGTAGTGTAACTGCTGTCTGCTCAGGTCTTTGTAGTGTAACTGCTGTCTGCTCAGGTCTTTGTAGTGTAACTGCTGTCTGCTCAGGTCTTTGTAGTATAACTGCTGTCTGCTCAGGTCTTTGTAGTGTAACTGCTGTCTGCTCAGGTCTGTGTAGTATAACTGCTGTCTGCTCAGGTCTGTGTAGTATAACAGCTGTCTGCTCAGGTCTGTGTAGTGTAACTGCTGTCTGCTCAGGTCTGTGTAGTATAACTGCTGTCTGCTCAGGTCTTTGTAGTATAACTGCTGTCTGCTCAGGTCTTTGTAGTATAACTGCTGTCTGCTCAGGTCTTTGTAGTGTAACTGCTGTCTGCTCAGGTCTGTGTAGTATAACTGCTGTCTGCTCAGGTCTGTGTAGTATAACTGCTGTCTGCTCAGGTCTTTGTAGTATAACTGCTGTCTGCTCAGGTCTTTGTAGTGTAACTGCTGTCTGCTCAGGTCTTTGTAGTATAACTGCTGTCTGCTCAGGTCTTTGTAGTATAACTGCTGTCTGCTCAGGTCTTTGTAGTGTAACTGCTGTCTGCTCAGGTCTGTGTAGTATAACTGCTGTCTGCTCAGGTCTGTGTAGTATAACTGCTGTCTGCTCAGGTCTTTGTAGTGTAACTGCTGTCTGCTCAGGTCTTTGTAGTGTAACTGCTGTCTGCTCAGGTCTGTGTAGTATAACTGCTGTCTGCTCAGGTCTGTGTAGTATAACTGCTGTCTGCTCAGGTCTTTGTAGTATAACTGCTGTCTGCTCAGGTCTTTGTAGTGTAACTGCTGTCTGCTCAGGTCTTTGTAGTGTAACTGCTGTCTGCTCAGGTCTGTGTAGTGTAACTGCTGTCTGCTCAGGTCTTTGTAGTGTAACTGCTGTCTGCTCAGGTCTTTGTAGTGTAACTGCTGTCTGCTCAGGTCTGTGTAGTGTTAGCCCAAACTATCTGTGACAGAACCAGAGAAGTAACAACCACTTTCCTTAGATCAGCTGTGAGATAGTTTCTGCATCGTCTGACTACGGCTAGTGCTTTGCCCATTTTATTGACAATAGTGTCAATGTGCTTTGACCAGGACAGTTTGTCATCAAGGGTGATTCCCAATAGCTTAGTTTGTTTTACTTGCTGAATAGATGTTCCTTCAATACACAGTCTAAGCTCTGGCTCTGCTCTGAGAGATTGATTTGACCCAAAGATTATGCTTTTTGTTTTGGCTAAGTTAAGTACCATCTAGTTTTCATGGACCCACTTTCCAATGGAGCTTAGCTCCCTGTTTAGTATGACTGTCAGTTCCTCTGCTGTTTTTGCTGATGCATAATACTGTAGTGTCGTCCGCGTACATACTTCAGTTTGCGTGTCTTAGTATTTGAGGTAGATCATTAGTAAAAACAGAGTAGTGGGCCTAAGCAGCTTTCCACACTGTTTGAGTAGCTTCCATTAAAAAGACTCTGTGATCCCTTAAATAACTTTCCATCCAGGTGGCTGCAGATGGTTTAAAACCAGAACAAACCAGTTTTTCTAGAAGAAGTTTATGTTCAATAACATTGAACGCTGCTGTAAAATCTAAAGGAACTGCTCCACAGATCATTCTGTTGTCTAAGTCTCTATACCAGTCATCTGACATTTGCGTCAGTGCTGTGCATGTGGAATGTCCCTTTCTGTAGGCATGCTGATACTTTGTTAACAGATTGTTTACTGACAGGTATTCAGGGTTAGGGGTACAGGGTTAGGGGTACAGGGTTAGGGGTACAGGGTTAGGGGTACAGGGTTAGGGGTACAGGGTTAGGAGTACAGGGTTAGGTGTACAGGGTTGGGAGTACAGGGTTGGGGGTACAGGGTTAGGGGTACAGGGTTAGGGGTACAGGGTTAGGGGTACAGGGTTAGTACAGGGTTAGGGGTACAGGGTTAGGGGTACCTGACATGGCGAGGTAGTTGATGTCGTGCCCGGCGGCGGGGGCCAGGGGGCCAGTCTGGCCGTAGCCGGTCAGCCGGGCGTAGATGAGACCCGGGTTCTCCTGCAGCAGCTGCTCTGGACCCAGACCCAGCTTCTCCATCACCCCTTAACCACAACACAACCACACCTTAACCACAACACAACCACACCTTAACCACAACACAACCACACCTTAACCACAACACAACCACACCTTAACCACAACACAACCACACCTTAACCACAACACAACCACCCCTTAACCACAACACAACCACCCCTTAACCACAACACAACCACCCCTTAACCACAACACAACCACCCCTTAACCACAACACAACCACCCCTTAACCACAACACTAACCACACCTTAACCACAACACAACCACACCTTAACCACAACACAACCACCCCTTAACCACAACACAACCACACCTTAACCACAACACTAACCACAACCTTAATAATAATAACTTACATTTATATAGCGCCTTTCAAAAACCCAAGGAAGCTTTACAAGGGAATGAACGGACAGACAAAACAGAAAACAAACAAAGCAAAACTGAAACAATGACAAGGGGCCAAAGGCCTTGGAGAACAGATGTGTTTTGAGGGCTAGTTTGAAGGAGTCCAGAGTGGGAGTCCAGAGTGGGGGCGTTACGGATCACAGTCCCTGTCCCAGGCCACCATCCCACCCTGCCTGAAAACCTCAACAATCATCCCAGTCCCGAAGAAAAGCACGGTGAGCTGCCTAAACGACTACCGCCCGGTGGCACTCACACCAATCATCATGAAGTGCTTCGAGAAACTGGTCCGGGCCCACATAGTCACATGCCTCCCGCCCAACCTGGATCCATACCAGTTCGCCTACAGAGCCCACAGGTCCACAGAGGACGCCATCGCGACGACTCTCCACTCCACTCTATCCCACCTGGAGAGGGGGAACAGCTACGCGAGACTGCTCTTTGTGGACTTCAGCTCTGCTTTCAACACTATCCTTCCAGACAGGCTAGTGACCAAACTACTAGACCTGGGACTATCACACTCCATCTGCGCATGGATCAAGGACTTCCTGTCTGACCGCCCCCAGAGAGTGCGGGTGGGCCCCCACACCTCCACAGCCCTCAGACTCAGCACTGGGTCCCCCCAGGGCTGCGTGCTGAGCCCCATCCTCTACAACCTCTACACCTACGACTTCACCCCCGTCCACCCCAGCAACTCCATCATAAAGTTTGCAGACGACACCACCGTGGTGGGCTGCATCTCGGGGGGGACGAGGCAGCGTACAGGGATGAGGTGGAGCAGCTGGGCAAGCTGTGCAAGGTTAACAACCTGCTGCTAAACCAGCTAAAGACCCAGGAAATCATCGTGGACTTCAGGAGGAAAAAATCTGAGGTCC
Source organism: Nansenia antarctica (assembly GCF_963989245.1). Classification (NCBI taxonomy): domain Eukaryota; kingdom Metazoa; phylum Chordata; class Actinopteri; order Argentiniformes; family Microstomatidae; genus Nansenia; species Nansenia antarctica. The sequence goes on from NC_137689.1 coordinate 77,161,165, forward strand.
AGCCCCTGCTCGTCGATGGAGGGAGCGTGGAGAGAGTCTCAACTCTCCGATTCCTGGGGGTGCACATACAGGAGGACCTGTCCTGGAGGACCAACACAGCAGCCATCATCAAGAAGGCACAACAGCGGCTCTACTTCCTGAGAGTCCTCAGGAAATACCACCTCAGACAGGAGCTGCTTGTGACCTTCTACCGCTGCACAGTGGAGAGCATCCTCACCTACTGCATTTGTGTGTGGTTCTCCAGCTGCACAGCCGCAGAGAGGAAAGCGCTACAGAGAGTCGTGAGATCGGCCCAGAAGATCATCGGCGCCCCCTCCCCTCTCTGGAAGAGCTGTAGAACACACGCTGACTCAGGAAGGCCACCAAGATCTCCAAGGACCCATCCCACCCTGGGAACGAACACTTTGTTAGGCTGCGCTCAGGCAGGCGGTTCAGGACCATGTCCGCAAGGACAAATAGACTGAAGCTCAGCTTCTACCCTAGGGCCATTCAGGCCCTGAACACAGCAAAGACCTAGGTTCTAGGCCCTGGACAATCTAGACAACTTGATGGCAGCTACGAGATTGTAAAACATAAGTGCAATATTGAAATACAACTGTGAACATTTCAAACCTGCTAACTGCGACACTTTAAATGAATGTGCAACAATACTATGTGCAATATGACAACCCTTGTGTACATAAGGTTCAGATATAGGAAAAGTTAGGATATTTATAGCATAGCATAGAGTACAGCACAGTGTTTTATTGTATAGTATAGTAGTATAGTATAGTAGATAGTGTACATAGCCTTTATTTATGTAAACCAGCTCTTTTCCCTTTTTTATTTTACCCTTGGCCCTCTTGTTTTTAGTCTTTTTCCAAGCACCAGGGGAGCCCCCCCTACTACATTTTGTTGTATGGTACCTGTACTGTATTAATGACAATAAAGACCATTCATTCATTCATTCATTCATATGGGGAGAGAGTTCCAGAGAGTAGGTGCGGCCACGCTAAAGGCTCTGTCCCCAAAGGTCCGTAGGTTGGTGCGGGGGGTGGACAGCAGGCCCATGTCTGCGGACCGCAGGTTCCAGGAAGGGGTATGCTGGGGGAGGAGGTCAGTTAGGTACTAGGGGGCGCAGGCGTGGAGGGATTTGTAGGTGAGGAGGAGGATTTTGAATGTGATGCGGGACTTGACCGGGAGCCAGTGGAGGTGAATGAGGGTGGGGGTGATGTGCTGCCAGGGCTTGGTGTGGGTGAGGACCCTGGCAGCTGAGTTCTGCACGTACTGGAGCCTGTCCAGGGCTTTGCTGGGTACCTGAACATACTGGAGCCTGTCCAGGGCTTTGCTGGGTACCTGAACATACTAGAGCCTGTCCAGGGCTTTGCTGGGTACCTGAACATACTAGAGCCTGTCCAGGGCTTTGCTGGGTACCTGAACATACTAGAGCCTGTCCAGGGCTTTGCTGGGTACCTGAACATACTAGAGCCTGTCCAGGGCTTTGCTGGGTACCTGAACATACTGGAGCCTGTCCAGGGCTTTGTTGGGAACCCCGAACAGGACTCCATTACAATAGTCCAGACGGGAGGTGACGAAGGCGTGGATGAGGGTTTCGGCCACGGAGTCAGTGAGGGAAGCTCGTAGTCTGGCGATGTTTCTGAGGTGGAAAAAGGCGGATTTAGTGATCGATTTTATGTGGGAGTGGAAGGAGAGGGTGGAGTCCAGGATGACACCCAGGTTTCGGACTTCGGAGGATGGGGAGATGGAGCAGCCATCGACCTCGAGGATGAAGTCCCCAACCTTCCGGAGCAGCGCCTTGGGTGCCACAACCATGAGCTCTGTTTTCTTACTGTTGAGTTTGAGAAGGTTAGATGTCATCCAGGTTTTTATTTCGAGCAGGCTGGATGTGGTGGAGCTGAGGTAGATTTGGGTGTCGTCGGCGTAGCAGTGGTAGTTAAGGCTGTGACAACGGGAGCATGTAAATGGTGAAGAGGAGGGGTCCGAGTACAGAGCCTTGGGGGACACCTTGGTTGACTGGGGCTGGGGGGGAGCTTGAGCCGTGGATGGAGACAAACTGTTCCCTGTTGGAGAGGTATGATGTGAACCAGGAGAGGGCTGTACCAGTGACACCCAGGTGGGTGGAGAGGCGGTTGAGGAGGATGGTGTGGGAGACAGTGTGGAAGGCAGAAAAGAGGTCCAGGAGGATGAGGATACTGAAACTGAGTCAGCAGCAATGAGGAGATCATTGGTGATTTTAATGAGGGCGGTTTCCGTGCTGTGGTGGGATCTGAAGCCGGATTGTAGGGGCTCATAGAGCTCATGGTTGGACATGTACTGATGGAATTGACCAGCGGCTTCTCTTTCCAGGGTTTTACTCAGGAAGGGAAGGTTGGAGATCGGCCGGTGGTTGTGGAGGTCATCAGGGTCCAGACCAGGTTTCTTGAGGATGGGGGTGACTGAGGCAATTTTGAAGCTGGTGGGGACTATGCCAGATAGCAGGGAGGCATTAATAATGTCCACCATGTAGGGGCAGAGGGTGGGTAAGCAGTCCTTGACCAGGGCTGTGGGCATGGGGTCCAGTGAGCAGGTTGAGGTCTTGGCCAGGGTGACCAGCCTGGCGACCTGGGCAGCGTCCACTGGAGAGAAGGAGGAGAAGCAGTATTGGGGGGGGGGCACGGCGCTGGGTCGGGGTCGTCGTGTGGCTGGGGTGCAGGAGGAGCGGGGGGGCTGGTGCCCGGAGCTGCTGGTGGATGGAGTCGACCTTTGAGTGGAAGAAGTCCAGGAATTTGGGGTTAAATTCCTAACCCAGCCGGGTTTTGAGGGGGGCGAGGGAGTTGAGGCTGAGGGATAGGGCAGCGTTGTAGTGGGCTACCAGGCCATCCACCGTGGTGTCAGGGGGAGCCGAGGCCATGTGGGACACTATGAGGTTGGATAGGGCCGCAGGTGCACTCATAGATTTGATATTCCTAAATGAGATGGTGCGTTTGGGATGCTGCCTGGGCAGGGAGACCGGGACAGTGAAGAGGATGGCATGGTGGTCAGAAACAGCCAGGTCCAGGTTAGGGTTATGGTACAGCCAGGTCCAGGCACCGCAGGTCAGGGGGAGGGGGTCCAGTGGAGCACACCAAGTCCAGCGTGTGGCCTTTGGTGTGTGTGGGACCTTGGACATGTTGGGTGATGTTGAAGCAGTCCAGGAGTGATAGGAATTCAGCAGTGAATTTGCAGTTGCTGGTGTCCACGTGGATGTTGAAATCACCGAGCAGTAGAGTGGATCAGGATGTGGAGCAGAGGGAGGTGAGCAACTCAGACAGCTCTGCCATGAAGGTAGTGGAGGCTTTGGGTGGGCTAGGATGGCTAACCAAAACACAACACAACCACCTTAACCACGACACAACCACCTTAACCACAACACAACACAACCACAACCACCTTAACCACAGCATAGCAGATGTTGTGACCTCTGACCTTTGCGGAAGGGCTCCAGCAGCACGTCTGATTGGAGGAGGAGCCTCCGCAGCGTGGCCACGCCCCCGGGGGTCTTCAGGTTCAGCGCCAGCGACCGTTTCCCTCGGCCCTGAGGGTCCATCGTCACGGCGACCCGGGTCCGGTCCACACGGACCACCTTGGCCCCGAAGTCGGCCAGGATCATCCCACAGAGAGGCGCCGGGGCCAAGCCCGCCAGCTCCACCACACGCACCCCAGCCAGCGCCATGGCAACCTGACACACACACACAGCACCATGACAACCTGACACACACATACAGCGCCATGGCAACCTGACCTGACACATACACACACAGCACCATGGCAACCTGACACACACACACAGCACCATGGCAACCTGACACACACACACAGCGCCATGGCAACCTGACACACACACACACAGCACCATGGCAACCTGACACACACACACAGCACCATGGCAACCTGACACACACACACAGCGCCATGGCAACCTGACACACACACACACAGCACCATGGCAACCTGACACACACACACACACAGCGCCATGACAACTTGACACACACACACACAGCACCATGGCAACCTGACACACACACACACACACACAGCACCATGGCAACCTGACATACACACATACAGCGCTCCTTATATTAGATAGGAGGTATGTATGGTAGATATTATATTAGATAAGAGGTATGTATGGTAGATATTATATTAGATAGGAGGTATGTATGGTAGATATTATATTAGATAAGAGGTATGTATGGTAGATATTATATTAGATAGGAGGTATGTATGGTAGATATTATATTAGATAGGAGGTATGTATGGTAGATATTATATTAGATAAGAGGTATGTATGGTAGATATTATATTAGATAGGAGGTATGTATGGTAGATATTATATTAGATAGGAGGTATGTATGGTAGATATTATATTAGATAAGAGGTATGTATGGTAGATATTATATTAGATAAGAGGTATGTATGGTAGATATTATATTAGATAGGAGGTATGTATGGTAGATATTATATTAGATAAGAGGAGGTATGTATGGTAGATATTATATTAGATAAGAGGAGGTATGTATGGTAGATATTATATTAGATAAGAGGTATGTATGGTAGATATTATATTAGATAGGAGGTATGTATGGTAGATATTATATTAGATAAGAGGTATGTATGGTAGATATTATATTAGATAGGAGGTATGTATGGTAGATATTATATTAGATAGGAGGTATGTATGGTAGATATTATATTAGATAGGAGGTATGTATGGTAGATATTATATTAGATAAGAGGTATGTATGGTAGATATTATATTAGATAGGAGGTATGTATGGTAGATATTATATTAGATAGGAGGTATGTATGGTAGATATTATATTAGATAAGAGGTATGTATGGTAGATATTATATTAGATAAGAGGTATGTATGGTAGATATTATATTAGATAGGAGGTATGTATGGTAGATATTATATTAGATAAGGGGTATGTATGGTAGATATTATATTATCTAATTTAATAATTTTGCCATTTAGCAGACGCTTTTAATCCAATGCGATTTACAATTACGAATTACAGGGACATTCCCCCTGGAGTAACTGAGGGCAAAGTGCCTTACCCAAGGGCGCACTAGTAGTGGTGTGGTTACAGGAGGGATTTGAACTCACAACCTTCTGATCACAAGTTCAACTCACTACACCTATTATCTATACTCATTGACACTTATAAAACACGACATTGACACTTATAAAACACTTATAAAACAGATAGGAGGTATGTATGGTAGATATTATATAAAACACACGCACGTACCTTTCAGCACAACAACACCACGGGAGCGAAGTTCGCTGTTCTTCCTGGTGACGTCATAACCGCAGGGATACTTGGGAATTGAAGTTCTGAAAGCATCTTCTTCTGTTGGGTTTAACGGCAGCTTGCATCCTTCGCGTTGCACTACTGCCATCTTCTGGATTTATCCAATTCCTACATTGTCCATCTCGCCACAGTCTCCCTATCAGGGTGATCAACGTCCTGCCACTCTACTTGCCACCCCAGTTACACAGACCAACTGATATAATTTGTTGTATTATTATTATTGGATCTTTATTTTTTATTTTTAATCAGAATTCAGTGTAAATTTAGTTTTAAAAATAATATAATAAGTTTGAAAAATAAACTCAGTGTTCCACGCCTCCGGAATGTTTGCGCCCTGTTTCACCTGGAGAGATTCGAGTTTGCCTGCTGAGCTGTCTCTGGTGCTGTGCCGTGTGGAGCCTGTTCAGGTAACAGACGCATTTCAACCCGTTCACACGCTCACACACCACACCTTGTATTTCTCACGCAGAGAAATTACCAGGGGCGCCCACCAAGTTGCGCCGCTATTTTTAAAAATAGAACAGGTAGAGAATCAAGTGAGTTCCCTCTGGTTCCCCTAGAGTTCAGAAAGCCACGCACCAGCTAAGTAATCAACTAAAAACATATAGCTACCGAACAGCCAATCAGAAAATAATAGCATTGCTGTATCCGGGTAAAATGTTGATATTCCCGCTACAACAAACAACGTTCTGATTCCAACGGCACGGGCTGACTGGAGCTTTTGATTCAGATGCTGATCCTTCCTTCACTCACTCGTTCCATCAATCATATTCGCAAGCGTCACCTGCGTCACGTTGACCTGCTTCGGATACTGCTCTGTTTACGGAATACAGATAAGCATGCCTACCGCCGACCGTTCCTCTTGAGAACTCAACTGTCAAGCACTTTGGAATAGTATGGAATACATCAGAGATTATTATGATCGCAAGGTCGGCAGTGTTTGCATCCCTGATTGGTGTAGTGCACTAAGTAGCAGAAGCTGTGTACAGTGTTCATGGAAAGTAGTACAATTGCACTTTAAGTTGAGAAATATTGGCCCTGTATTGGTAATATGTTTTACTTTTAATATTAAAGAAATTATTCTAAAGAATATGATTGTATGGTTTTCTTGATAGCTGATTTATTTGTTGAATAATGTGACGATATGGCTGTGAGTGGGGAAATGCAAAGCATAGTGGGGTGAAAGCATGTGAACCAGGGACAGGGCTAGGGGGTGGCTACTTCTCAAGCCCCTGATGTTTTCCCACAAGCCCCGGTGTATAGTCAATATAATTCTAATTCATAATCGCCTCCATACTCTCAGTTAACTTAAGTTATGTGTTTTGCTTCACAAGCGTGCGTGTCTTAATTACAAACGTGTATGAAAAACATGTGCGTGGTCAGTGACAGTGAAGATGGCCACCAACACCTACAACAAAAAACACTGAGACTGTGTGTGTGTGATTTTTTATTTATTTATTTTTTTTGTACAAATTGATGTCATTTATCAGATCAAACCCCCGTCCCCCCCCCGCCGCCGCCAAAATCTCACTCTGAACTCTGTTCAAAAAATAATTTAGTTCAGGCGCGTTGACTCAAGGGGTCCTACCAGACACGTAACCATGCATGTTTAGATCCACACCAGGACTCCCTCCACCACCCTTCCACTGGTAAGTATCCACAGGTAGGTATTGTAACGTCCCAACTTGGACAGTGGTGGAATAACAACAGATAGCTTCTCTCATTTAACTGATCCTTTAATTGTTTAACTCGCATACCAACTTTCTCAATTCACCGGAGTTCTTCCTCTCTCCACGGTCTCAACACAACAACAACACGCATGCGCCCACCTCCACCAATCACAGGGGTGCATTGGCACACATGACACAACACAGTAACAGGGTTGCTACAGTATCCTCATGTCCTATTGTTATTGTTTAATTTTTCAATTCCTTTCTTTTTCAAATTTCAGTTCCAGGTGAGGTGATAGATACATGTTCTACTTTTCCTCTCTTAGGTCTGTGATACAGGTAAGCATTCCGGTTCCAGGTAAGTAGTAGGTAAGTATTCTACAATCCTCTTTATTTCAGATCCGACATACAGGTAAATATTAACCGTAACTTCTCACTCTTATTGTCTTGGCAAACTCAACAAGAAACCAAATACAGTGCCATTCCTTCACAAACAAGGAAAAAGAGCCCAATGTCCCCTCCCTAGAGAAACTCAGCCATCCCAACATGGGTTTGGCTCCCATTCCCCCCAGAGGAGAAACATGAGATGACAGTCATGGCCTGCACAGCTGAAATCAATTCACTAATCACCCAGCAGCTCACCTGAACAATCACCACTCCCTTTAGTCTGCAGTCCCACAGTGGAGGATTCAGTTCAACAAACACACTGTGGGAGGAACATGTGCTATTCATAGCTTTCATGTGACGTCACAGCATAGTGGAAACGCCCACGTGACGGGCAAAAGGCACTTTTTGCGGGCAAAACCCACGGGCAAAACCCACTTTTTGCGGGTTAATAACTTTGATTTCCCGTGGGTTAGGAAAATAATTCCAACGTGTCCGGATAGAGTAGAAGACAGGGAATCCAACACTATTTGAATGGTGTCAATCCTCCACTCCTATCACCGTGGACACAGCAAGGAGCGAATTCCCGGATATAAATATTCCCTCGCTCGCTGACAGCGGGAGTTGGGAGTTTCGTCCAGCAGCCGGTGAACGCCCGGTTGATCGAGTTTCATATTAAAAGTATATCTTCTCGGGGTGTCAGCGCGGTGGTTAAGGGCTCAAAATGACCGTATACTGATGGTGAATTTAGCAATAATAGTCTTATGTTTGTACCACCTCCATAACCGGTGTTATTCACGGGAAAAGCCGGTCAAGGAGGCACCCTTTGCAGGTCAATAACTTTGATTCTCCGGGGGTTATGATAATAATTCCAACGTGTCCGGATAGAGTAGAAGACAGGGAATCCAACACTATTTGAATGGTGTCAATCCTCCACTCCTATCACCGTCGTGTATCTTGAAAGTTCTTCATGGGTGAGGTGGTCTAAATAGTAGGCAGCCATGTTGAGCGATGTTGCTATGATACTTTTTGCCCGTCAGGTTGGTGGTTGCTAGGGAAGAAACCACGTGACTGAAAGCTATGAATTGCAGTGCTGTGCTCAACCAACTGTTTGCAGAGACCAGAGTGGCTGACGGTGAGATGACTTGGATGTGTGTTGTTTAAGCAATCACACGAGAGGGAGTGTGTTATACTGAATATCAGCACGGCTGTGATTCGGTCGTAGGTACGAGGCCGCCAGGCCGAGTACCGAAGACAATCACAGCCGTGCTGATATTCAGTATAACACACGACCTCGAGTGTGATATTGCTTTTATACAACAGTTCTACAGCGCAATTTATTAGTTAACAGTAATAAGTGACAACAGATTATTATTTGTTTGTTTATTCAATCATTTATTTTGGCTCCGTCAAGAAAAAATAGTTCCACAACGGGACTGTTCAACTGGACTGTTGGCTCGTAACCTGAACACAAACTAGCTACTTTGTATCGTGTACATTTATTTGTACATTTCCATGTATTGTGCAACCAGTGAAATATGACTCGGTTGACAGTCGCTTTGGTGGCTTTTGCATTGGGCGGAATTTTGGTCAGGTATTTTTCGAGAGATGCTACCGGGCAGAGGGGATTTCCTCGCGCCTCAAACATTGCGCCCCTACGATTTTCTCTGTCTCGCTCAAGTGGGTCTTTATGGTTTTTTGTTTCTTCATTGAATGTCATGGTGAAATACTTTTCTCCATTCTCATGACGTTTTAGTACGAATGAGTCAGGTTTGAGATCCCGGTTCCCCTCTTTACCCCTGCGTCCAAAGTGCAACTGAATATCATACCAGACCTTGTTCAGTAAACCTTTTGGATAGTCTGGATTTAATGTTGCAGAATATATCCATCTTCTGTTTCTGTTGTAGGCTATATGACCGTTAATGTAGTCTAATTAACGGTAATTTAACACCTGTGCGGCGGAGTGATACGTATAGTTAAAAGTCCCAGTGCTGTTATACTATATATCGTAACTCATGGAATGCCTCTTGTCCAATCAAATTACTTGGTCGGAACTAACTGTTGTATAATCTGTACTCGGCCTGGCGGCCTCGTACCTACGACCGAATCACAGCCGTGCTGATATTCAGTATAACACACTCCCTCTCATGTGATATTGCTTAAGTAAATTCCTTCATATTGTTTCTTAGCCGCTTATTTTTGTGTTTATACCTTTTCAAAGGTTTTTCACCTACTACTACTGCTACTACTTGTAAATCTGATGAAAAAGAGACAAAATTAAGTCCAAAATAAAAGGAGAAAGATAATTGCTGTGTGGTCATTGGATGCAGAAAGAGTGGAGTCCCAGTGAAACTCTGGTCAAACGGTCAAAGCCCTTTCAAGTTAGGAGAAGCACAGTAAACCATCACATAACTTGACAGTTAGTGTGTTAGTGTGTAGTGTGTTAGTGTGTTAGTGTGTAGTGTGTTAGTGTGTAGTGTGTTAGTGTGTAGTGTGTTAGTGTGTAGTGTGTTAGTGTGTTAGTGTGTAGTGTGTTAGTGTGGTAGATTGTAGTGTGTAGTGTGTAGTGTGTTAGTGTGTAGTGTGTAGAGTGTAGTGTGTTAGTGTGTAGTGTTTAGTGTGGTAGTGTGTAGTGTGGTAGTGTGTAGTGTAGTGTGTAGTGTGTTAGTGTGTAGTGTGTAGTGTGTAGTGTGTAGTGTGTTAGTGTGGTAGTGTGTAGTGTGTTAGTGGTTTGTGTGTAGTGTGTTAGTGTGTAGTACTGGAAAAGAACCATTTTCTTTCCGTTCATCGACCACCTGACCACAGAGGTGAGAGACAGAGTATGCCTTGCACTGCCACGTCTTAAAGCCCAGTACCTTCTACCCGACAAATTGCCACTGTTGACGGACAGTTTATGGAGGGAGATCAAGGAGGAGTATGGTGCGCTGATGCCCAGTGTTGACACTGCAGATATGGAGCTTAATCTGTGGAGGGAGCGCAACAGGCCGCATGATACACCTGTCACCAGTGACATCCTCCAAGTTCTGAGACTAACCGCAGACTTCTACCCCAGCCTGCATACTGTCTGATTGATTGATTGATTGAAAACTTTATTAGAAGATTTGCAGAAGTAGGTACATGAAAGTACATATTACATACAAGGTCAACTAACAGGATAAAAACCCAAGAAAGCCACTGGCTTATTTCAATTGGGGTCCTTGATTCTCAATTCATCGTTACATGTAAGACAGACAAAAAAAAAACTAGTACTATCTACAAGATAATACAGACAAATAACTAGTACTATCTACAAGATAAATATACATCCATCATGGGAAGAACAATACAACAAAACATAAGGTATGTACAGCGGGTAGGACAGGTGGGGACATACACCACAGGTGGGGGCGGGGGACAAAACACAAAGTATGTACAGTGGGTAGTTCGGGTCTTTTAATCTGATTTTTGATTTAGAGGGTCCAGTTACGGATTGCAGCCTCCTGTAAATGTTTTTTGAGTGGTTTTGAAGGTGGGCAGTGTTTTGCACTCCTTTAAGATTATAGGAAGGGCGTTCCACATTTTTACTGCATAGTTTGCAAACAAGTTTATCCCGTTCATTCAGCTGTTTACGTCGCTTGAAGACATATCTCCGGAACAGCATGACAGACAAGAGACTGAGTGGACTTGCCCTTATGAATATACATCATGATATTCCTATTGATGCGGAGGCCATTCTGCTGGAGTTTGATGCAACGGGGAGGCGCAGACTTCACTTCAAATAGGTAGGAACATTTTATGATTTTATTGCCAGTCGGATTGGTTTGGTCTTGCTTTTATTGTTAAGTGGTGCAGCGGCTTCTGTCTGGGCTAGCCTATATTGTCACATATCTGGTCGTTGAAACGTGTATGCTGCTGTGTGTGTTGTAGGCCTAAAGTGAGTGCAAAACTCTCGTTTCGGTGCTAGCCTATGTATTGGTGCGCTGTCACAGTGTCAACAAATAGGCGCTTTGTTTTCCCCATGTGTTAGGTGCGCATGCGCTGTCACCTGGGCTGTTTTCATCTGTGTTTCGAGGTGCGCTGTCACCTGGGCTGTTTTCATCTGTGTTTCGAGGTGCGCTGTCACCATACTGTTTGCACGTGTCGTCACGGCATAAGGGGAACGCCCACCTGGCGGGCAAAACAAATCTTTCTTCCGCTGCCTGCCAGCTATTTTATCAGGTTTTTACAAAGTAATTAGTTGTTTGACAAAATGCTGGATAGTTGCTGTGCAATCGGGTGCACTAACCGACGAGGAGACGACCCTGGGTTGGGCTTCTACAGAATTCCGTCAGAAAAAGAAAAACTCAGAGGAGAAGATTAAGCTCAAGTAAACACTGATGATTTTAATTATTTACTTAGCCACTTTACTCGATTATACTGAGCCAATTACCACTATTGTCATTGTTCATATTGTATTCCACCCCTGTACATTGTACCGCACATTTCAAATCTTTTATCTAGTATTTTTTGTATGTATAGGTATTTTCTAATCTTGTGTCTGTACATATATTGGATTGACTGTACATATATTGGATTGACTGTACATATATTGGATTGACAATAAAGCTGACTTTGACTTTGACTAGCCTTGTTATTCTATTTGTAGTCATTATCTTTGCATAATCGTTCTGACATGGTTTGTTGTTGTGGACGCTACCCGCTTGGAGTTGGTTGTGTAGGTCCTTTAGCTAGCTAACATTAGCATTATTGACCCATCCAGATCGAAAAAACAGATAACTGTCTGTACTTTTGTACGCTTTCATCCTGGCAGCAGTGTGAGGGGAATGATTCTCACAAGATGTATGTAGACATCACCGACCTGGAGCTCTGGCAGCGACTTCGCTGTTTTTAGTGATTGAAATACTGCGGCGGGTGCTGTATATGGATCGCAAGTGCCCAAAATGTGTAGTTTGTTCACATATCTTTGTTTTTCTTCTTTTGAGAGGTGATTTAAATAATCATTGCTTGAAACAGGTGGTTAATGACAGGTCAGTGCTGCAGTTCTACGGCCTATGTTTTGTCCGCCAGGGCTCTGCGCCAGTTGAAAACTATGAATAGGTGATACAATCATCCAACCTATGTTGTAGGCTAGTCTGCGCTATTTCTGCAAAGTTTTTTACGTTTCTGTGCGTACTATGAAATCGAATCCTGCCGGCGCCACTGGTTTCAACCACTGAATAGAAAATATTCTCATGAAGTTCTGGATTCGCCAATTCGCTTTGTGTTGTGCTGACGACAATTGACCACCAGATAGCGCCGTGCCTAGTGTTTCTGCTATATGGCCGTGATGATAGCGCCCTCACGTGTTCATACATTAGTATTGAATGAATGAATGAATGAATGAATGAAGTGCAGTGTATCAGAATGAATGCAGAATGAATGCAGTGTATCAGATGAGTGCTACGTAAACGCATTTAAACAGTATTGTTCATTCAATGTACATTGTTTTGATCTCAATCATTTTAAATAAATAATGTTAACTCATTCATAAAGACAAGTGTAGTGAATCCAGAACCTGAGATAAGGAGATCAGCGAGAGAGAGAAAGCCTGTGTGAGTGTAAAGTCTGTACTAGTAGGATCTACCAATGCTCACTCAGCTACGCACCAGTTTGCCAAACACTAAAATAGTGATGCATGGTGGTGTAATTATTTTGCCCAGTGCAAGTCATGTATGCCTATAGTATCACTCTTTTTGCCCATTGATTAATTTGTATAAATGTTTAGTTTGAGGAAGTGCACGGGGGCGTGACAGATGGTTGAATGAGTGAGAGGAAACCACAGACACCTGTGGCAGAGTTGGCTGCGTGTTTGGAGAGCGTGCGACAATGACGTATTACTATCTTGTTATTTAAGTTTGGACTATTGTTTGACGTTTAGCAATTCCGGGTTTTTGTTTCAGTTTAAAGGGTTAGCCGGTTTGTTATTTTTTATTCATGATAAACGTGTACCGTGTGGCAGCCCTCTCACTATGTGCTGTGGCCAGACGTTTTTCACAGAACTTTTTTTTCAACACTTTTAGTTTTAAAGGTTTGAACATTGATAAAGGTTGTCGCTGCTGTACATTTACCTTCAGTATTATACACGGGGAAGAAATTGATACATAATTTATTTGCATACATCTAGCCTTGCTTTTCCCGCTTTGACACACAGAAACACTAATATTATTAATTTCTATCCTCCCGCTATCCTTGTTCTGCTCAGACTAGCAGAGATTTTGTATGACAGCGATCTGACCAGTGTAAGCCTAACCCTGTGGCGAGCGCAATCTGCCAGCCTGCCTTAGGCCTCTTTATTTGGCCCACAACGGAATACGTTTGTGGCAGACGGTTACCCCGTACATCAAGGTTTTTGGCATGTTGGCGCCACCCTGTGGAAGTCTACATGTAGAGAAAAGAGGTGGAGACAAAGCATTTTTTTTCGTGCAGCCTGCGTTTTTCCATTCTTATTAAATGACCAAATCTTTCAAAGTTTAACTAAATGTATTTGGCTAAAATAGCTCGAGCGCTTGTTTTCGTCTGAAACTTCGCACAGGAGCAGCTGATCCTTTACTTTACAATTCCAGCAGGTGGGTCCGCCAGGTGGGGGTGCAGCAAAACGGGGGCCGACCCGGGGTGACGTTCGAGAAGATCGCGCGGGGGCTTTTTCGCCTCCGGGAGATGGTTGAGGGGTATACCCGCCCCCTCAGAAGTAGTTATTTTACCAATGTTTCATTGGTCTGTTTTAAAGATTGAACAGGCCAATGAATTGGTCCATGAAAATCCATGATTGGCTGTCTTAGCTGCCTGTCCAGCGGGGGGAGGAGTCAAAATATCTGATCACCTGGAATCATTGTTGTCGTTCATTCCTATCATTCATTCGCTGGATCTCATAATTTTCATCATTTATTACGTAAGTTATGCATTTTCTTCTTCATACAAGCAAATAGAATAGCAGTATTGAAACAACTTAATGTTCTGTAAAGTTTAAAACTAATCGTAGGTGTTTTTATATGGAATTCGCGAACTTAGTTCTAACTACAAGGTGGATAGGTGTTCCTAGTGAATCAGAGACTATAGGCCTAGTTGACTACCCTCTGCCAATGATTCCAAATTCATTGGAAACATGCTATGGCCAACATGAAGCTGCCTTCATAGTTTGTAAAGCAGTGTAATAACCATGATTTTCTTCCACTTGTTAAAAGGGTGGCATAGTGCACTCTACTGGTGGAGGTTGAGAAAAGCTTACGGCACCGGGTATTCCCAGGCGGTCTCCCATCCAAGTACTAACCCGGCCCGATCCTGCTTAGCTTCCGAGATCGGACGAGATCGGGCGTGTTCAGGGTGGTATGGCCGTAAGCAAAGTTTGCTGTGCTCCAAGTCGTATATAAGTTCGGTGCCAGTCAGAACGGACACAGACACACACACACACACACACACACACACACACACACACACACCGATATAAGCCTAGTTATTTCGTAATTGGTTTAGTTTAACTTCGGTTTGAATATTGGAACAAATTCCAAGTATAAATATCTTAACTTTGTGTATGAAATGCAACGTGTGGTTAATGGAGCAGGGCAATAGGTCAGCTATAAGCCTAGATAATATGACCCCGTGTACACGCAATTGTCCGTTTTTACCTTTAATATAAGCCTAGTTATATCGTAATTGGTTTAGTTTACAGTTTTTCCTGGTTGTTTAAACAGATTTTTGGGAACATCAGACACAATGTGCACAATCTCTAACTCATTTACCAACTGCTAAACCAATTCTGCTAAACTCCAAGCACATTTTCCTGCTTTAGACTCATCTTCCCATTCCATACCACACATTTTCCTGCTTTAGACTCATCTTCCCATTCCATACCACACATTTCCTGCTTTAGACTCATCTTCCCATTCCATACCGCACATTTCCTGCTTTAGACACATCTTCCCATTCCATACCACACATCTTTCAGCTCACTAAACACATTTCTCCATATCTTGCACACTCTTCCTGATTTTCCACTCCTGATGTTCACTCAGAACACACTGCCAATCACATTCCTAAACTCCAAAGGCTGTTGTGCACTTTGCAATCATCAATTTGGATGATTGTGGATGAGATCTTGTGGCCAGGCAGGGACCAGAGGGAGGATGCAGCCTAGTTTTGTTTTGTTTACGTTTGTTTATATATTGTCATTTGCTGTAATTCCATTTCCTGTTTTCATCCTTCATGTTCATCATTCATGTTTGCCCTGACATACAGTAGTCTATGCATAGATTTGGGGCACAAATAAAATATAATTCGATGGCAAAATATTGTGTGTTTTCTCTTTGGGTATACAGTACATACAACAATATATGTCGATATTTCACATCCAACAGGTGAAACACTGAACATGCAAAGTCCTGATTCCACTGCTAAGGCATTCCTACAGTGTTTTCCATTCATATATAGTGTTTTCCATTTTGCACATCAGTGTTCAATGAGTGCTTGGAATGTCTACTCGTATGATGTATGTGTTTGAGTTTTGAGGGCAAAGTGTGCTTGTGCAAAGGAAGTGTAGGATTTAGCATTTTGTGTGTGAGTCTTGAGATTTGTGTTTAGGATTTTGAGGGAGTGAGGTAGTGAATCAGGGAATCTGTTTAAACAACCAGGAAAAACTGTAACTTCGGTTTGAATATTGGAAAGAAATTCCAACTATAAATATGTTAACTCTGTGTATGAAATGCAACGTGTGGTTAATGGATGGGAGGGAGCAGGGCAATAGGTCAGCTATAAGCCTAGATAATATGACCCTGTGTACACCCCAGGGGAGGCAAACAGGTCATGTGTAATAACAACAGTGCAATTACTCATTTAAGTGTATTATAATGTGCTGTTTTGTTCTCCTCGATCTTGGCGTCCCACCACAAGGAGAGAGGAAGGGGTAGTCATGAAGACACCCCTAATGGACAACAAGGACACCCTTGCCTCCTGTGTGTGTGTGTGTGTGTGTGTGTGTGTGTGTGAGATTTTGTGTGTGTTTATGTATCGCATGTGTCTGATTTTGTGTTGATCTCTGTTACAGCTTCGTGAACTGGATAAGAACACGGCAGGTGGGAGCTGGGTCCAGGATGGAGGCGTTTAAGAAGTATGTGCTGGCTCGGGACACGGCACCAGAGCCACCAGGCGCCTCCTCCTCGGACCTATCAGATGCTGATGTTTACACCGCTGCCACCGAGGTCGACTCTCCTAGTAAGTGTACCTTTTGATGTGAATTCACTTGTAATGCACTTGTAATGCGCCACCCTAACACTGATATGTTTTGTCAGTCATGTACAGGGACACCCACCCCAGCAGCTGTCGTCCCCTCTTCCTCTCTCTCCTCCTCCTCCTCCTCCGAGTAGCCACCGGAAGGACCAGGACCAGGAAGAAGCCTTCAGAAGTGACAAAAGTGCCACCACCTCCTCAGCCTCTGCCCCACCACTCGACACCACCACCACCTCCCCAGCCACTGCTCCAACCATCACTCTGGCCGCCATCGCTCGAGCCGTCCCCTGCGTCTCCCGCTCTTCTGCCTGGAGGCACCAGCTCCAGGCAGAACAGGAGCGTCGAGCCCTGGAGCAAGGTCTCTTCCTCAAGCCCTTCACGAGGGCAAAACATTTTACATGCAGGCGCTGTGGCCAACCCAAGACTCGGGAATATGGCCACAGCAGATATAAGAAAGAGACCTTTTGCGCCAGGGCCGACGGGGGGCTGGTGGAGAAGAAACGTAGGGAGCATGAGGGACAACCTCCCCCACCACCCCCCGCACCCTGAACTTTGTGCACCCTGCTGAACTCTATTGCCTGTATATTTATTTAATAAATCCTTTATTTTGAAGTAGATCCTTTCTATGTCCTCATTTATATTTCACACACTTCACACACAGACACACAGACACACACACACACACACACACACTTCACACTGCACTCTTTTGTCTCTGATGGTAGCTGTCCAGGCTCCTTTGTCTATCAGCGTGCCAGTCTGTCTGCCAGAGGCGTGAAGTTGTAGATGTGTCTAACCAGGTGTGTATCCCACCCCCTTCACTTTCAAAGGTCAAAAGGACATGATCTCTGTGTTACGGCTGGGCCTTCAATTTAATTTAATTTAATTTAGCCATTTAGCAGACGCTTTTAATCCAAAGCGATTTACAATTACGAATTACAGGGACATTCCCCCTGGAGTAACTGAGGGCAAAGTGCCTCAGCCTGAAAAATGCATTGTTTTTGAAATAAATGGACAAATAAGCAGGTTGAAATAAAGCCATGCTGTCATAAACCATTCATTCATGTATTATTACACATTTATCACTAGTACAATATATATAATAAAACGAAAATACATTGGTTTTGAACGAAATCGACACATTTAGAACATAGAAGCATAATAACACATCAAACTACATAAAAGCATGTCTATAAATGCTTCTTTTTCTTTTTTTTTCATTTAGCAGACTTAGTAAGTGACTTACTCAAGGGCACACTAGTAGTGGTGTGTGGTTTCAGCCGGGATTCGAACTCACAACCTTCCGATCACAAGTCCATCTCACTATCCACTAGACCACCACTACCCCCACTCTTTAAATGGGCGTGGCTTGCGTTTCTGGGCGTTTCTGAGCGTTCCAAATTGGTTCCATTCTTATTAAATGACCAAATCTTTCAAAGTTTAACTAAATGTATTTGGCTAAAATAGCTCGAGCGCTTGTTTTCGTCTGAAACTTCGCACAGGAGCAGCTGATCCTTTACTTTACAATTCCAGCAGGTGGGTCCGCCAGGTGGGGGTGCAGCAAAACGGGGGCCGACCCGGGGTGACGTTCGAGAAGATCGCGCGGGGGCTTTTTCGCCTCCGGGAGATGGTTGAGGGGTATACCCGCCCCCTCAGAAGTAGTTATTTTACCAATGTTTCATTGGTCTGTTTTAAAGATTGAACAGGCCAATGAATTGGTCCATGAAAATCCATGATTGGCTGTCTTAGCTGCCTGTCCAGCGGGGGGAGGAGTCAAAATATCTGATCACCTGGAATCATTGTTGTCGTTCATTCCTATCATTCATTCGCTGGATCTCATAATTTTCATCATTTATTACGTAAGTTATGCATTTTCTTCTTCATACAAGCAAATAGAATAGCAGTATTGAAACAACTTAATGTTCTGTAAAGTTTAAAACTAATCGTAGGTGTTTTTATATGGAATTCGCGAACTTAGTTCTAACTACAAGGTGGATAGGTGTTCCTAGTGAATCAGAGACTATAGGCCTAGTTGACTACCCTCTGCCAATGATTCCAAATTCATTGGAAACATGCTATGGCCAACATGAAGCTGCCTTCATAGTTTGTAAAGCAGTGTAATAACCATGATTTTCTTCCACTTGTTAAAAGGGTGGCATAGTGCACTCTACTGGTGGAGGTTGAGAAAAGCTTACGGCACCGGGTATTCCCAGGCGGTCTCCCATCCAAGTACTAACCCGGCCCGATCCTGCTTAGCTTCCGAGATCGGACGAGATCGGGCGTGTTCAGGGTGGTATGGCCGTAAGCAAAGTTTGCTGTGCTCCAAGTCGTATATAAGTTCGGTGCCAGTCAGAACGGACACAGACACACACACACACACACACACACACACACACACACACACACCGATATAAGCCTAGTTATTTCGTAATTGGTTTAGTTTAACTTCGGTTTGAATATTGGAACAAATTCCAAGTATAAATATCTTAACTTTGTGTATGAAATGCAACGTGTGGTTAATGGAGCAGGGCAATAGGTCAGCTATAAGCCTAGATAATATGACCCCGTGTACACGCAATTGTCCGTTTTTACCTTTAATATAAGCCTAGTTATATCGTAATTGGTTTAGTTTACAGTTTTTCCTGGTTGTTTAAACAGATTTTTGGGAACATCAGACACAATGTGCACAATCTCTAACTCATTTACCAACTGCTAAACCAATTCTGCTAAACTCCAAGCACATTTTCCTGCTTTAGACTCATCTTCCCATTCCATACCACACATTTTCCTGCTTTAGACTCATCTTCCCATTCCATACCACACATTTCCTGCTTTAGACTCATCTTCCCATTCCATACCGCACATTTCCTGCTTTAGACACATCTTCCCATTCCATACCACACATCTTTCAGCTCACTAAACACATTTCTCCATATCTTGCACACTCTTCCTGATTTTCCACTCCTGATGTTCACTCAGAACACACTGCCAATCACATTCCTAAACTCCAAAGGCTGTTGTGCACTTTGCAATCATCAATTTGGATGATTGTGGATGAGATCTTGTGGCCAGGCAGGGACCAGAGGGAGGATGCAGCCTAGTTTTGTTTTGTTTACGTTTGTTTATATATTGTCATTTGCTGTAATTCCATTTCCTGTTTTCATCCTTCATGTTCATCATTCATGTTTGCCCTGACATACAGTAGTCTATGCATAGATTTGGGGCACAAATAAAATATAATTCGATGGCAAAATATTGTGTGTTTTCTCTTTGGGTATACAGTACATACAACAATATATGTCGATATTTCACATCCAACAGGTGAAACACTGAACATGCAAAGTCCTGATTCCACTGCTAAGGCATTCCTACAGTGTTTTCCATTCATATATAGTGTTTTCCATTTTGCACATCAGTGTTCAATGAGTGCTTGGAATGTCTACTCGTATGATGTATGTGTTTGAGTTTTGAGGGCAAAGTGTGCTTGTGCAAAGGAAGTGTAGGATTTAGCATTTTGTGTGTGAGTCTTGAGATTTGTGTTTAGGATTTTGAGGGAGTGAGGTAGTGAATCAGGGAATCTGTTTAAACAACCAGGAAAAACTGTAACTTCGGTTTGAATATTGGAAAGAAATTCCAACTATAAATATGTTAACTCTGTGTATGAAATGCAACGTGTGGTTAATGGATGGGAGGGAGCAGGGCAATAGGTCAGCTATAAGCCTAGATAATATGACCCTGTGTACACCCCAGGGGAGGCAAACAGGTCATGTGTAATAACAACAGTGCAATTACTCATTTAAGTGTATTATAATGTGCTGTTTTGTTCTCCTCGATCTTGGCGTCCCACCACAAGGAGAGAGGAAGGGGTAGTCATGAAGACACCCCTAATGGACAACAAGGACACCCTTGCCTCCTGTGTGTGTGTGTGTGTGTGTGTGTGTGTGTGTGAGATTTTGTGTGTGTTTATGTATCGCATGTGTCTGATTTTGTGTTGATCTCTGTTACAGCTTCGTGAACTGGATAAGAACACGGCAGGTGGGAGCTGGGTCCAGGATGGAGGCGTTTAAGAAGTATGTGCTGGCTCGGGACACGGCACCAGAGCCACCAGGCGCCTCCTCCTCGGACCTATCAGATGCTGATGTTTACACCGCTGCCACCGAGGTCGACTCTCCTAGTAAGTGTACCTTTTGATGTGAATTCACTTGTAATGCACTTGTAATGCGCCACCCTAACACTGATATGTTTTGTCAGTCATGTACAGGGACACCCACCCCAGCAGCTGTCGTCCCCTCTTCCTCTCTCTCCTCCTCCTCCTCCTCCGAGTAGCCACCGGAAGGACCAGGACCAGGAAGAAGCCTTCAGAAGTGACAAAAGTGCCACCACCTCCTCAGCCTCTGCCCCACCACTCGACACCACCACCACCTCCCCAGCCACTGCTCCAACCATCACTCTGGCCGCCATCGCTCGAGCCGTCCCCTGCGTCTCCCGCTCTTCTGCCTGGAGGCACCAGCTCCAGGCAGAACAGGAGCGTCGAGCCCTGGAGCAAGGTCTCTTCCTCAAGCCCTTCACGAGGGCAAAACATTTTACATGCAGGCGCTGTGGCCAACCCAAGACTCGGGAATATGGCCACAGCAGATATAAGAAAGAGACCTTTTGCGCCAGGGCCGACGGGGGGCTGGTGGAGAAGAAACGTAGGGAGCATGAGGGACAACCTCCCCCACCACCCCCCGCACCCTGAACTTTGTGCACCCTGCTGAACTCTATTGCCTGTATATTTATTTAATAAATCCTTTATTTTGAAGTAGATCCTTTCTATGTCCTCATTTATATTTCACACACTTCACACACAGACACACAGACACACACACACACACACACACACTTCACACTGCACTCTTTTGTCTCTGATGGTAGCTGTCCAGGCTCCTTTGTCTATCAGCGTGCCAGTCTGTCTGCCAGAGGCGTGAAGTTGTAGATGTGTCTAACCAGGTGTGTATCCCACCCCCTTCACTTTCAAAGGTCAAAAGGACATGATCTCTGTGTTACGGCTGGGCCTTCAATTTAATTTAATTTAATTTAGCCATTTAGCAGACGCTTTTAATCCAAAGCGATTTACAATTACGAATTACAGGGACATTCCCCCTGGAGTAACTGAGGGCAAAGTGCCTCAGCCTGAAAAATGCATTGTTTTTGAAATAAATGGACAAATAAGCAGGTTGAAATAAAGCCATGCTGTCATAAACCATTCATTCATGTATTATTACACATTTATCACTAGTACAATATATATAATAAAACGAAAATACATTGGTTTTGAACGAAATCGACACATTTAGAACATAGAAGCATAATAACACATCAAACTACATAAAAGCATGTCTATAAATGCTTCTTTTTCTTTTTTTTTCATTTAGCAGACTTAGTAAGTGACTTACTCAAGGGCACACTAGTAGTGGTGTGTGGTTTCAGCCGGGATTCGAACTCACAACCTTCCGATCACAAGTCCATCTCACTATCCACTAGACCACCACTACCCCCACTCTTTAAATGGGCGTGGCTTGCGTTTCTGGGCGTTTCTGAGCGTTCCAAATTGGTTCCATTCTTATTAAATGACCAAATCTTTCAAAGTTTAACTAAATGTATTTGGCTAAAATAGCTCGAGCGCTTGTTTTCGTCTGAAACTTCGCACAGGAGCAGCTGATCCTTTACTTTACAATTCCAGCAGGTGGGTCCGCCAGGTGGGGGTGCAGCAAAACGGGGGCCGACCCGGGGTGACGTTCGAGAAGATCGCGCGGGGGCTTTTTCGCCTCCGGGAGATGGTTGAGGGGTATACCCGCCCCCTCAGAAGTAGTTATTTTACCAATGTTTCATTGGTCTGTTTTAAAGATTGAACAGGCCAATGAATTGGTCCATGAAAATCCATGATTGGCTGTCTTAGCTGCCTGTCCAGCGGGGGGAGGAGTCAAAATATCTGATCACCTGGAATCATTGTTGTCGTTCATTCCTATCATTCATTCGCTGGATCTCATAATTTTCATCATTTATTACGTAAGTTATGCATTTTCTTCTTCATACAAGCAAATAGAATAGCAGTATTGAAACAACTTAATGTTCTGTAAAGTTTAAAACTAATCGTAGGTGTTTTTATATGGAATTCGCGAACTTAGTTCTAACTACAAGGTGGATAGGTGTTCCTAGTGAATCAGAGACTATAGGCCTAGTTGACTACCCTCTGCCAATGATTCCAAATTCATTGGAAACATGCTATGGCCAACATGAAGCTGCCTTCATAGTTTGTAAAGCAGTGTAATAACCATGATTTTCTTCCACTTGTTAAAAGGGTGGCATAGTGCACTCTACTGGTGGAGGTTGAGAAAAGCTTACGGCACCGGGTATTCCCAGGCGGTCTCCCATCCAAGTACTAACCCGGCCCGATCCTGCTTAGCTTCCGAGATCGGACGAGATCGGGCGTGTTCAGGGTGGTATGGCCGTAAGCAAAGTTTGCTGTGCTCCAAGTCGTATATAAGTTCGGTGCCAGTCAGAACGGACACAGACACACACACACACACACACACACACACACACACACACACACCGATATAAGCCTAGTTATTTCGTAATTGGTTTAGTTTAACTTCGGTTTGAATATTGGAACAAATTCCAAGTATAAATATCTTAACTTTGTGTATGAAATGCAACGTGTGGTTAATGGAGCAGGGCAATAGGTCAGCTATAAGCCTAGATAATATGACCCCGTGTACACGCAATTGTCCGTTTTTACCTTTAATATAAGCCTAGTTATATCGTAATTGGTTTAGTTTACAGTTTTTCCTGGTTGTTTAAACAGATTTTTGGGAACATCAGACACAATGTGCACAATCTCTAACTCATTTACCAACTGCTAAACCAATTCTGCTAAACTCCAAGCACATTTTCCTGCTTTAGACTCATCTTCCCATTCCATACCACACATTTTCCTGCTTTAGACTCATCTTCCCATTCCATACCACACATTTCCTGCTTTAGACTCATCTTCCCATTCCATACCGCACATTTCCTGCTTTAGACACATCTTCCCATTCCATACCACACATCTTTCAGCTCACTAAACACATTTCTCCATATCTTGCACACTCTTCCTGATTTTCCACTCCTGATGTTCACTCAGAACACACTGCCAATCACATTCCTAAACTCCAAAGGCTGTTGTGCACTTTGCAATCATCAATTTGGATGATTGTGGATGAGATCTTGTGGCCAGGCAGGGACCAGAGGGAGGATGCAGCCTAGTTTTGTTTTGTTTACGTTTGTTTATATATTGTCATTTGCTGTAATTCCATTTCCTGTTTTCATCCTTCATGTTCATCATTCATGTTTGCCCTGACATACAGTAGTCTATGCATAGATTTGGGGCACAAATAAAATATAATTCGATGGCAAAATATTGTGTGTTTTCTCTTTGGGTATACAGTACATACAACAATATATGTCGATATTTCACATCCAACAGGTGAAACACTGAACATGCAAAGTCCTGATTCCACTGCTAAGGCATTCCTACAGTGTTTTCCATTCATATATAGTGTTTTCCATTTTGCACATCAGTGTTCAATGAGTGCTTGGAATGTCTACTCGTATGATGTATGTGTTTGAGTTTTGAGGGCAAAGTGTGCTTGTGCAAAGGAAGTGTAGGATTTAGCATTTTGTGTGTGAGTCTTGAGATTTGTGTTTAGGATTTTGAGGGAGTGAGGTAGTGAATCAGGGAATCTGTTTAAACAACCAGGAAAAACTGTAACTTCGGTTTGAATATTGGAAAGAAATTCCAACTATAAATATGTTAACTCTGTGTATGAAATGCAACGTGTGGTTAATGGATGGGAGGGAGCAGGGCAATAGGTCAGCTATAAGCCTAGATAATATGACCCTGTGTACACCCCAGGGGAGGCAAACAGGTCATGTGTAATAACAACAGTGCAATTACTCATTTAAGTGTATTATAATGTGCTGTTTTGTTCTCCTCGATCTTGGCGTCCCACCACAAGGAGAGAGGAAGGGGTAGTCATGAAGACACCCCTAATGGACAACAAGGACACCCTTGCCTCCTGTGTGTGTGTGTGTGTGTGTGTGTGTGTGTGTGAGATTTTGTGTGTGTTTATGTATCGCATGTGTCTGATTTTGTGTTGATCTCTGTTACAGCTTCGTGAACTGGATAAGAACACGGCAGGTGGGAGCTGGGTCCAGGATGGAGGCGTTTAAGAAGTATGTGCTGGCTCGGGACACGGCACCAGAGCCACCAGGCGCCTCCTCCTCGGACCTATCAGATGCTGATGTTTACACCGCTGCCACCGAGGTCGACTCTCCTAGTAAGTGTACCTTTTGATGTGAATTCACTTGTAATGCACTTGTAATGCGCCACCCTAACACTGATATGTTTTGTCAGTCATGTACAGGGACACCCACCCCAGCAGCTGTCGTCCCCTCTTCCTCTCTCTCCTCCTCCTCCTCCTCCGAGTAGCCACCGGAAGGACCAGGACCAGGAAGAAGCCTTCAGAAGTGACAAAAGTGCCACCACCTCCTCAGCCTCTGCCCCACCACTCGACACCACCACCACCTCCCCAGCCACTGCTCCAACCATCACTCTGGCCGCCATCGCTCGAGCCGTCCCCTGCGTCTCCCGCTCTTCTGCCTGGAGGCACCAGCTCCAGGCAGAACAGGAGCGTCGAGCCCTGGAGCAAGGTCTCTTCCTCAAGCCCTTCACGAGGGCAAAACATTTTACATGCAGGCGCTGTGGCCAACCCAAGACTCGGGAATATGGCCACAGCAGATATAAGAAAGAGACCTTTTGCGCCAGGGCCGACGGGGGGCTGGTGGAGAAGAAACGTAGGGAGCATGAGGGACAACCTCCCCCACCACCCCCCGCACCCTGAACTTTGTGCACCCTGCTGAACTCTATTGCCTGTATATTTATTTAATAAATCCTTTATTTTGAAGTAGATCCTTTCTATGTCCTCATTTATATTTCACACACTTCACACACAGACACACAGACACACACACACACACACACACACTTCACACTGCACTCTTTTGTCTCTGATGGTAGCTGTCCAGGCTCCTTTGTCTATCAGCGTGCCAGTCTGTCTGCCAGAGGCGTGAAGTTGTAGATGTGTCTAACCAGGTGTGTATCCCACCCCCTTCACTTTCAAAGGTCAAAAGGACATGATCTCTGTGTTACGGCTGGGCCTTCAATTTAATTTAATTTAATTTAGCCATTTAGCAGACGCTTTTAATCCAAAGCGATTTACAATTACGAATTACAGGGACATTCCCCCTGGAGTAACTGAGGGCAAAGTGCCTCAGCCTGAAAAATGCATTGTTTTTGAAATAAATGGACAAATAAGCAGGTTGAAATAAAGCCATGCTGTCATAAACCATTCATTCATGTATTATTACACATTTATCACTAGTACAATATATATAATAAAACGAAAATACATTGGTTTTGAACGAAATCGACACATTTAGAACATAGAAGCATAATAACACATCAAACTACATAAAAGCATGTCTATAAATGCTTCTTTTTCTTTTTTTTTCATTTAGCAGACTTAGTAAGTGACTTACTCAAGGGCACACTAGTAGTGGTGTGTGGTTTCAGCCGGGATTCGAACTCACAACCTTCCGATCACAAGTCCATCTCACTATCCACTAGACCACCACTACCCCCACTCTTTAAATGGGCGTGGCTTGCGTTTCTGGGCGTTTCTGAGCGTTCCAAATTGGTTCCATTCTTATTAAATGACCAAATCTTTCAAAGTTTAACTAAATGTATTTGGCTAAAATAGCTCGAGCGCTTGTTTTCGTCTGAAACTTCGCACAGGAGCAGCTGATCCTTTACTTTACAATTCCAGCAGGTGGGTCCGCCAGGTGGGGGTGCAGCAAAACGGGGGCCGACCCGGGGTGACGTTCGAGAAGATCGCGCGGGGGCTTTTTCGCCTCCGGGAGATGGTTGAGGGGTATACCCGCCCCCTCAGAAGTAGTTATTTTACCAATGTTTCATTGGTCTGTTTTAAAGATTGAACAGGCCAATGAATTGGTCCATGAAAATCCATGATTGGCTGTCTTAGCTGCCTGTCCAGCGGGGGGAGGAGTCAAAATATCTGATCACCTGGAATCATTGTTGTCGTTCATTCCTATCATTCATTCGCTGGATCTCATAATTTTCATCATTTATTACGTAAGTTATGCATTTTCTTCTTCATACAAGCAAATAGAATAGCAGTATTGAAACAACTTAATGTTCTGTAAAGTTTAAAACTAATCGTAGGTGTTTTTATATGGAATTCGCGAACTTAGTTCTAACTACAAGGTGGATAGGTGTTCCTAGTGAATCAGAGACTATAGGCCTAGTTGACTACCCTCTGCCAATGATTCCAAATTCATTGGAAACATGCTATGGCCAACATGAAGCTGCCTTCATAGTTTGTAAAGCAGTGTAATAACCATGATTTTCTTCCACTTGTTAAAAGGGTGGCATAGTGCACTCTACTGGTGGAGGTTGAGAAAAGCTTACGGCACCGGGTATTCCCAGGCGGTCTCCCATCCAAGTACTAACCCGGCCCGATCCTGCTTAGCTTCCGAGATCGGACGAGATCGGGCGTGTTCAGGGTGGTATGGCCGTAAGCAAAGTTTGCTGTGCTCCAAGTCGTATATAAGTTCGGTGCCAGTCAGAACGGACACAGACACACACACACACACACACACACACACACACACACACACACCGATATAAGCCTAGTTATTTCGTAATTGGTTTAGTTTAACTTCGGTTTGAATATTGGAACAAATTCCAAGTATAAATATCTTAACTTTGTGTATGAAATGCAACGTGTGGTTAATGGAGCAGGGCAATAGGTCAGCTATAAGCCTAGATAATATGACCCCGTGTACACGCAATTGTCCGTTTTTACCTTTAATATAAGCCTAGTTATATCGTAATTGGTTTAGTTTACAGTTTTTCCTGGTTGTTTAAACAGATTTTTGGGAACATCAGACACAATGTGCACAATCTCTAACTCATTTACCAACTGCTAAACCAATTCTGCTAAACTCCAAGCACATTTTCCTGCTTTAGACTCATCTTCCCATTCCATACCACACATTTTCCTGCTTTAGACTCATCTTCCCATTCCATACCACACATTTCCTGCTTTAGACTCATCTTCCCATTCCATACCGCACATTTCCTGCTTTAGACACATCTTCCCATTCCATACCACACATCTTTCAGCTCACTAAACACATTTCTCCATATCTTGCACACTCTTCCTGATTTTCCACTCCTGATGTTCACTCAGAACACACTGCCAATCACATTCCTAAACTCCAAAGGCTGTTGTGCACTTTGCAATCATCAATTTGGATGATTGTGGATGAGATCTTGTGGCCAGGCAGGGACCAGAGGGAGGATGCAGCCTAGTTTTGTTTTGTTTACGTTTGTTTATATATTGTCATTTGCTGTAATTCCATTTCCTGTTTTCATCCTTCATGTTCATCATTCATGTTTGCCCTGACATACAGTAGTCTATGCATAGATTTGGGGCACAAATAAAATATAATTCGATGGCAAAATATTGTGTGTTTTCTCTTTGGGTATACAGTACATACAACAATATATGTCGATATTTCACATCCAACAGGTGAAACACTGAACATGCAAAGTCCTGATTCCACTGCTAAGGCATTCCTACAGTGTTTTCCATTCATATATAGTGTTTTCCATTTTGCACATCAGTGTTCAATGAGTGCTTGGAATGTCTACTCGTATGATGTATGTGTTTGAGTTTTGAGGGCAAAGTGTGCTTGTGCAAAGGAAGTGTAGGATTTAGCATTTTGTGTGTGAGTCTTGAGATTTGTGTTTAGGATTTTGAGGGAGTGAGGTAGTGAATCAGGGAATCTGTTTAAACAACCAGGAAAAACTGTAACTTCGGTTTGAATATTGGAAAGAAATTCCAACTATAAATATGTTAACTCTGTGTATGAAATGCAACGTGTGGTTAATGGATGGGAGGGAGCAGGGCAATAGGTCAGCTATAAGCCTAGATAATATGACCCTGTGTACACCCCAGGGGAGGCAAACAGGTCATGTGTAATAACAACAGTGCAATTACTCATTTAAGTGTATTATAATGTGCTGTTTTGTTCTCCTCGATCTTGGCGTCCCACCACAAGGAGAGAGGAAGGGGTAGTCATGAAGACACCCCTAATGGACAACAAGGACACCCTTGCCTCCTGTGTGTGTGTGTGTGTGTGTGTGTGTGTGTGTGAGATTTTGTGTGTGTTTATGTATCGCATGTGTCTGATTTTGTGTTGATCTCTGTTACAGCTTCGTGAACTGGATAAGAACACGGCAGGTGGGAGCTGGGTCCAGGATGGAGGCGTTTAAGAAGTATGTGCTGGCTCGGGACACGGCACCAGAGCCACCAGGCGCCTCCTCCTCGGACCTATCAGATGCTGATGTTTACACCGCTGCCACCGAGGTCGACTCTCCTAGTAAGTGTACCTTTTGATGTGAATTCACTTGTAATGCACTTGTAATGCGCCACCCTAACACTGATATGTTTTGTCAGTCATGTACAGGGACACCCACCCCAGCAGCTGTCGTCCCCTCTTCCTCTCTCTCCTCCTCCTCCTCCTCCGAGTAGCCACCGGAAGGACCAGGACCAGGAAGAAGCCTTCAGAAGTGACAAAAGTGCCACCACCTCCTCAGCCTCTGCCCCACCACTCGACACCACCACCACCTCCCCAGCCACTGCTCCAACCATCACTCTGGCCGCCATCGCTCGAGCCGTCCCCTGCGTCTCCCGCTCTTCTGCCTGGAGGCACCAGCTCCAGGCAGAACAGGAGCGTCGAGCCCTGGAGCAAGGTCTCTTCCTCAAGCCCTTCACGAGGGCAAAACATTTTACATGCAGGCGCTGTGGCCAACCCAAGACTCGGGAATATGGCCACAGCAGATATAAGAAAGAGACCTTTTGCGCCAGGGCCGACGGGGGGCTGGTGGAGAAGAAACGTAGGGAGCATGAGGGACAACCTCCCCCACCACCCCCCGCACCCTGAACTTTGTGCACCCTGCTGAACTCTATTGCCTGTATATTTATTTAATAAATCCTTTATTTTGAAGTAGATCCTTTCTATGTCCTCATTTATATTTCACACACTTCACACACAGACACACAGACACACACACACACACACACACACTTCACACTGCACTCTTTTGTCTCTGATGGTAGCTGTCCAGGCTCCTTTGTCTATCAGCGTGCCAGTCTGTCTGCCAGAGGCGTGAAGTTGTAGATGTGTCTAACCAGGTGTGTATCCCACCCCCTTCACTTTCAAAGGTCAAAAGGACATGATCTCTGTGTTACGGCTGGGCCTTCAATTTAATTTAATTTAATTTAGCCATTTAGCAGACGCTTTTAATCCAAAGCGATTTACAATTACGAATTACAGGGACATTCCCCCTGGAGTAACTGAGGGCAAAGTGCCTCAGCCTGAAAAATGCATTGTTTTTGAAATAAATGGACAAATAAGCAGGTTGAAATAAAGCCATGCTGTCATAAACCATTCATTCATGTATTATTACACATTTATCACTAGTACAATATATATAATAAAACGAAAATACATTGGTTTTGAACGAAATCGACACATTTAGAACATAGAAGCATAATAACACATCAAACTACATAAAAGCATGTCTATAAATGCTTCTTTTTCTTTTTTTTTCATTTAGCAGACTTAGTAAGTGACTTACTCAAGGGCACACTAGTAGTGGTGTGTGGTTTCAGCCGGGATTCGAACTCACAACCTTCCGATCACAAGTCCATCTCACTATCCACTAGACCACCACTACCCCCACTCTTTAAATGGGCGTGGCTTGCGTTTCTGGGCGTTTCTGAGCGTTCCAAATTGGTTCCATTCTTATTAAATGACCAAATCTTTCAAAGTTTAACTAAATGTATTTGGCTAAAATAGCTCGAGCGCTTGTTTTCGTCTGAAACTTCGCACAGGAGCAGCTGATCCTTTACTTTACAATTCCAGCAGGTGGGTCCGCCAGGTGGGGGTGCAGCAAAACGGGGGCCGACCCGGGGTGACGTTCGAGAAGATCGCGCGGGGGCTTTTTCGCCTCCGGGAGATGGTTGAGGGGTATACCCGCCCCCTCAGAAGTAGTTATTTTACCAATGTTTCATTGGTCTGTTTTAAAGATTGAACAGGCCAATGAATTGGTCCATGAAAATCCATGATTGGCTGTCTTAGCTGCCTGTCCAGCGGGGGGAGGAGTCAAAATATCTGATCACCTGGAATCATTGTTGTCGTTCATTCCTATCATTCATTCGCTGGATCTCATAATTTTCATCATTTATTACGTAAGTTATGCATTTTCTTCTTCATACAAGCAAATAGAATAGCAGTATTGAAACAACTTAATGTTCTGTAAAGTTTAAAACTAATCGTAGGTGTTTTTATATGGAATTCGCGAACTTAGTTCTAACTACAAGGTGGATAGGTGTTCCTAGTGAATCAGAGACTATAGGCCTAGTTGACTACCCTCTGCCAATGATTCCAAATTCATTGGAAACATGCTATGGCCAACATGAAGCTGCCTTCATAGTTTGTAAAGCAGTGTAATAACCATGATTTTCTTCCACTTGTTAAAAGGGTGGCATAGTGCACTCTACTGGTGGAGGTTGAGAAAAGCTTACGGCACCGGGTATTCCCAGGCGGTCTCCCATCCAAGTACTAACCCGGCCCGATCCTGCTTAGCTTCCGAGATCGGACGAGATCGGGCGTGTTCAGGGTGGTATGGCCGTAAGCAAAGTTTGCTGTGCTCCAAGTCGTATATAAGTTCGGTGCCAGTCAGAACGGACACAGACACACACACACACACACACACACACACACACACACACACACCGATATAAGCCTAGTTATTTCGTAATTGGTTTAGTTTAACTTCGGTTTGAATATTGGAACAAATTCCAAGTATAAATATCTTAACTTTGTGTATGAAATGCAACGTGTGGTTAATGGAGCAGGGCAATAGGTCAGCTATAAGCCTAGATAATATGACCCCGTGTACACGCAATTGTCCGTTTTTACCTTTAATATAAGCCTAGTTATATCGTAATTGGTTTAGTTTACAGTTTTTCCTGGTTGTTTAAACAGATTTTTGGGAACATCAGACACAATGTGCACAATCTCTAACTCATTTACCAACTGCTAAACCAATTCTGCTAAACTCCAAGCACATTTTCCTGCTTTAGACTCATCTTCCCATTCCATACCACACATTTTCCTGCTTTAGACTCATCTTCCCATTCCATACCACACATTTCCTGCTTTAGACTCATCTTCCCATTCCATACCGCACATTTCCTGCTTTAGACACATCTTCCCATTCCATACCACACATCTTTCAGCTCACTAAACACATTTCTCCATATCTTGCACACTCTTCCTGATTTTCCACTCCTGATGTTCACTCAGAACACACTGCCAATCACATTCCTAAACTCCAAAGGCTGTTGTGCACTTTGCAATCATCAATTTGGATGATTGTGGATGAGATCTTGTGGCCAGGCAGGGACCAGAGGGAGGATGCAGCCTAGTTTTGTTTTGTTTACGTTTGTTTATATATTGTCATTTGCTGTAATTCCATTTCCTGTTTTCATCCTTCATGTTCATCATTCATGTTTGCCCTGACATACAGTAGTCTATGCATAGATTTGGGGCACAAATAAAATATAATTCGATGGCAAAATATTGTGTGTTTTCTCTTTGGGTATACAGTACATACAACAATATATGTCGATATTTCACATCCAACAGGTGAAACACTGAACATGCAAAGTCCTGATTCCACTGCTAAGGCATTCCTACAGTGTTTTCCATTCATATATAGTGTTTTCCATTTTGCACATCAGTGTTCAATGAGTGCTTGGAATGTCTACTCGTATGATGTATGTGTTTGAGTTTTGAGGGCAAAGTGTGCTTGTGCAAAGGAAGTGTAGGATTTAGCATTTTGTGTGTGAGTCTTGAGATTTGTGTTTAGGATTTTGAGGGAGTGAGGTAGTGAATCAGGGAATCTGTTTAAACAACCAGGAAAAACTGTAACTTCGGTTTGAATATTGGAAAGAAATTCCAACTATAAATATGTTAACTCTGTGTATGAAATGCAACGTGTGGTTAATGGATGGGAGGGAGCAGGGCAATAGGTCAGCTATAAGCCTAGATAATATGACCCTGTGTACACCCCAGGGGAGGCAAACAGGTCATGTGTAATAACAACAGTGCAATTACTCATTTAAGTGTATTATAATGTGCTGTTTTGTTCTCCTCGATCTTGGCGTCCCACCACAAGGAGAGAGGAAGGGGTAGTCATGAAGACACTCCTAATGGACAACAAGGACACCCTTGCCTCCTGTGTGTGTGTGTGTGTGTGTGTGTGTGTGTGTGAGATTTTGTGTGTGTTTATGTATCGCATGTGTCTGATTTTGTGTTGATCTCTGTTACAGCTTCGTGAACTGGATAAGAACACGGCAGGTGGGAGCTGGGTCCAGGATGGAGGCGTTTAAGAAGTATGTGCTGGCTCGGGACACGGCACCAGAGCCACCAGGCGCCTCCTCCTCGGACCTATCAGATGCTGATGTTTACACCGCTGCCACCGAGGTCGACTCTCCTAGTAAGTGTACCTTTTGATGTGAATTCACTTGTAATGCACTTGTAATGCGCCACCCTAACACTGATATGTTTTGTCAGTCATGTACAGGGACACCCACCCCAGCAGCTGTCGTCCCCTCTTCCTCTCTCTCCTCCTCCTCCTCCTCCGAGTAGCCACCGGAAGGACCAGGACCAGGAAGAAGCCTTCAGAAGTGACAAAAGTGCCACCACCTCCTCAGCCTCTGCCCCACCACTCGACACCACCACCACCTCCCCAGCCACTGCTCCAACCATCACTCTGGCCGCCATCGCTCGAGCCGTCCCCTGCGTCTCCCGCTCTTCTGCCTGGAGGCACCAGCTCCAGGCAGAACAGGAGCGTCGAGCCCTGGAGCAAGGTCTCTTCCTCAAGCCCTTCACGAGGGCAAAACATTTTACATGCAGGCGCTGTGGCCAACCCAAGACTCGGGAATATGGCCACAGCAGATATAAGAAAGAGACCTTTTGCGCCAGGGCCGACGGGGGGCTGGTGGAGAAGAAACGTAGGGAGCATGAGGGACAACCTCCCCCACCACCCCCCGCACCCTGAACTTTGTGCACCCTGCTGAACTCTATTGCCTGTATATTTATTTAATAAATCCTTTATTTTGAAGTAGATCCTTTCTATGTCCTCATTTATATTTCACACACTTCACACACAGACACACAGACACACACACACACACACACACACACTTCACACTGCACTCTTTTGTCTCTGATGGTAGCTGTCCAGGCTCCTTTGTCTATCAGCGTGCCAGTCTGTCTGCCAGAGGCGTGAAGTTGTAGATGTGTCTAACCAGGTGTGTATCCCACCCCCTTCACTTTCAAAGGTCAAAAGGACATGATCTCTGTGTTACGGCTGGGCCTTCAATTTAATTTAATTTAATTTAGCCATTTAGCAGACGCTTTTAATCCAAAGCGATTTACAATTACGAATTACAGGGACATTCCCCCTGGAGTAACTGAGGGCAAAGTGCCTCAGCCTGAAAAATGCATTGTTTTTGAAATAAATGGACAAATAAGCAGGTTGAAATAAAGCCATGCTGTCATAAACCATTCATTCATGTATTATTACACATTTATCACTAGTACAATATATATAATAAAACGAAAATACATTGGTTTTGAACGAAATCGACACATTTAGAACATAGAAGCATAATAACACATCAAACTACATAAAAGCATGTCTATAAATGCTTCTTTTTCTTTTTTTTTCATTTAGCAGACTTAGTAAGTGACTTACTCAAGGGCACACTAGTAGTGGTGTGTGGTTTCAGCCGGGATTCGAACTCACAACCTTCCGATCACAAGTCCATCTCACTATCCACTAGACCACCACTACCCCCACTCTTTAAATGGGCGTGGCTTGCGTTTCTGGGCGTTTCTGAGCGTTCCAAATTGGTTCCATTCTTATTAAATGACCAAATCTTTCAAAGTTTAACTAAATGTATTTGGCTAAAATAGCTCGAGCGCTTGTTTTCGTCTGAAACTTCGCACAGGAGCAGCTGATCCTTTACTTTACAATTCCAGCAGGTGGGTCCGCCAGGTGGGGGTGCAGCAAAACGGGGGCCGACCCGGGGTGACGTTCGAGAAGATCGCGCGGGGGCTTTTTCGCCTCCGGGAGATGGTTGAGGGGTATACCCGCCCCCTCAGAAGTAGTTATTTTACCAATGTTTCATTGGTCTGTTTTAAAGATTGAACAGGCCAATGAATTGGTCCATGAAAATCCATGATTGGCTGTCTTAGCTGCCTGTCCAGCGGGGGGAGGAGTCAAAATATCTGATCACCTGGAATCATTGTTGTCGTTCATTCCTATCATTCATTCGCTGGATCTCATAATTTTCATCATTTATTACGTAAGTTATGCATTTTCTTCTTCATACAAGCAAATAGAATAGCAGTATTGAAACAACTTAATGTTCTGTAAAGTTTAAAACTAATCGTAGGTGTTTTTATATGGAATTCGCGAACTTAGTTCTAACTACAAGGTGGATAGGTGTTCCTAGTGAATCAGAGACTATAGGCCTAGTTGACTACCCTCTGCCAATGATTCCAAATTCATTGGAAACATGCTATGGCCAACATGAAGCTGCCTTCATAGTTTGTAAAGCAGTGTAATAACCATGATTTTCTTCCACTTGTTAAAAGGGTGGCATAGTGCACTCTACTGGTGGAGGTTGAGAAAAGCTTACGGCACCGGGTATTCCCAGGCGGTCTCCCATCCAAGTACTAACCCGGCCCGATCCTGCTTAGCTTCCGAGATCGGACGAGATCGGGCGTGTTCAGGGTGGTATGGCCGTAAGCAAAGTTTGCTGTGCTCCAAGTCGTATATAAGTTCGGTGCCAGTCAGAACGGACACAGACACACACACACACACACACACACACACACACACACACACACCGATATAAGCCTAGTTATTTCGTAATTGGTTTAGTTTAACTTCGGTTTGAATATTGGAACAAATTCCAAGTATAAATATCTTAACTTTGTGTATGAAATGCAACGTGTGGTTAATGGAGCAGGGCAATAGGTCAGCTATAAGCCTAGATAATATGACCCCGTGTACACGCAATTGTCCGTTTTTACCTTTAATATAAGCCTAGTTATATCGTAATTGGTTTAGTTTACAGTTTTTCCTGGTTGTTTAAACAGATTTTTGGGAACATCAGACACAATGTGCACAATCTCTAACTCATTTACCAACTGCTAAACCAATTCTGCTAAACTCCAAGCACATTTTCCTGCTTTAGACTCATCTTCCCATTCCATACCACACATTTTCCTGCTTTAGACTCATCTTCCCATTCCATACCACACATTTCCTGCTTTAGACTCATCTTCCCATTCCATACCGCACATTTCCTGCTTTAGACACATCTTCCCATTCCATACCACACATCTTTCAGCTCACTAAACACATTTCTCCATATCTTGCACACTCTTCCTGATTTTCCACTCCTGATGTTCACTCAGAACACACTGCCAATCACATTCCTAAACTCCAAAGGCTGTTGTGCACTTTGCAATCATCAATTTGGATGATTGTGGATGAGATCTTGTGGCCAGGCAGGGACCAGAGGGAGGATGCAGCCTAGTTTTGTTTTGTTTACGTTTGTTTATATATTGTCATTTGCTGTAATTCCATTTCCTGTTTTCATCCTTCATGTTCATCATTCATGTTTGCCCTGACATACAGTAGTCTATGCATAGATTTGGGGCACAAATAAAATATAATTCGATGGCAAAATATTGTGTGTTTTCTCTTTGGGTATACAGTACATACAACAATATATGTCGATATTTCACATCCAACAGGTGAAACACTGAACATGCAAAGTCCTGATTCCACTGCTAAGGCATTCCTACAGTGTTTTCCATTCATATATAGTGTTTTCCATTTTGCACATCAGTGTTCAATGAGTGCTTGGAATGTCTACTCGTATGATGTATGTGTTTGAGTTTTGAGGGCAAAGTGTGCTTGTGCAAAGGAAGTGTAGGA
Organism: Nansenia antarctica; assembly: GCF_963989245.1. Lineage (NCBI taxonomy): Eukaryota > Metazoa > Chordata > Actinopteri > Argentiniformes > Microstomatidae > Nansenia > Nansenia antarctica. The sequence continues at coordinate 77,198,058 of NC_137689.1, forward strand.
TTTAGCATTTTGTGTGTGAGTCTTGAGATTTGTGTTTAGGATTTTGAGGGAGTGAGGTAGTGAATCAGGGAATCTGTTTAAACAACCAGGAAAAACTGTAACTTCGGTTTGAATATTGGAAAGAAATTCCAACTATAAATATGTTAACTCTGTGTATGAAATGCAACGTGTGGTTAATGGATGGGAGGGAGCAGGGCAATAGGTCAGCTATAAGCCTAGATAATATGACCCTGTGTACACCCCAGGGGAGGCAAACAGGTCATGTGTAATAACAACAGTGCAATTACTCATTTAAGTGTATTATAATGTGCTGTTTTGTTCTCCTCGATCTTGGCGTCCCACCACAAGGAGAGAGGAAGGGGTAGTCATGAAGACACCCCTAATGGACAACAAGGACACCCTTGCCTCCTGTGTGTGTGTGTGTGTGTGTGTGTGTGTGTGTGAGATTTTGTGTGTGTTTATGTATCGCATGTGTCTGATTTTGTGTTGATCTCTGTTACAGCTTCGTGAACTGGATAAGAACACGGCAGGTGGGAGCTGGGTCCAGGATGGAGGCGTTTAAGAAGTATGTGCTGGCTCGGGACACGGCACCAGAGCCACCAGGCGCCTCCTCCTCGGACCTATCAGATGCTGATGTTTACACCGCTGCCACCGAGGTCGACTCTCCTAGTAAGTGTACCTTTTGATGTGAATTCACTTGTAATGCACTTGTAATGCGCCACCCTAACACTGATATGTTTTGTCAGTCATGTACAGGGACACCCACCCCAGCAGCTGTCGTCCCCTCTTCCTCTCTCTCCTCCTCCTCCTCCTCCGAGTAGCCACCGGAAGGACCAGGACCAGGAAGAAGCCTTCAGAAGTGACAAAAGTGCCACCACCTCCTCAGCCTCTGCCCCACCACTCGACACCACCACCACCTCCCCAGCCACTGCTCCAACCATCACTCTGGCCGCCATCGCTCGAGCCGTCCCCTGCGTCTCCCGCTCTTCTGCCTGGAGGCACCAGCTCCAGGCAGAACAGGAGCGTCGAGCCCTGGAGCAAGGTCTCTTCCTCAAGCCCTTCACGAGGGCAAAACATTTTACATGCAGGCGCTGTGGCCAACCCAAGACTCGGGAATATGGCCACAGCAGATATAAGAAAGAGACCTTTTGCGCCAGGGCCGACGGGGGGCTGGTGGAGAAGAAACGTAGGGAGCATGAGGGACAACCTCCCCCACCACCCCCCGCACCCTGAACTTTGTGCACCCTGCTGAACTCTATTGCCTGTATATTTATTTAATAAATCCTTTATTTTGAAGTAGATCCTTTCTATGTCCTCATTTATATTTCACACACTTCACACACAGACACACAGACACACACACACACACACACACACTTCACACTGCACTCTTTTGTCTCTGATGGTAGCTGTCCAGGCTCCTTTGTCTATCAGCGTGCCAGTCTGTCTGCCAGAGGCGTGAAGTTGTAGATGTGTCTAACCAGGTGTGTATCCCACCCCCTTCACTTTCAAAGGTCAAAAGGACATGATCTCTGTGTTACGGCTGGGCCTTCAATTTAATTTAATTTAATTTAGCCATTTAGCAGACGCTTTTAATCCAAAGCGATTTACAATTACGAATTACAGGGACATTCCCCCTGGAGTAACTGAGGGCAAAGTGCCTCAGCCTGAAAAATGCATTGTTTTTGAAATAAATGGACAAATAAGCAGGTTGAAATAAAGCCATGCTGTCATAAACCATTCATTCATGTATTATTACACATTTATCACTAGTACAATATATATAATAAAACGAAAATACATTGGTTTTGAACGAAATCGACACATTTAGAACATAGAAGCATAATAACACATCAAACTACATAAAAGCATGTCTATAAATGCTTCTTTTTCTTTTTTTTTCATTTAGCAGACTTAGTAAGTGACTTACTCAAGGGCACACTAGTAGTGGTGTGTGGTTTCAGCCGGGATTCGAACTCACAACCTTCCGATCACAAGTCCATCTCACTATCCACTAGACCACCACTACCCCCACTCTTTAAATGGGCGTGGCTTGCGTTTCTGGGCGTTTCTGAGCGTTCCAAATTGGTTCCATTCTTATTAAATGACCAAATCTTTCAAAGTTTAACTAAATGTATTTGGCTAAAATAGCTCGAGCGCTTGTTTTCGTCTGAAACTTCGCACAGGAGCAGCTGATCCTTTACTTTACAATTCCAGCAGGTGGGTCCGCCAGGTGGGGGTGCAGCAAAACGGGGGCCGACCCGGGGTGACGTTCGAGAAGATCGCGCGGGGGCTTTTTCGCCTCCGGGAGATGGTTGAGGGGTATACCCGCCCCCTCAGAAGTAGTTATTTTACCAATGTTTCATTGGTCTGTTTTAAAGATTGAACAGGCCAATGAATTGGTCCATGAAAATCCATGATTGGCTGTCTTAGCTGCCTGTCCAGCGGGGGGAGGAGTCAAAATATCTGATCACCTGGAATCATTGTTGTCGTTCATTCCTATCATTCATTCGCTGGATCTCATAATTTTCATCATTTATTACGTAAGTTATGCATTTTCTTCTTCATACAAGCAAATAGAATAGCAGTATTGAAACAACTTAATGTTCTGTAAAGTTTAAAACTAATCGTAGGTGTTTTTATATGGAATTCGCGAACTTAGTTCTAACTACAAGGTGGATAGGTGTTCCTAGTGAATCAGAGACTATAGGCCTAGTTGACTACCCTCTGCCAATGATTCCAAATTCATTGGAAACATGCTATGGCCAACATGAAGCTGCCTTCATAGTTTGTAAAGCAGTGTAATAACCATGATTTTCTTCCACTTGTTAAAAGGGTGGCATAGTGCACTCTACTGGTGGAGGTTGAGAAAAGCTTACGGCACCGGGTATTCCCAGGCGGTCTCCCATCCAAGTACTAACCCGGCCCGATCCTGCTTAGCTTCCGAGATCGGACGAGATCGGGCGTGTTCAGGGTGGTATGGCCGTAAGCAAAGTTTGCTGTGCTCCAAGTCGTATATAAGTTCGGTGCCAGTCAGAACGGACACAGACACACACACACACACACACACACACACACACACACACACACCGATATAAGCCTAGTTATTTCGTAATTGGTTTAGTTTAACTTCGGTTTGAATATTGGAACAAATTCCAAGTATAAATATCTTAACTTTGTGTATGAAATGCAACGTGTGGTTAATGGAGCAGGGCAATAGGTCAGCTATAAGCCTAGATAATATGACCCCGTGTACACGCAATTGTCCGTTTTTACCTTTAATATAAGCCTAGTTATATCGTAATTGGTTTAGTTTACAGTTTTTCCTGGTTGTTTAAACAGATTTTTGGGAACATCAGACACAATGTGCACAATCTCTAACTCATTTACCAACTGCTAAACCAATTCTGCTAAACTCCAAGCACATTTTCCTGCTTTAGACTCATCTTCCCATTCCATACCACACATTTTCCTGCTTTAGACTCATCTTCCCATTCCATACCACACATTTCCTGCTTTAGACTCATCTTCCCATTCCATACCGCACATTTCCTGCTTTAGACACATCTTCCCATTCCATACCACACATCTTTCAGCTCACTAAACACATTTCTCCATATCTTGCACACTCTTCCTGATTTTCCACTCCTGATGTTCACTCAGAACACACTGCCAATCACATTCCTAAACTCCAAAGGCTGTTGTGCACTTTGCAATCATCAATTTGGATGATTGTGGATGAGATCTTGTGGCCAGGCAGGGACCAGAGGGAGGATGCAGCCTAGTTTTGTTTTGTTTACGTTTGTTTATATATTGTCATTTGCTGTAATTCCATTTCCTGTTTTCATCCTTCATGTTCATCATTCATGTTTGCCCTGACATACAGTAGTCTATGCATAGATTTGGGGCACAAATAAAATATAATTCGATGGCAAAATATTGTGTGTTTTCTCTTTGGGTATACAGTACATACAACAATATATGTCGATATTTCACATCCAACAGGTGAAACACTGAACATGCAAAGTCCTGATTCCACTGCTAAGGCATTCCTACAGTGTTTTCCATTCATATATAGTGTTTTCCATTTTGCACATCAGTGTTCAATGAGTGCTTGGAATGTCTACTCGTATGATGTATGTGTTTGAGTTTTGAGGGCAAAGTGTGCTTGTGCAAAGGAAGTGTAGGATTTAGCATTTTGTGTGTGAGTCTTGAGATTTGTGTTTAGGATTTTGAGGGAGTGAGGTAGTGAATCAGGGAATCTGTTTAAACAACCAGGAAAAACTGTAACTTCGGTTTGAATATTGGAAAGAAATTCCAACTATAAATATGTTAACTCTGTGTATGAAATGCAACGTGTGGTTAATGGATGGGAGGGAGCAGGGCAATAGGTCAGCTATAAGCCTAGATAATATGACCCTGTGTACACCCCAGGGGAGGCAAACAGGTCATGTGTAATAACAACAGTGCAATTACTCATTTAAGTGTATTATAATGTGCTGTTTTGTTCTCCTCGATCTTGGCGTCCCACCACAAGGAGAGAGGAAGGGGTAGTCATGAAGACACCCCTAATGGACAACAAGGACACCCTTGCCTCCTGTGTGTGTGTGTGTGTGTGTGTGTGTGTGTGTGAGATTTTGTGTGTGTTTATGTATCGCATGTGTCTGATTTTGTGTTGATCTCTGTTACAGCTTCGTGAACTGGATAAGAACACGGCAGGTGGGAGCTGGGTCCAGGATGGAGGCGTTTAAGAAGTATGTGCTGGCTCGGGACACGGCACCAGAGCCACCAGGCGCCTCCTCCTCGGACCTATCAGATGCTGATGTTTACACCGCTGCCACCGAGGTCGACTCTCCTAGTAAGTGTACCTTTTGATGTGAATTCACTTGTAATGCACTTGTAATGCGCCACCCTAACACTGATATGTTTTGTCAGTCATGTACAGGGACACCCACCCCAGCAGCTGTCGTCCCCTCTTCCTCTCTCTCCTCCTCCTCCTCCTCCGAGTAGCCACCGGAAGGACCAGGACCAGGAAGAAGCCTTCAGAAGTGACAAAAGTGCCACCACCTCCTCAGCCTCTGCCCCACCACTCGACACCACCACCACCTCCCCAGCCACTGCTCCAACCATCACTCTGGCCGCCATCGCTCGAGCCGTCCCCTGCGTCTCCCGCTCTTCTGCCTGGAGGCACCAGCTCCAGGCAGAACAGGAGCGTCGAGCCCTGGAGCAAGGTCTCTTCCTCAAGCCCTTCACGAGGGCAAAACATTTTACATGCAGGCGCTGTGGCCAACCCAAGACTCGGGAATATGGCCACAGCAGATATAAGAAAGAGACCTTTTGCGCCAGGGCCGACGGGGGGCTGGTGGAGAAGAAACGTAGGGAGCATGAGGGACAACCTCCCCCACCACCCCCCGCACCCTGAACTTTGTGCACCCTGCTGAACTCTATTGCCTGTATATTTATTTAATAAATCCTTTATTTTGAAGTAGATCCTTTCTATGTCCTCATTTATATTTCACACACTTCACACACAGACACACAGACACACACACACACACACACACACTTCACACTGCACTCTTTTGTCTCTGATGGTAGCTGTCCAGGCTCCTTTGTCTATCAGCGTGCCAGTCTGTCTGCCAGAGGCGTGAAGTTGTAGATGTGTCTAACCAGGTGTGTATCCCACCCCCTTCACTTTCAAAGGTCAAAAGGACATGATCTCTGTGTTACGGCTGGGCCTTCAATTTAATTTAATTTAATTTAGCCATTTAGCAGACGCTTTTAATCCAAAGCGATTTACAATTACGAATTACAGGGACATTCCCCCTGGAGTAACTGAGGGCAAAGTGCCTCAGCCTGAAAAATGCATTGTTTTTGAAATAAATGGACAAATAAGCAGGTTGAAATAAAGCCATGCTGTCATAAACCATTCATTCATGTATTATTACACATTTATCACTAGTACAATATATATAATAAAACGAAAATACATTGGTTTTGAACGAAATCGACACATTTAGAACATAGAAGCATAATAACACATCAAACTACATAAAAGCATGTCTATAAATGCTTCTTTTTCTTTTTTTTTCATTTAGCAGACTTAGTAAGTGACTTACTCAAGGGCACACTAGTAGTGGTGTGTGGTTTCAGCCGGGATTCGAACTCACAACCTTCCGATCACAAGTCCATCTCACTATCCACTAGACCACCACTACCCCCACTCTTTAAATGGGCGTGGCTTGCGTTTCTGGGCGTTTCTGAGCGTTCCAAATTGGTTCCATTCTTATTAAATGACCAAATCTTTCAAAGTTTAACTAAATGTATTTGGCTAAAATAGCTCGAGCGCTTGTTTTCGTCTGAAACTTCGCACAGGAGCAGCTGATCCTTTACTTTACAATTCCAGCAGGTGGGTCCGCCAGGTGGGGGTGCAGCAAAACGGGGGCCGACCCGGGGTGACGTTCGAGAAGATCGCGCGGGGGCTTTTTCGCCTCCGGGAGATGGTTGAGGGGTATACCCGCCCCCTCAGAAGTAGTTATTTTACCAATGTTTCATTGGTCTGTTTTAAAGATTGAACAGGCCAATGAATTGGTCCATGAAAATCCATGATTGGCTGTCTTAGCTGCCTGTCCAGCGGGGGGAGGAGTCAAAATATCTGATCACCTGGAATCATTGTTGTCGTTCATTCCTATCATTCATTCGCTGGATCTCATAATTTTCATCATTTATTACGTAAGTTATGCATTTTCTTCTTCATACAAGCAAATAGAATAGCAGTATTGAAACAACTTAATGTTCTGTAAAGTTTAAAACTAATCGTAGGTGTTTTTATATGGAATTCGCGAACTTAGTTCTAACTACAAGGTGGATAGGTGTTCCTAGTGAATCAGAGACTATAGGCCTAGTTGACTACCCTCTGCCAATGATTCCAAATTCATTGGAAACATGCTATGGCCAACATGAAGCTGCCTTCATAGTTTGTAAAGCAGTGTAATAACCATGATTTTCTTCCACTTGTTAAAAGGGTGGCATAGTGCACTCTACTGGTGGAGGTTGAGAAAAGCTTACGGCACCGGGTATTCCCAGGCGGTCTCCCATCCAAGTACTAACCCGGCCCGATCCTGCTTAGCTTCCGAGATCGGACGAGATCGGGCGTGTTCAGGGTGGTATGGCCGTAAGCAAAGTTTGCTGTGCTCCAAGTCGTATATAAGTTCGGTGCCAGTCAGAACGGACACAGACACACACACACACACACACACACACACACACACACACACACCGATATAAGCCTAGTTATTTCGTAATTGGTTTAGTTTAACTTCGGTTTGAATATTGGAACAAATTCCAAGTATAAATATCTTAACTTTGTGTATGAAATGCAACGTGTGGTTAATGGAGCAGGGCAATAGGTCAGCTATAAGCCTAGATAATATGACCCCGTGTACACGCAATTGTCCGTTTTTACCTTTAATATAAGCCTAGTTATATCGTAATTGGTTTAGTTTACAGTTTTTCCTGGTTGTTTAAACAGATTTTTGGGAACATCAGACACAATGTGCACAATCTCTAACTCATTTACCAACTGCTAAACCAATTCTGCTAAACTCCAAGCACATTTTCCTGCTTTAGACTCATCTTCCCATTCCATACCACACATTTTCCTGCTTTAGACTCATCTTCCCATTCCATACCACACATTTCCTGCTTTAGACTCATCTTCCCATTCCATACCGCACATTTCCTGCTTTAGACACATCTTCCCATTCCATACCACACATCTTTCAGCTCACTAAACACATTTCTCCATATCTTGCACACTCTTCCTGATTTTCCACTCCTGATGTTCACTCAGAACACACTGCCAATCACATTCCTAAACTCCAAAGGCTGTTGTGCACTTTGCAATCATCAATTTGGATGATTGTGGATGAGATCTTGTGGCCAGGCAGGGACCAGAGGGAGGATGCAGCCTAGTTTTGTTTTGTTTACGTTTGTTTATATATTGTCATTTGCTGTAATTCCATTTCCTGTTTTCATCCTTCATGTTCATCATTCATGTTTGCCCTGACATACAGTAGTCTATGCATAGATTTGGGGCACAAATAAAATATAATTCGATGGCAAAATATTGTGTGTTTTCTCTTTGGGTATACAGTACATACAACAATATATGTCGATATTTCACATCCAACAGGTGAAACACTGAACATGCAAAGTCCTGATTCCACTGCTAAGGCATTCCTACAGTGTTTTCCATTCATATATAGTGTTTTCCATTTTGCACATCAGTGTTCAATGAGTGCTTGGAATGTCTACTCGTATGATGTATGTGTTTGAGTTTTGAGGGCAAAGTGTGCTTGTGCAAAGGAAGTGTAGGATTTAGCATTTTGTGTGTGAGTCTTGAGATTTGTGTTTAGGATTTTGAGGGAGTGAGGTAGTGAATCAGGGAATCTGTTTAAACAACCAGGAAAAACTGTAACTTCGGTTTGAATATTGGAAAGAAATTCCAACTATAAATATGTTAACTCTGTGTATGAAATGCAACGTGTGGTTAATGGATGGGAGGGAGCAGGGCAATAGGTCAGCTATAAGCCTAGATAATATGACCCTGTGTACACCCCAGGGGAGGCAAACAGGTCATGTGTAATAACAACAGTGCAATTACTCATTTAAGTGTATTATAATGTGCTGTTTTGTTCTCCTCGATCTTGGCGTCCCACCACAAGGAGAGAGGAAGGGGTAGTCATGAAGACACCCCTAATGGACAACAAGGACACCCTTGCCTCCTGTGTGTGTGTGTGTGTGTGTGTGTGTGTGTGTGAGATTTTGTGTGTGTTTATGTATCGCATGTGTCTGATTTTGTGTTGATCTCTGTTACAGCTTCGTGAACTGGATAAGAACACGGCAGGTGGGAGCTGGGTCCAGGATGGAGGCGTTTAAGAAGTATGTGCTGGCTCGGGACACGGCACCAGAGCCACCAGGCGCCTCCTCCTCGGACCTATCAGATGCTGATGTTTACACCGCTGCCACCGAGGTCGACTCTCCTAGTAAGTGTACCTTTTGATGTGAATTCACTTGTAATGCACTTGTAATGCGCCACCCTAACACTGATATGTTTTGTCAGTCATGTACAGGGACACCCACCCCAGCAGCTGTCGTCCCCTCTTCCTCTCTCTCCTCCTCCTCCTCCTCCGAGTAGCCACCGGAAGGACCAGGACCAGGAAGAAGCCTTCAGAAGTGACAAAAGTGCCACCACCTCCTCAGCCTCTGCCCCACCACTCGACACCACCACCACCTCCCCAGCCACTGCTCCAACCATCACTCTGGCCGCCATCGCTCGAGCCGTCCCCTGCGTCTCCCGCTCTTCTGCCTGGAGGCACCAGCTCCAGGCAGAACAGGAGCGTCGAGCCCTGGAGCAAGGTCTCTTCCTCAAGCCCTTCACGAGGGCAAAACATTTTACATGCAGGCGCTGTGGCCAACCCAAGACTCGGGAATATGGCCACAGCAGATATAAGAAAGAGACCTTTTGCGCCAGGGCCGACGGGGGGCTGGTGGAGAAGAAACGTAGGGAGCATGAGGGACAACCTCCCCCACCACCCCCCGCACCCTGAACTTTGTGCACCCTGCTGAACTCTATTGCCTGTATATTTATTTAATAAATCCTTTATTTTGAAGTAGATCCTTTCTATGTCCTCATTTATATTTCACACACTTCACACACAGACACACAGACACACACACACACACACACACACTTCACACTGCACTCTTTTGTCTCTGATGGTAGCTGTCCAGGCTCCTTTGTCTATCAGCGTGCCAGTCTGTCTGCCAGAGGCGTGAAGTTGTAGATGTGTCTAACCAGGTGTGTATCCCACCCCCTTCACTTTCAAAGGTCAAAAGGACATGATCTCTGTGTTACGGCTGGGCCTTCAATTTAATTTAATTTAATTTAGCCATTTAGCAGACGCTTTTAATCCAAAGCGATTTACAATTACGAATTACAGGGACATTCCCCCTGGAGTAACTGAGGGCAAAGTGCCTCAGCCTGAAAAATGCATTGTTTTTGAAATAAATGGACAAATAAGCAGGTTGAAATAAAGCCATGCTGTCATAAACCATTCATTCATGTATTATTACACATTTATCACTAGTACAATATATATAATAAAACGAAAATACATTGGTTTTGAACGAAATCGACACATTTAGAACATAGAAGCATAATAACACATCAAACTACATAAAAGCATGTCTATAAATGCTTCTTTTTCTTTTTTTTTCATTTAGCAGACTTAGTAAGTGACTTACTCAAGGGCACACTAGTAGTGGTGTGTGGTTTCAGCCGGGATTCGAACTCACAACCTTCCGATCACAAGTCCATCTCACTATCCACTAGACCACCACTACCCCCACTCTTTAAATGGGCGTGGCTTGCGTTTCTGGGCGTTTCTGAGCGTTCCAAATTGGTTCCATTCTTATTAAATGACCAAATCTTTCAAAGTTTAACTAAATGTATTTGGCTAAAATAGCTCGAGCGCTTGTTTTCGTCTGAAACTTCGCACAGGAGCAGCTGATCCTTTACTTTACAATTCCAGCAGGTGGGTCCGCCAGGTGGGGGTGCAGCAAAACGGGGGCCGACCCGGGGTGACGTTCGAGAAGATCGCGCGGGGGCTTTTTCGCCTCCGGGAGATGGTTGAGGGGTATACCCGCCCCCTCAGAAGTAGTTATTTTACCAATGTTTCATTGGTCTGTTTTAAAGATTGAACAGGCCAATGAATTGGTCCATGAAAATCCATGATTGGCTGTCTTAGCTGCCTGTCCAGCGGGGGGAGGAGTCAAAATATCTGATCACCTGGAATCATTGTTGTCGTTCATTCCTATCATTCATTCGCTGGATCTCATAATTTTCATCATTTATTACGTAAGTTATGCATTTTCTTCTTCATACAAGCAAATAGAATAGCAGTATTGAAACAACTTAATGTTCTGTAAAGTTTAAAACTAATCGTAGGTGTTTTTATATGGAATTCGCGAACTTAGTTCTAACTACAAGGTGGATAGGTGTTCCTAGTGAATCAGAGACTATAGGCCTAGTTGACTACCCTCTGCCAATGATTCCAAATTCATTGGAAACATGCTATGGCCAACATGAAGCTGCCTTCATAGTTTGTAAAGCAGTGTAATAACCATGATTTTCTTCCACTTGTTAAAAGGGTGGCATAGTGCACTCTACTGGTGGAGGTTGAGAAAAGCTTACGGCACCGGGTATTCCCAGGCGGTCTCCCATCCAAGTACTAACCCGGCCCGATCCTGCTTAGCTTCCGAGATCGGACGAGATCGGGCGTGTTCAGGGTGGTATGGCCGTAAGCAAAGTTTGCTGTGCTCCAAGTCGTATATAAGTTCGGTGCCAGTCAGAACGGACACAGACACACACACACACACACACACACACACACACACACACACACCGATATAAGCCTAGTTATTTCGTAATTGGTTTAGTTTAACTTCGGTTTGAATATTGGAACAAATTCCAAGTATAAATATCTTAACTTTGTGTATGAAATGCAACGTGTGGTTAATGGAGCAGGGCAATAGGTCAGCTATAAGCCTAGATAATATGACCCCGTGTACACGCAATTGTCCGTTTTTACCTTTAATATAAGCCTAGTTATATCGTAATTGGTTTAGTTTACAGTTTTTCCTGGTTGTTTAAACAGATTTTTGGGAACATCAGACACAATGTGCACAATCTCTAACTCATTTACCAACTGCTAAACCAATTCTGCTAAACTCCAAGCACATTTTCCTGCTTTAGACTCATCTTCCCATTCCATACCACACATTTTCCTGCTTTAGACTCATCTTCCCATTCCATACCACACATTTCCTGCTTTAGACTCATCTTCCCATTCCATACCGCACATTTCCTGCTTTAGACACATCTTCCCATTCCATACCACACATCTTTCAGCTCACTAAACACATTTCTCCATATCTTGCACACTCTTCCTGATTTTCCACTCCTGATGTTCACTCAGAACACACTGCCAATCACATTCCTAAACTCCAAAGGCTGTTGTGCACTTTGCAATCATCAATTTGGATGATTGTGGATGAGATCTTGTGGCCAGGCAGGGACCAGAGGGAGGATGCAGCCTAGTTTTGTTTTGTTTACGTTTGTTTATATATTGTCATTTGCTGTAATTCCATTTCCTGTTTTCATCCTTCATGTTCATCATTCATGTTTGCCCTGACATACAGTAGTCTATGCATAGATTTGGGGCACAAATAAAATATAATTCGATGGCAAAATATTGTGTGTTTTCTCTTTGGGTATACAGTACATACAACAATATATGTCGATATTTCACATCCAACAGGTGAAACACTGAACATGCAAAGTCCTGATTCCACTGCTAAGGCATTCCTACAGTGTTTTCCATTCATATATAGTGTTTTCCATTTTGCACATCAGTGTTCAATGAGTGCTTGGAATGTCTACTCGTATGATGTATGTGTTTGAGTTTTGAGGGCAAAGTGTGCTTGTGCAAAGGAAGTGTAGGATTTAGCATTTTGTGTGTGAGTCTTGAGATTTGTGTTTAGGATTTTGAGGGAGTGAGGTAGTGAATCAGGGAATCTGTTTAAACAACCAGGAAAAACTGTAACTTCGGTTTGAATATTGGAAAGAAATTCCAACTATAAATATGTTAACTCTGTGTATGAAATGCAACGTGTGGTTAATGGATGGGAGGGAGCAGGGCAATAGGTCAGCTATAAGCCTAGATAATATGACCCTGTGTACACCCCAGGGGAGGCAAACAGGTCATGTGTAATAACAACAGTGCAATTACTCATTTAAGTGTATTATAATGTGCTGTTTTGTTCTCCTCGATCTTGGCGTCCCACCACAAGGAGAGAGGAAGGGGTAGTCATGAAGACACCCCTAATGGACAACAAGGACACCCTTGCCTCCTGTGTGTGTGTGTGTGTGTGTGTGTGTGTGTGTGAGATTTTGTGTGTGTTTATGTATCGCATGTGTCTGATTTTGTGTTGATCTCTGTTACAGCTTCGTGAACTGGATAAGAACACGGCAGGTGGGAGCTGGGTCCAGGATGGAGGCGTTTAAGAAGTATGTGCTGGCTCGGGACACGGCACCAGAGCCACCAGGCGCCTCCTCCTCGGACCTATCAGATGCTGATGTTTACACCGCTGCCACCGAGGTCGACTCTCCTAGTAAGTGTACCTTTTGATGTGAATTCACTTGTAATGCACTTGTAATGCGCCACCCTAACACTGATATGTTTTGTCAGTCATGTACAGGGACACCCACCCCAGCAGCTGTCGTCCCCTCTTCCTCTCTCTCCTCCTCCTCCTCCTCCGAGTAGCCACCGGAAGGACCAGGACCAGGAAGAAGCCTTCAGAAGTGACAAAAGTGCCACCACCTCCTCAGCCTCTGCCCCACCACTCGACACCACCACCACCTCCCCAGCCACTGCTCCAACCATCACTCTGGCCGCCATCGCTCGAGCCGTCCCCTGCGTCTCCCGCTCTTCTGCCTGGAGGCACCAGCTCCAGGCAGAACAGGAGCGTCGAGCCCTGGAGCAAGGTCTCTTCCTCAAGCCCTTCACGAGGGCAAAACATTTTACATGCAGGCGCTGTGGCCAACCCAAGACTCGGGAATATGGCCACAGCAGATATAAGAAAGAGACCTTTTGCGCCAGGGCCGACGGGGGGCTGGTGGAGAAGAAACGTAGGGAGCATGAGGGACAACCTCCCCCACCACCCCCCGCACCCTGAACTTTGTGCACCCTGCTGAACTCTATTGCCTGTATATTTATTTAATAAATCCTTTATTTTGAAGTAGATCCTTTCTATGTCCTCATTTATATTTCACACACTTCACACACAGACACACAGACACACACACACACACACACACACTTCACACTGCACTCTTTTGTCTCTGATGGTAGCTGTCCAGGCTCCTTTGTCTATCAGCGTGCCAGTCTGTCTGCCAGAGGCGTGAAGTTGTAGATGTGTCTAACCAGGTGTGTATCCCACCCCCTTCACTTTCAAAGGTCAAAAGGACATGATCTCTGTGTTACGGCTGGGCCTTCAATTTAATTTAATTTAATTTAGCCATTTAGCAGACGCTTTTAATCCAAAGCGATTTACAATTACGAATTACAGGGACATTCCCCCTGGAGTAACTGAGGGCAAAGTGCCTCAGCCTGAAAAATGCATTGTTTTTGAAATAAATGGACAAATAAGCAGGTTGAAATAAAGCCATGCTGTCATAAACCATTCATTCATGTATTATTACACATTTATCACTAGTACAATATATATAATAAAACGAAAATACATTGGTTTTGAACGAAATCGACACATTTAGAACATAGAAGCATAATAACACATCAAACTACATAAAAGCATGTCTATAAATGCTTCTTTTTCTTTTTTTTTCATTTAGCAGACTTAGTAAGTGACTTACTCAAGGGCACACTAGTAGTGGTGTGTGGTTTCAGCCGGGATTCGAACTCACAACCTTCCGATCACAAGTCCATCTCACTATCCACTAGACCACCACTACCCCCACTCTTTAAATGGGCGTGGCTTGCGTTTCTGGGCGTTTCTGAGCGTTCCAAATTGGTTCCATTCTTATTAAATGACCAAATCTTTCAAAGTTTAACTAAATGTATTTGGCTAAAATAGCTCGAGCGCTTGTTTTCGTCTGAAACTTCGCACAGGAGCAGCTGATCCTTTACTTTACAATTCCAGCAGGTGGGTCCGCCAGGTGGGGGTGCAGCAAAACGGGGGCCGACCCGGGGTGACGTTCGAGAAGATCGCGCGGGGGCTTTTTCGCAGGGGCCATGCTAATCTTCTCTGTATCGATCCAATTTTAGTATATGCGCCGCCGTGGCGAGCGCAATCTGCCAGCCTGCCTTAGGCCTCTTTATTTGGCCCACAACGGAATACGTTTGTGGCAGACGGTTACCCCGTACATCAAGGTTTTTGGCATGTTGGCGCCACCCTGTGGAAGTCTACATGTAGAGAAAAGAGGTGGAGACAAAGCATTTTTTTTCGTGCAGCATGCGTTTTCCTTTCTTAAAAAAAAAACGTAAGAAGGTGCACATGTTCAGGGATTAAAGTTCTCCGTCGCTACGACGGATTTCCGTCAATTTTTTCCAAGTCGCGACGGATTTCCGTCAATTGGCTACGGCGCGGGGGGGGGGGGGGGGGAATATATATATATAAATCTAACTGCAATTGCGGCATTTCGCCGACGTGGTGGCGGGGGCGCTGTTTCGCAAATAAGTTAGCTTTCGTGTTTGCTAGCGAAACAGCTGATAGTTGATGTTGACTGCTCAAGGAGAATACATATTTGAAAGTACAGAATGCCTGAGAGCCTTATATTGCATTATATTACATTATATTTTGAATGGTCATCTGGTGCCTGAATATTGTTTTTTCCTTTACATATACAGGTGCTGGTCATATAATTAGAATATCATCAAAAAGTTGATTTATTTCAG
Organism: Nansenia antarctica; assembly: GCF_963989245.1. NCBI lineage: Eukaryota > Metazoa > Chordata > Actinopteri > Argentiniformes > Microstomatidae > Nansenia > Nansenia antarctica. Next base: position 77,213,597 of record NC_137689.1, read on the forward strand.
TAATTCCATTCAAAAAGTGAAACATGTATACATTCATTCCACATAGACTGATATATTTCAAGTGTTTATTGCTTTTAATTTTGATGATTATTACTGACTAACTAATGAAAACCCCAAATTTAGTATCTCAGAAAATTAGAATATTGTGAAAAGGTTCAATATTGAAGACCCCTGGTGCCACACTCTAATCAGCTAATTAACTAAAAACACCTGCAAACACCTTTAAATGGACCCTCAGTCCAGTTCTGTAGGCTACACAATCATGGGGAAGACTGCTGACCTGACAGTTGTCCAAAAGACGACCATTGACACCTTGCACAAGGAGGGCAAGACACAAAAGGTCATTGCTAAAGAGGCAACAGATGGTAACATGGACAGGATCCTTAATGTTCTTGTAAGGTACTTCGATGAGGATATGGGGAAAGTGTTGACCCAGCATCTGGCCTCAAGGATAGTTAACATCGCAGATGCCTCAACCCTCACACACACACTGACAGATATCCTCCAGTCATACAACCTGAACTGGAATCAGGTTGTTGCTATACTGCTGGATAACTGCAATGTGATGAGAGGGAAAAGGTCTGGAGTGGAGACACAAATCCGAAAAGAAAATCCATCACTCCTGGACATCAGCGGAGACACGGTTCACATCTCAAATGCAACCAAGGCCCTTTTGAAGCCTTTCCAGGGATTTGTGGATGAATTTTGCTCTGATGTCTACTATGATGTAGAAAAATTCCCCAAACAGAACGAGCTTTTTGGCGAGTTTCAGTCCTTGCTCCATTTGGAGAAGAAGAGCTTGATCCGTCCCATCAGCAGCAGGTTCCTCCAAATGCTGGATGTGTGCAACAGAATACGGGAGCTTATGGATCCATTGATTGTGCACTTCTACAGCTTCCTGTCTCCTCAAGATCAGCACAAATACAGGTACAATAGCATTAGCATTCTCTTTTTATGTCTGTTTTCTCTGTACTAGCAGGCCCAATTTGCAAAATCTAATTAAATAAATCAGAGCAAATATAGCATTCCTGTTCCCCCAACTGTATAATGATATGCTTTTTGTGATGCAGATGGCTCCTGAACCAGGTTCTTGATCAGCATGCAGTTACATCTGATGAGAAGGCAAGGATCACGGTTCTGCAACTGCAAATGGCAAAATCTGCAGGGACCGGAACTGATGTCAACCAAAACCGGAAGACACGCATCTGTATGCTTTTCTCAGAGTTCAACAAGCTCACAGCCTTGATTGATTTATACAGAGGTATGTTCTCGGGCTGGGTGATATTGGAAAAAACTGACATTGCAATATTCTTTTTCACTGCAATATATAGGCCTATTGTGATACATAAAAGAAAACTGGCATGCAGGCACGTGTTACAGATTTACTTATCTAACTTAAGATCAGTAAATGTGATTGGCTGACCTGGCATGTAGGAAAGAAGCAGCTTCATTGGAAGAAACATTACACAGCAAAAAATAATGATGCCGTTTTTTCAGGAGTTGCAAGTGGGCTTAATAGGGACGTTTACCCTATATTGTGCAGCCCTAGCTCAGTCACTTTTGAAGTGGAAAGAAATGTACAGAAATGTCTTATCGATTTATTTATTGTTGCATATTTTTCCTGTAATGGAATCTGAGTATGTTACATTACTATGTTTGTGATCAGGAAAGAATAGTAAAACATATTCAGCGACTTTTCTAATCAGGCTTAATTGTGATTTTCAGGTGTACTTCCAACTTTCCAGGTGTTCCTGAAAATGTTGCAGCATGAAAAGCCCATGCTCCACGCACTGCATGCCGAAATGATGCTACTGGTCCGGGAACTTCTCTCCAAGTTCATGAAGCCTGTTTACATCCCCCTGAGTGTGAAGGGCTTGTTGAAGCTTGATGTTCAGAAGAGAGACCTGCAGTACCCTGACCAAAGGTTGTCTGTGGGGAGATTCAGCTTCTCTACCTTAAACAAGGCTAGAGTGGAGAAAAGGCCCTGGGTGCAGAACGTCTACAGCTCTCTCAGAGAAGGCTACATCAATGCAGCAACATACCTCCTGAAAAACCTTCCCCTCAACAACCACATCATCACCTCTTTGTCTGTGCTGACACTATCATTGATTCTCCACGAATCGGTCCAAGGGGCATTCAACACCTTAGCCAAGGCCTTGCCAAATGCAGTGAAATCTGAGGAGCTTGGTCAACTGAATGAAGAGGTGCGAGCCTACCAGATTGACGCAGATTTAGGAGCACAGGCCAAACACTTTGAGGAGAATACCGAACGAATCGATGTTGACTGGTGGAGTAGGATCTTGGCCAAGAAGACGCCAGAAGGAGGGATGAGATTCCCCATCTTAGGGAAGTTGGTAAAGGCCCTTCTGTCATTGTTCACTGGCCCTCTTGTCGAAGGATCATTTAACATCATGGATGACATCATAGAAAAAGACAGGGTCAGGCTGAACATTGAGACATATGAAGGCTTAGCCATTATCAAGTCCCACATGAAGGCAACAGGGAAAACGGCCTCCAAAATGGAAATCAGCCCTGCACTGAGGAGCTTGTGCCTGTCTTCTTATGAGAGATACCAAAGTCATCTGAAGAAGAAGGAGAACATTGACAAGCAAAAGGAAAGGAAACTGATGGAAGCTGTGAAAGTCCTCTCAGCAGTTAGGGTAAGAAAAGTAACAGAAAAGTTAAAGAAAGGTTCCACCTCTTCTGCTCCTGCAAGAGCCTCCTCCTCCACTCTTGGAGTCACAGCCATTTCACCTGTTAGAGCCTCCACCTCATCCTCCTCCTCCTCCACTCCTGGTGTCAGAGCCACTGCATCTACTACAGCCTCCTCCTGCTCCTCCTCCTCCTCCACTCCTGGAGTAAGAGCCACTGTATCTACTACAGCCTCAAAATACTCCTTCTCCATCCCTGGAGTCAGAGCTACTGCATCTACTACAGCCTCAAAATCCTCCTCCTCCACTCCTGGAGTCAGAGCCACTTCATCATCTAGAGCCTCCTCCTCCTCCCCCTCCTCCACTCCTGGAGTCAAAGCTGGTCCCACAGAAGAAACCCTGAAACGGACATCAGGTGTAGCCAAGCTTCAGGCATATCACTTCACTGCCAAAAAGCAGAAAAAGTGAAAAGCACTATAGTAAGTATTACACTTATTATTATTTAATGCTGTTTTGGTCTTTTTCAGTGATCGCTCACTTCAAAACAAAAACTGTGTTTGTTTGGTGTTATACTAGACAGCTGCCATCTCAAGGTGGGTCTTACTATTAACCTGACAAAAATGTCAGTATGCATACAGTAGCATTGCATAGTCTTAACATCATATGTTTATTTTACCTGCACAGAAACTGGCTGATTGCAGACACCAAAGACTAGAGGAACCTCTGAATGCAGAAGACGTGTGGATTAAGTGCAATACAAGACACATTCAGTTCATGTGTTTTTTTGTGTTTTTAGTTCCTTGTTCAAGTTGTAAGCTTGCTCCGTTGGCACAATGTAAATAAAAAACTTGCACTGAAAAGTTATGTAGATGGTTGATTATTTGTATGTCAGAGTCAACCCTTGCAATAAGTATCAATTTTATTTCATGAATTGAAAACAGCATTGATATCACATAAAAGCAAACTGGCAATAGAAAAGCTGTTCAAAAGAATCTTCTTCCCTTAAAACGCTAACGTTATAAAATACAAACATATAGTGGAGGTTAAAATGAGAATATGACTTGGCTTGAACAAATTTCCAGTCCGGAGATTTTTTTTTGCTTTAATCCCTGCATGTTGTTTGACTACCATCACTTATACTTATCACTTTATTACTTATTATCAGGGGTGCACATAACCTTTTTGGGGCCAGTGCTCAGAGGAGCACCTAGGGATGCTGCTTGGTGCTCCCCGAGCTCGCGAGTCACGACCCGTCCCACAGGATGGATAAAAAAGGGATACATGGATATATTATTAGCAAAACGACATTTATTCATAAATAAAGATGAACGACCAAAGTATTGTGTGCAAAACAAAAGAAACAAATGCAAAATCAAATGACTGCTCTTTAAGAATGAAAGTCTGTCAGACTCCTTTAAACACAATGAAATCAACTGACATCTCTTTAAGCACTAACTGAATGTCTGTTCTTTAAACACACTGAAATAAACTGACATCTCTTTAAGCACTAACTGAATGTCTGTTCTTTAAACACACTGATATAAACGGACATCTCTTTAAGCACTGCTCTGTTCTGTAAACACTGAAATCAACTTCCCCCCCCCCCCCCCCCCCAAAAGCTGTTGGTGCGCAAGAGCGCCTTCATGCGGCTGATCTGCCGCGCAGCATGCATTTTGGCGACGCATGCGCACTGGCGCACCAGTTATGTGCACCCCTGCTTATTATTGTGACTATGTACCTTGTTGAAGAACCAAAGCGAAATATTTTTATTCTTGTGTACTGTAAAATAAATTCTGAAAAAGACTTTTTTGTATCATTAAAAGACTAACAATAACAGTTACAACAACCATAAATAATAATAAGCTGGGTAATTAGCTTAGGTAATACCTTGCTAGGTAATAATGTTATAGCTGTATAACTATAGCTGTCTGACCCAGTGACCAGTATTGACAGCTGATAGTTGTCAATCTAGAGGGGGAGTGGTTGGGGGTGGGGTTGACCAGCTATTGTTACCGCCCATTACCTGCCGGTGTGAAAAAGTCCCAAATCTTTGAAGGGATTTTTCTCAGGATTTAGTTTTCAGGGTTAACAAGTTTCAAATACTCATGTCGTCTTACATTTTTTCCCGATGTCTATGTATGACACATCATTTGAAAGCTTACAATCTGTAGTTTAAGCATATGTAAAAAAACAGCTAGACATTATGATGTTCCAGACCTTTGCTGCAGGACATGTTCTCTAACTGGACCTTGATGAATGTTAGTTGAACACGTCTACCTGTCAACCTGTCTAAATGTCTATCTGTCTAACTGTCTAAATGTCTACCTGTCTATCTGTCTATCTGTCTAACTGTCTAAATGTCTACCCGCTACCTGTCCACTTGCCTACCTGTCCACCTGTCTACCTGTTTACCTGTCTACCTGTCTAAATGTCTACCTGTCTATCTGTCCACCTGTCTACCTGTCTTCCTGTCTAAATGTCTACCTGTCTATCTGTCTAACTGTCTAAATGTCTACCCGCTACCTGCTACCTGTCCACTTGCCTACCTGCCTACCTGTCTACCTGTCTACCTGTCTAAATGTCTACCTGTCTATCTGTCTACCTGTCTATCTGTCTACCTGTCTATCTGTCCACCTGTCTACCTGTCTATCTGTCCACCTGTCTATCTGTCTACCTGTCCACCTGTCTACCTGTCTAACTGTCTAAATGTCTACCTGTCCACCTCTCTACCTGTCTAAATGTCTACCTGTCCACCTGTCTATCTGTCCACCTGTCTACCTGTCTACCTGTCTACCTGTCTACCTGTCTACCTGTCTACCTGTCCACCTGTCCACCTGTCTACCTGTCTACCTGTCCACCTGTCTACCTGTCCACCTGTCTACCTGTCTAACTGTCTAAATGTCTACCTGTCCACCTATCTACCTGCCTACCTGTCTACCAAACACTGCTTTTTGGAAAGTAAGGACTATTCCTTTTGATCCAAGATGTTGTGTGTTTCAGTTCACCTGAGGTCACCTGCTAGTCCTCTAGATACCAGCGGTTAGATCACGACTGGCACTGCTCCTGCTTTGATAAGGATGTTCTTGGTGTTTTTCTGTTATTCTGTCAGTGTGTGTGTGTGCGTGTTTGTGTGTGTGTGTGTGGCGTGTGTGGCGTGTGTGGCGTGTGTGGCGTGTGTGCGTGTGTGCGTGCGTGCGTGTGTGTATTCTACTATTCTTCGTTTGTTTGCTGAAGTCTATCAAAGCAGCCTGGCTGCCCTGACACCTCAGCAAGGGAAGCAAGTGAGCAAAGTGTCACTTTTTAAATTAAATTACGGAAAATGAACATTTCCATGATCTTCAATTTTTTTAGATGCACCTGTATATATATATGGCACTGAATCATAAGGCAAGCTAGACATGATGATGTTCCAGACCTTTGCTGCAGGACATGTTCTCTTACTGGACCTTGTTGAATGTTAGTTGAACACGTCTACCTGTCAACCTGTCTAAATGTCTACCTGTCTACCTGTCTACCTGTCTATCTGTCTAAATGTCTACCTGTCTATCTGTCTACCTGTCTACCTGTCTATCTGTCTATCTGTCTACCTGTCAACCTGTCTATCTGTCTATCTGTCTATCTGTCTAAATGTCTACCTGTCTACCTGTCTATCTATCTATCTAACTGTCTAAATGTCTACCTGTCTACCTGTCTATCTGTCTATTTATCTATCTGTCTATCTATCTATCTGTCTATATGTCTAACTGTCTAAATGTCTACCTGTCCACCTGCCTACCTGTCTCTGTCTAAATGTCTTCTAAATGTCTACCAGTCTATCTGTCTATCTGTCTAAATGTCTACCTGTCTATCTCTCTAACTGTCTAAATGTCTACCTGTCTATCTGTCTAAATGTCTACCTGTCTATCTGTCTATCTGTCTAACTGTCTAAATGTCTACCCGCTACCTGTCCACTTGCCTACCTGTCTACCTGTCTAAATGTCTACCTGTCTATCTGTCCACCTGTCTACCTGTCTTCCTGTCTAAATATCTACCTGTCTACCTGTCTATATGTCTAACTGTCTAAATGTCTACCTGTCTATATGTCTAACTGTCTAAATATCTACCTGTCAACCTGTCTATCGGTCTAAATGTCTACCAGTCTATCTGTCTATCTGTCTATCTGTCTAAATGTCTACCTGTCTATCTGTCTAAATGTCTACCTGTCTATCTGTCTATCTGTCTAACTGTCTAAATGTCTATCTGTCTTCCTGCCTACCTGTCTATCTGTCCACCTGTCTTCCTGTCTAAATGTCTATCTGTCTTCCTGCCTACCTGTCTATCTGTCCACCTGTCTTCCTGTCTAAATGTCTATCTGTCTAACTGTCTAAATGTCTACCCGCTACCTGTCTAAATGTCTACCTGTCTATCTGTCTACCTGTCCACCTGTCCACCTGTCTACCTGTCCACCTGTCTACCTGTCTATCTGTCCACCTGTCTACCTGCCTACCTGTCTACCAAACACTGCTTTTTGGAAAGTAAGGACTATTCCTTTTGATCCAAGATGTTGTGTGTTTCAGTTCACCTGAGGTCACCTGCTAGTCCTCTAGATACCAGCGGTTAGATCACGACTGGCACTGCTCCCGCTTTGATAAGGATGTTCTTGGTGTTTTTCTGTTATTCTGTCTGTGTGTGTGTGTGTGGGTGTATGTGTATGTGTGTGTGTGTGTGTGTGTGTATGTGTATGTGTATGTGTATGTGTATGTGTGTGTGTGTGTGTGTGTGTGTGTGTGTGTGTGTGTGTATGTGTATGTGTATGTGTATGTGTATGTGTATGTGTGTGTGTGCTCTACTATACTTAGTTTGTTTGCTGAAGTCTATCAAAGCAGCCTGGCTGCCCTGACACCTCAGCAAGGGAAGCAAGTGAGCAAAGTGTCACTTTTTAAATTAAATTACGGAAAATAAACATTTCCATGATTTTTTTTTTTTTTTAGATGCACCTGTATATATATATATATGGCACTGAATCATAAGGCAAGCTAGACATGATGATGTTCCAGACCTTTGCTGCAGGACATGTTCTCTAACTGGACCTTGATGAATGTTAGTTGAACACGTCTACCTGTCAACCTGTCTAAACGTCTACCTGTCTATCTGTCTACCTGTCCACCTGTCTACCTGTCTACCTGTCTAAATGTCTACCTGTCTTCCTGCCTACCTGTCTATCTGTCCACCTGTCTTCCTGTCTAAATGTCTATCTGTCTAACTTTCTAAATGTCTACCCACTACCTGTCCACTTGCCTACCTGTCTACCTGTCTACCTGTCTAAATGTCTACCTGTCTATCTGTCTATCTGTCTACCTGTCTATCTGTCCACCTGTCTACCTGTCCACCTGTCTACCTGTCTAAATGTCTATCTGTCCACCTGTCCACCTGTCCACCTGTCTACCTGTCCACCTGTCCACCTGTCTACCTGTCTATCTGTCCACCTGTCTACCTGCCTACCTGTCTACCAAACACTGCTTTTTGGAAAGTAAGGACTATTCCTTTTGATCCAAGATGTTGTGTGTTTCAGTTCACCTGAGGTCACCTGCTAGTCCTCTAGATACCAGCGGTTAGATCACGACTGGCACTGCTCCCGCTTTGATAAGGATGTTCTTGGTGTTTTTCTGTTATTCTGTCGTGTGTGTGTGTGTGTATGTGTATGTGTATGTGTATGTGTATGTGTATGTGTATGTGTATGTGTATGTGTATGTGTATGTGTATGTGTATGTGTATGTGTGTGTGTGTGTGCGTTCTACTATTCTTAGTTTGTTTGCTGAAGTCTATCAAAGCAGCCTGGCTGCCCTGACACCTCAGCAAGGGAAGCAAGTGAGCAAAGTGTCACTTTTTAAATTAAATTACGGAAAATGAACATTTCCATGATCTTCAATTTTTTTAGATGCACCTGTATATATATATGGCACTGAATCATAAGGCAAGCTAGACATGATGATGTTCCAGACCTTTGCTGCAGGACATGTTCTCTAACTGGACCTTGATGAATGTTAGTTGAACACGTCTACCTGTCAACCTGTCTAAATGTCTACCTGTCTACCTGTCTACCTGTCTATCTGTCTAAATGTCTACCTGTCTATCTGTCTACCTGTCAACCTGTCTATCTGTCTAAATGTCTACCTGTCTACCTGTCTATCTATCTATCTATCTATCTGTCTATCTGTCTATCTATCTATCTGTCTATCTGTCTAACTGTCTAACTGTCTATCTGTCCACCTGCCTACCTGTCTAACTATCTATCTGTCTATCTGTCTAACTGTCTACCTGTCTATCTGTCTAAATGTCTACCTGTCTATCTGTCTACCTGTCAACCTGTCTAACTGTCTATCTGTCTAACTGTCTAAATGTCTACCTGTCTACCTGTCTACCTGTCTATCTATCTATCTGTCTATCTGTCTATCTGTCTATCTATCTATCTGTCTATCTGTCTAACTGTCTATCTGTCCACCTGCCTACCTGTCTAACTATCTATCTGTCTATCTGTCTAACTGTCTAACTGTCTAAATGTCTACCTGTCCACCTGCCTAACTGTCTAACTGTCTAAATGTCTAACTGTCTAACTGTCTAAATGTCTACCTGTCCACCTATCTACCTGCCTACCTGTCTACCAAACACTGTTTTTTGGAAAGTAAGGACTATTCCTTTTGATCCAAGATGTTGTGTGTTTCAGTTTACCTGAGGTCACCTGCTAGTCCTCTAGATACCAGCGGTTAGATCACGACTGGCACTGCTCCCGCTTTGATAAGGATGTTCTTGGTGTTTTTCTGTTATTCTGTCTGTGTGTGTGTGTGTGTATGTGTATGTGTATGTGTGTGTGTATGTGTGTGCGTGTGCGTGCGTGCGTGCGTGCGTGTGTGTGTGTGTGTGTGTGTGTGTGTGTCAGCGTGTATATAAGGAAGGCGACAGACCACAGAATCATTTCAGAATGAGAGTTTCTGTGGCTCTTCTGGTGTTGCTATTCTGCCTGTCGGGGGCTCAGGGAGAGAGCGGAGGTGACCCCGTGGACCCCAATGACCCCGTTGACCCCAATGACCCTGTTGACCTCACTCCACAGGGTCACATCGACGATGGGCAAGAGAGCAGGGTGAGAGAGGTGCAGACGGAGACTGAAGCTACGGAGACGACAGACCAGAACCCTGACCTCTGGGCTGCGCTACTGGAGTTGAGGTACGTGGAGATCACACTGAGGAACGTGGAGGTCAGACTGAGAGACAGTGAGAATCTGCTAGATGACCAGAGGTTTAAGCTGTGGCTCACCAACAACAAGGTGGAGGGGATGGAGGTGGAGAACGCAGGTAATATTACAGGACATAAGTGACGATTTGTTCCTATAACTCCAGCCCAACCTTGAGTATCGATTTGTTCCTATAACTCCAGTCCAAGCAGCACAGCTGTCAGTCCTGGGGACCAGAGTGGAGGCCAGCGAGGGTCAGGTAGAGGATCTGAGGACAGAGAATACAGGTAATATACAGATATTAGTAGATGACTAATGTTGTACTTATATCCTATAACTGTCAGCCCTGGGCACCAGTGTGGAGGTCAGCGAGGGTCAGGTAATATACAGATATTAGTAGATATGACTAATGTTGTACTTGTGGTGCATACCAGATGATAACCTACATGTATGGTTTTAAAGGATTTTACAACGTGGTACATTAATTGTATTGTTTTGAAGACAGTTTGTGTCTCCCTCACATACATATTTCTGTGTGGAATTCATGAACAGTGATTTTGTTCTTTTGCAGCATTGACAGCCAGAGTGACGGCCAGCGAGGGTCAGGTGGAGGAGCTGAAGAGAGTGAATGCAGGTGAGACAAACACTGACTTTATTAAAATCATGTGATGTTTCCCTTGGCAATGTGGTTAATGTAAAGTAGTATATATTTTTAAACAATATCATCACAATGAACAGTTTGGCCCTGTAAGATGATACGCTGCTTTAAAGGAGATATGCATGTGTTATTCCCATGTGTTCACAGAGAGACCGAAGGTTTAATTAATTTAATTTAATTTAATTTAATTTAATTTTAATTTAATTTTAATTTAGCCATTTAGCAGACGCTTTTATCCAAAGCGACTTACAATTACGAATTACAGGGACATTCCCCCTGGAGTAACTGAGGGCTAAGTGCCTTACCCAAGGGCACACTAGTAGTGGTGTGGCTTCAGGCGGGATTTGAACTCACAACCTTCCGATCACAAGGCCAACTCACTATCCACTAGACCACCAGTACCCCTGGAAGGTGGCGTTCTCTGCTGGGTTAGGTGCTCCGATGGGACCTGTCTCTAGTCTTACCACTGTGGTCTACAAAAACATCATCACCAACATCGGCCAGGCCTACAGCCCAATCTCAGGTACTGCTGATACACACCAATACACACATATGGATGAGGGAATTAATTAATTAATTAAAAACTAGTGAATCCTAAAATGATATACAAAGGTTACCCTGTTGGAAACAGTACGACAACATTACGACAACAATTATGGCAGATGGAGACAATAAAGTCCCACATTATCGGGTGTCCAGCCCCTGGTCAGAGGACGTGTGTAAACGGGGTTTCGCCAGGGTTCTAATCCTGATCTCCGGTGGTTTTACACTATTTACAAGCTCTCTTTCTTGCCATTTCCGCGGTTTGGACCAATAGTAATCCATTTAATGGACGTGTCACCTGTATGTAAGGCATCTTGACTTCATATCAGTCTACCCCCACTTCTCCTCACATCAGAGGGTTTTTTCCTGTGGTGATTTTGAGGAGACACTTGAAGGATACGCATCGTTATTGAAATCTGATCGTCTGTGGGCTAGGTTTTCTATTAAATTCTACTGGTTTTCTATCTAAAAATACATATAGATACTTGTTTGGCTTGTATTCTGCGGATTTTGATTATAAAATGTCGCCTCCTCAAGCACCGGTTGTAACTCCTAGCGGAGCCCCGTCTACTCTCGCCCGCTAGACGCGGTTTGTGTGAATGGTCTGGCTAACTTGTAACGTCAGCAGGCTCACTATGAATTGCGTGATCAATTTTCCCATTTGCTATTCTGAATAGAATGATATATAGGTTTGTGTAATAAAAATGAATTAAGCAATATCACACGAGAGGGAGTGTGTTATACTGAATATCAGCACGGCTGTGATTCGGTCGTAGGTACGAGGCCGCCAGGCGACACTTTAAATAAATGTGGAATAATACTATTGTGCAATATGACAACCCTAGTCGTCTGTCTGTACAGTATAGTACAGTGGATAGTGTACCTAGCCCTTATTTATGTAAACCAGCTCCTTCCCTTCTTGTGACTTTTTTTTCTAAAAGTGTTTTTTTTCCCCTTTCCTAACACCAGGGGAGCCACCCCTCCTAAATTTCGTTGTTTGGTACCTGTACTGTAGCAATGACAATAAAGTCCATTCATTCATTCATTTAAAAGATAAAGTTGAATTTCATAATTTGCGTTCCATTTCTGCATAGCAGTGACCACTTGTTAGGTCTAGAGTCTGTTGAGATTAATTCCAGTAACTGGCATGTGTATGTAAAGAGGTAAACCTTGATAACTGTTGAACCATACATGATAGAACCATGGGGTTAGAACCATACATGATAGAACCATGGGGTTAGAACCATACATGATAGAACCATGGGGTTAGGACCTTACATGATAGAACCATGGGGTTAGAACCATACATGATAGAACCATGGGGTTAGAACCAGACATGATAGAACCATACATGATAGAACCATGGGGGTAGAACCAGACATGATAGAACCATGGGGTTAGAACCATACATGATAGAACCATGGGGTTAGAACCAGACATGATAGAACCATGGGGTTAGAACCATACATGATAGAACCATGGGGTTAGAACCATTGTTTTTCTCATACAATTCTCTATGTGATGAGCTAAACACTATGTGTGAACACCCTATACGTTATATGTGTGAACACCCTATACGTTATATGTGTGAACACCCTATACGTTATTTCCATTGTGTTCCTCTCTATAAGACCAGTGGGGGGGTCAGCTACAGGGACTGTGTTCACCATTACTAACAGTCATGTTGCTCTGGTGTCTAGGAGACGCAGACAGTGTTGATCTCTCTCTGCTTTCCTCTGATACAGGAAAGTTCACAGCCCCAGTGAGAGGAGTCTACTACTTCAGATTCACCGCCGTGAATATCCAAGCCTCAGGGCTTTATGTGTTGTTGTATAAGAATGAGCAGAGGATGACGGCTGTAGCACAGAGAACTCATACAGGGTGGCAGTCTGCATCCAGTGGTCTGACTCTCCAGCTGGCGGAGGGAGACTTGGTCGACATGCGTCTGTGGCCAGACAACAGCCTCTGGGATGATAGTGATAACCGCAACACCTTCAGTGGCTTCCTGCTCTTCCCTGTGTGTACAGATCAGCTGTCCTGATGAATTCAGATGAAAAGTGTTAAGAGTTTCCAAGAGCTTCTAATGTTCCTCTGACAACTTCTCATTAAACACCATGAAAGGACAAACACCACTGACTTCCTGTGATGTATTGACATATGACTTCCTGTGATGTATTGACATGTGTCCTTCAGGAAGAGAGAGAAAAGCGAGTGTCATGAGTGTGTGTGTGTGTGTGTGTGTGTGTGTGTGTGTGTGTATGTATGTATCTGTGTATGTATGTATGTATGTGTGTGGGGGGGGGGGGGGTACTATGCTAGCTGAAGGGAGTAGGCAGTGAGTGGCCTTGTAGCGGTCTCTCTCTCTCTCTCCCTCTCCTCTCTCTCTCTCTGTCTCTCTCTCTCCTTCTCTCTCTCTGTCTCTTTCTCTCTCTGTCTGTCTCTCTCTCTCTCTCCTTCTCTCTCTGTCTGTCTCTCTCTCTCTCTCCTTCTCTCTCTGTCTCTCTCTCTCTCTCTGTCTCTCTCTCTCTCTCTGTCTCTCTCTCTCCTTCTCTCTCTGTCTGCCTCTCTCTCTCTCCTTCTCTCTCTGTCTGTCTCTCTGTCAATTTTCAATTTTCAATTTCAAAGGGCTTTATTGGCATGGGAAACATACATTTACATTGCCATAGCATGTGTGAAGATAAAAAACTAAAACAAAAAGAATAATGTACATACATGTACATACTAGAATAAATAAATAGATTACATACTAGATTACAAATAAATAGATTACAAATAGATTACATACTAGAATAAATAAATGAAATAAAACTTATTTCAATTCTTATGGTGGTTTTAGCCCATTTGATTGCCTTTTTCTATCACAGCAGCTAACACATCTTGCTGCTGTGTTTGCACATTGCTGTACCTCACCCAGCAGATATGGTAGCCTTTCGACATTGGTCAAGTCCTCAAAGTCTCCCTGGATGTTGGTGATCAGTGGGAAGTATGTGTCCCTGATAGGGCTGGGTTAAAAAAATCGATTTCCCGATTCTGAATCGATCTTCATTGAATGAGCGATTATCGATTCATAAATCCCGAGATCGATCCTTTTTTTATTTTTATTTATTTTTTGCTTGCAGCTTCAACCTGCAACGAGTTCTCGCGCTACAATAATTTATCATATCTCACGCAACGAGAGGTCTCAACACTAAAATCTAAAAACATGGCGATGGCAGGGACACTCAAGTCACCACCAGGCTTAAAGTCAGATGTCTGGGTGCATTTTGGATTTTAAAAATATGACGATAGAGATGAGCTGGACAAAAGCAAAGTCATATGTAAGCTGTGCGCAGTGGAAGTTAAATTTAGTGGAAACACCACAAATCTACGGAACCACTTATTGAGGCATCACCCTGACGTGAAACACGGAACAGCGGATCCGAAACCGGCCTCGCTGATAAAGACGTTTGGTTGCAAATTGCAATCAAATTCTCCGCGTGCCCAACAAATTACTACAGCGTCGTCAGTGTCGTCAGTGTACTAGAACCACGCTACGTGTTACCGACACACAAACAGTTGAGTGAAGTGATAGTCCCAGACATGTACGCGCAGGTGAAACGTGATATCGCAACTTCACTTCAGGTAGGCTATGTTTGTAGCCCCTTTATTTACATCGGCTGCAGTAAAGCACATTAAAAAGCACTTTTTGTAGTGTCTGATTTAGCAAAATGTTGGTCAATGATGTTCATTTATGTTCCAATAAAAAGTACATTCATGTAACTGCTTTGGAGTCAATTCTTAATGTAAACATTGATATGTTTAACAATGCTACACGTTATAGGGTTCCTTGAACCATTTATAGCATTAGTTCTGAGAATCTCTTTCATATTCAAGCAAAAAATGTATATTGTAACTAGATCGAATCGGAATCGAATCGTTTTGGGAAATCAGTGGCGATACCCAGCCCTAGTCCCTGATGTCCTTGTACAGCTGGCAGGTAGTTAAGAAGTGCAGCTCTGTTTCCACCTGGTTTTGTGTGCAGTGGGTGCACAGTCTGTCTGGTCTGGGGAGCCAGGTCTGCCTGTGGCGGCCTTTCTCGATGGCCAGGTTGTGTTCACTGAGTCTGTACATAGTCAAGGATCTCCTTAGCTTTGGGTCTGTCACAGTACTCAGGTATTCTGCCACTGTGTATTTTCTGTTTAGGGCCAAATAGCATTCCAATTTGCTCTGGTTTAGTCTAATAGGTGGCTCTGCTTGTGACTGTGAGAGTCCCAGAACTAGCTGGCTGAGGGGGCATCTCCCTAGAGTCTCTCTGTGGGTAAGGGCTTTGTTGTGGAGCGTGTCAGGGTGACTTTCTTTTAGGTGGTTGTAAAATGTAAACGCTCTCTTTTGAATTTTTATAATTAGTGGGTCCTAATTCTGCTCTGCATGCGTTATTTGGTGTTTTACGTTGGATACGAAGAATGGATTTGCAGAACTCTGCATGCAGAGTCTCAATTTGGTGTTTGTCCCATTTTGCAAAATCTTGGTTGGCAGGTGGACCCCAGACCTCGCAACCATAGAGGGAAATGGGTTCTATAACGGAGTCCAATAATTTGAGCCAGATTTAAATAGGGATGTCTAACTTGATGTAGGGCTGCAACGATTAGTCGACATAATCGACAACGTCGATCATAAAAACTCGGTGACGTGGAATTTTAGTGTCGACTAATCGTATTATTTATATTGTAAAAATATTTTTTTTTACGGGAGCCATGCAAGAATCAGCTGGGTTAGTTTTAGCTAACGTTGTTAGCCAACTGGCTAACGTTATATTGTTAGGGTCGTAATGCTTATGTTAGCTTTACTGTTACATGTTGGAAAACAACGTCTCATGGACAGGGCTGTACATGCTATGAGCGTTTGTGCTATTAATTTATTTGCCCTGTGGCACGCGTGTGACAGACAGAGGCGCTTGTATGTAACGTTACGTAGCAGGGGTTTTCCATGTTGAAGCCAGGAGAACGCGAGATGAAATGAAGTGAGGGGTGGTCGCTATTAAAATACCAGGTAGTCATGGTGGTTGATCATGAATGATGCTTGATAAGTGAATGCTATTTCAATTATGTTGAGTCCACCAGCGAGCTGTCTGTAAGATAAACAGCGCCAAGCGTAGCCTACTAACGTGAGCTGTCTGTAGTCTAGCCAGCAATGCTAGCTAGCCAATCAACTAGCTCTGTGAGCAGCTGTAGCTTGGCGTAACGTTAGGTTAGATAGCTAGTTAAGCCGAATTTATGCTTCTGCGTCGCCATTTACGCGCAGCGAAAAGCCACACGACTAATCGCGACTAATCGAAAAAATAATCATAACTCAGCTGAAACAGCCCATAGATGCCCTTAGCCACATGCGACCAGTGTCGCCAAGGTTTCACCGTTGGCCATGTGTCATAGGGTCCGGAGCATCAGTATCAGTGTCTGGCGGGCTAGGTTTCCGGCAAGGAGCTCCGACCGCAAGGCAACATGTGTAAGTATGGGTTAGGGTTAGGGCTAGGGAGAGGGTTAGGGCTAGGAGGGTAGGGTTAAGGTTAGGGTTAGGGAACAGAGCAATAACCATTGAAACGACGGCGACCCTTGAATTAGGGAAAATCCGTAGCCCCCCTGGTCTGGGAAGGCTGTTCAATTATGGTTAGGGAGAGGGTTGGGGGATAGGGCCATTGGTTAGGGAGAGGGTTGGAGGATAGGGCCAGGGTTGGGGTTAGGGCTGGGGCTGGGGTTAGGAAACAGAGCAATAACCATTGAAACGACGGCGACCCTTGGTTTAGGGAAAATCCGTAGCCCCCCTGGTCTGGGAAGGCTGTTCAATTATGGTTAGGGAGAGGGTTGGGGGATAGGGCCATTGGTTAGGGAGAGGGTTGGAGGATAGGGCCAGGGTTGGGGTTAGGGCTAGGGCTGGGGCTGGGGTTAGGGAACAGA
>NC_137689.1:77235585-77237585 GCF_963989245.1 Nansenia antarctica
TTTTTAATGCTGCATGTACTAGCAAATCTTTTATATTTTTATTCCTCCTAAAGGCTGCAATAATTTTAAAACCCACCAACGGTTCGACGATATCTTGAGTCCTTTTAAAATTACTTTTAATCATTTTATTAAGTTCCATCGAGGATGGGGAGAACATGGAAACAAAAGGAATTATCCTGCAATTGTCCCCTTCTTTTGCAGGTCTATCCCCCCTGCTGAAATTTTGCTGGACCTCAGCTTTGATGGTCCGGAGGAAAGTTCTCCCATAACCCCTCGATCTGAGGACCTTGAAGAGGGTCCTCGTGGCTGACTCCGCGTCCTCCTCTGCTGTGCAAATTCGCTTGAATCTGATAAGCTGCGATTTCACTATTCCCCTAAAAGTATGTTTGGGGTGATAGCTAGACTTGTGCAACAGCGCATGAGTATCTGTGGGTTTAAAATATACTCTTGTGCCCAGACTATAACTCCCCTCTCCTCTCTTAATAAACACCTCTGTATCCAAAAACTCGATTTTCTCAGATTGAATATTGAATTTTACAGTGATTGCCTGATGATGCGTGTTCAGCACATTGATAAAAGCCTGGAAGTCCTCCCTTGTGTGGCTCCAGATGCCAAAAATATTGTCCAAATAACGGACATACAGTGCTGGGAGTTTCGGGCATTTGGGGAAGACAGTCCGCTCCCAATCAGCCATATAAATATTGGCATACGCAGGGGCGAACTTCTTCCCCATAGCTGTCCCATGTACCTGAAGGAAACATCTGGAATCAAAGACAAAGTCGTTTCTAGTCAACCCTAACTCTAAGAGATGGAGAAGAGCCTCATCTGGTCTAGAAGGGTCTGGATGGTCGTTAAATAGCTCCCGCACCGCTTTGAGCCCCAATGGGGTCTCTATGTTTGTATACAGGGAGTCAATGTCGGCCGAGAAAAGCATCGAACCAATAGGAACCTGGGTGTTTTTCAGTTTTTCCACAAATTCATATGTATCTTTAATGAAACTTTCATGAATTTGGGATAATGGATTTAAATAAAAATCTATGAATTCTGCTATTCGATAGGACTCGCTCCCACAATCGGACACAATCGGCCTTCCTGGGGGGACCTGATGTGGAACTGTCCAGGTCTCTGGATCCTTGTGGATCTTTGGCAAGAGATACAGTTGCCGTGGACGTGGCGGATCCTCCCCATACAGGTAAGTCATTTGTTTGGCCGATATAACTTTCTTTTCATACAGGTGAGACACCGTCGCTCTAATCTGTTTCTGGGTCTCCAGTTGCAGAGAGCCAGTTAAAGGTACGTAGTGTGTTCTATTTTCCAATTGTCTGTTAGCCTCTGTCAAATATTGATTTTTATCCATTATTACAATTTTAGAGCCCTTATCGGCAGGCTTAATAATTATATCCTGGTTCTTTTTTAATTTGTTCAATGCTTTTCTTTCCCCTTGTGACAGGTTACTTTCTTTTTCACAGGCCCAACGGATTCCCTCCAGGTGCCGCACATCTTCCCTGATCAATCCCTTAATAGGGTCCGAGATGGGTTAGGGTTAGGGTTAGGGTTAGGGTTAGGTTTTTGATTGAGAGCACCGAGTGTAAGAAACCATGTAAAACATGAAGTGAAAGACTCAGTTCTTCGAGCCTCGCACGAGTGATGCACAGGGTGTATGCACGCTCACTACACACAATTAGATCCGGTCCAAATGTCATATGTACAAGCCCCAGGGGGCTATCTGAACGTCCATTGTAATGAAAACAAGTGGGTTCGGTCAGGCCAAGAGTAAAGTTTGTATATTAATATTAATAAGGGAGGGGGTTGGGGTGTGGGGGGTAATAGGGGGGGGGGGGGGGGGGGGGGGGGGTTTAGGTGATTTTGTTCAGTCATAAGTCCCTTACTTGGCACTTAGACAAAGACCTAAGCACCTTACTTGGCAACCGGTCACTATGTTGGGGGCCAGGATGAGGCATGGGAAATAGAGGTCCAGAATGCCTTACAGGGCACCTGGA
>NC_137690.1:0-60000 GCF_963989245.1 Nansenia antarctica
ATTCCCATGTCTCACCCTGGCCCCTAACATAGTGACCGGTTGCCAAGTAAGGTGCTTAGGTCTTTGTCTAAGTGCCAAAGTAAGGGACTTATGACTGAACAAAATCACCTAAAACCCCCCCCCCCCCCCCCCCCCCCCCCCTATTACCCCCCACACCCCAACCCCCTCCCTTATTAATATTAATATACAAACTTTACTCTTGGCCTGACCGAACCCACTTGTTTTCATTACAATGGACGTTCAGATAGCCCCCTGGGGCTTGTACATATGACATTTGGACCGGATCTAATTGTGTGTAGTGAGCGTGCATACACCCTGTGCATCATTCGTGCGAGGCTCGAAGAACTGAGTCTTTCACTTCATGTTTTACATGGTTTCTTACACTCGGTGCTCTCAATCAAAAACCTAACCAGCCAGATCCTGACACTCTTACTCCGGACCCTATGACACATGGCCAACGGTGAAAACTTCCAGCTCTAGGGATACAGTATTAAGGTCCCTCATGATACACATGAAGGAGCGTCAAGGGTACTGAGAACTAGTGTTGGAGGCGAATAACCGGTCCCTCTCTCACTTTTTTATCCACGCGCCAAGTATGGTACGTTTGACACCCAATACCCCATGTCCCATCCTGGCCCCTAACATATTCGCCGGCTGCCAAGTAAGGTGGTCTTTTGTCCAGGTGTCATGTAAGGCATTCTGGACCTCTATTCCCGTGCTGCATCCTGGCCCCCAACATAGTGATCGGTTGCCAAGTAAGGTGCCTAAGTCTTTTTGTCCAGGTGCCCTGTAAGGCATTCTGGACCTCTATTTCCCCATGCCTCTTCCTGGCCCCTAACATAGTGATCGGTTGCCAAGTAAGGTGCCTAAGTCTTTTTGTCCAGGTGCCCTGTAAGGCATTCTGGACCTCTATTTCCCATGCCTCATCCTGGCCCCTAACATAGTGACCGGTTGCCAAGTAAGGTGCTTAGGTCTTTGTCTAAGTGCCAAGTAAGGGACTTATGACTGAACAAAACCACCAAAACCCCCCACCCCTACCCCCCTACCCCCCTACCTTTCGTTTGACGCCCAATACCCCATGTCCCATCCTGGCCCCTAACATATTCGCCGGCTGCCAAGTAAGGTGGTCTTTTGTCCAGGTGTCATGTAAGGCATTCTGGACCTCTATTCCCGTGCTGCATCCTGGCCCCCAACATAGTGATCGGTTGCCAAGTAAGGTGCCTAAGTCTTTTTGTCCAGGTGCCCTGTAAGGCATTCTGGACCTCTATTTCCCCATGCCTCATCCTGGCCCCTAACATAGTGATCGGTTGCCAAGTAAGGTGCCTAAGTCTTTTTGTCCAGGTGCCCTGTAAGGCATTCTGGACCTTTATTTCCCCATGCCTCATCCTGGCCCCCAACATAGTGATCGGTTGCCAAGTAAGGTGCCTAAGTCTTTTTGTCCAGGTGCCCTGTAAGGCATTCTGGACCTCTATTTCCCATGCCTCATCCTGGCCCCCAACATAGTGACCGGTTGCCAAGTAAGGTGCTTAGGTCTTTGTCTAAGTGCCAAGTAAGGGACTTATGACTGAACAAAACCACCAAAACCCCCCCACCCCCACCCTCCCACCCCCCTACCTTTCTTCCCCCTTTTTCCACCCGACCCCTAACCCTAACCCCAACCCTAACCTTAACCGTAACCTTAACCCCAGCCCTAACCCTAACCCTAAACTTAACCCTAACCCTAACCCTAACCCTAACCCTAACCCTAACCCTAACCCTAACCCTAACCCTAACCCTAACCCCAACCCTAACCAACACCCCATGCCCCATCCTGGCCACTAACATATTCGCCGGCTGCCAAGTAAGGTGGTCTTTTGTCCAGGTGTCATGTAAGGCATTCTGGACCTCTATTCCCGTGCCGCATCCTGGCCCCCAACATAGTGATCGGTTGCCAAGTAAGGTGCCTAAGTCTTTTTGTCCAGGTGCCCTGTAAGGCATTCTGGACCTCTATTTCCCCATGCCTCATCCTGGCCCCCAATATAGTGATCGGTTGCCAAGTAAGGTGCCTAAGTCTTTTTGTCCAGGTGCCCTGTAAGGCATTCTGGACCTCTATTTCCCCATGCCTCATCCTGGCCCCCAACATAGTGACCGGTTGCCAAGTAAGGTGCTTAGGTCTTTTTGTCTAGGTGCCCTGTAAGGCATTCTGGACCTCTATTCCCATGTCTCACCCTGGCCCCTAACATAGTGACCGGTTGCCAAGTAAGGGGCTTAGGTCTTTGTCTAAGTGCCAAAGTAAGGGACTTATGACTGAACAAAATCACCTAAACCCCCCCCCCCCCCCCCCCCCCCCCCCTATTACCCCCCACACCCCAACCCCCTCCCTTATTAATATTAATATACAAACTTTACTCTTGGCCTGACCGAACCCACTTGTTTTCATTACAATGGACGTTCAGATAGCCCCCTGGGGCTTGTACATATGACATTTGGACCGGATCTAATTGTGTGTAGTGAGCGTGCATACACCCTGTGCATCATTCGTGCGAGGCTCGAAGAACTGAGTCTTTCACTTCATGTTTTACATGGTTTCTTACACTCGGTGCTCTCAATCAAAAACCTAACCAGCCAGATCCTGACACTCTTACTCCGGACCCTATGACACATGGCCAACGGTGAAAACTTCCAGCTCTAGGGATACAGTATTAAGGTCCCTCATGATACACATGAAGGAGCGTCAAGGGTACTGAGAACTAGTGTTGGAGGCGAATAACCGGTCCCTCTCTCACTTTTTTATCCACGCGCCAAGTATGGTACGTTTGACACCCAATACCCCATGTCCCATCCTGGCCCCTAACATATTCGCCGGCTGCCAAGTAAGGTGGTCTTTTGTCCAGGTGTCATGTAAGGCATTCTGGACCTCTATTCCCGTGCTGCATCCTGGCCCCCAACATAGTGATCGGTTGCCAAGTAAGGTGCCTATTGCCTAAGTCTTTTTGTCCAGGTGCCCTGTAAGGCATTCTGGACCTCTATTTCCCCATGCCTCTTCCTGGCCCCTAACATAGTGATCGGTTGCCAAGTAAGGTGCCTAAGTCTTTTTGTCCAGGTGCCCTGTAAGGCATTCTGGACCTCTATTTCCCATGCCTCATCCTGGCCCCTAACATAGTGACCGGTTGCCAAGTAAGGTGCTTAGGTCTTTGTCTAAGTGCCAAGTAAGGGACTTATGACTGAACAAAACCACCAAAACCCCCCACCCCTACCCCCCTACCCCCCTACCTTTCGTTTGACGCCCAATACCCCATGTCCCATCCTGGCCCCTAACATATTCGCCGGCTGCCAAGTAAGGTGGTCTTTTGTCCAGGTGTCATGTAAGGCATTCTGGACCTCTATTCCCGTGCTGCATCCTGGCCCCCAACATAGTGATCGGTTGCCAAGTAAGGTGCCTAAGTCTTTTTGTCCAGGTGCCCTGTAAGGCATTCTGGACCTCTATTTCCCCATGCCTCATCCTGGCCCCTAACATAGTGATCGGTTGCCAAGTAAGGTGCCTAAGTCTTTTTGTCCAGGTGCCCTGTAAGGCATTCTGGACCTTTATTTCCCCATGCCTCATCCTGGCCCCCAACATAGTGATCGGTTGCCAAGTAAGGTGCCTAAGTCTTTTTGTCCAGGTGCCCTGTAAGGCATTCTGGACCTCTATTTCCCATGCCTCATCCTGGCCCCTAACATAGTGACCGGTTGCCAAGTAAGGTGCTTAGGTCTTTGTCTAAGTGCCAAGTAAGGGACTTATGACTGAACAAAACCACCAAAACCCCCCCACCCCCACCCTCCCACCCCCCTACCTTTCTTCCCCCTTTTTCCACCCGACCCCTAACCCTAACCCCAACCCTAACCTTAACCGTAACCTTAACCCCAGCCCTAACCCTAACCCTAAACTTAACTAACCCTAACCCTAACCCTAACCCTAACCCTAACCCTAACCCTAACCCTAACCCTAACCCCAACCCTAACCAACACCCCATGCCCCATCCTGGCCACTAACATATTCGCCGGCTGCCAAGTAAGGTGGTCTTTTGTCCAGGTGTCATGTAAGGCATTCTGGACCTCTATTCCCGTGCCGCATCCTGGCCCCCAACATAGTGATCGGTTGCCAAGTAAGGTGCCTAAGTCTTTTTGTCCAGGTGCCCTGTAAGGCATTCTGGACCTCTATTTCCCCATGCCTCATCCTGGCCCCCAATATAGTGATCGGTTGCCAAGTAAGGTGCCTAAGTCTTTTTGTCCAGGTGCCCTGTAAGGCATTCTGGACCTCTATTTCCCCATGCCTCATCCTGGCCCCCAACATAGTGACCGGTTGCCAAGTAAGGTGCTTAGGTCTTTTTGTCTAGGTGCCCTGTAAGGCATTCTGGACCTCTATTCCCATGTCTCACCCTGGCCCCTAACATAGTGACCGGTTGCCAAGTAAGGTGCTTAGGTCTTTGTCTAAGTGCCAAAGTAAGGGACTTATGACTGAACAAAATCACCTAAAACCCCCCCCCCCCCCCCCCCCCCCTATTACCCCCCACACCCCAACCCCCTCCCTTATTAATATTAATATACAAACTTTACTCTTGGCCTGACCGAACCCACTTGTTTTCATTACAATGGACGTTCAGATAGCCCCCTGGGGCTTCTACATATGACATTTGGACCGGATCTAATTGTGTGTAGTGAGCGTGCATACACCCTGTGCATCATTCGTGCGAGGCTCGAAGAACTGAGTCTTTCACTTCATGTTTTACATGGTTTCTTACACTCGGTGCTCTCAATCAAAAACCTAACCCTAAGGCTGGGCCGTTTCCAGGATTTAATGTACTGGACTGTCACTACCAATTTTACCCACTAGAGTGCGACATCACCCCCAGTGTTAAAACACTGACTTCAGCCAGGGCCCGCCTCCAGTGGAAAATCACTGGTGACAGCCTTGACTGGCACAGCTGAAATCACTTTTCCAATTACCCAGCAGGCTTCTCACCTGTTTAAAACGCCACTCCCCTCACTAGGAACGTTCTTTCCCAACAAACACACGGAGAGATGTACATGTGCTTACCACAGCGCTCTACCATCTAACTGCAGAAACCTTAGTCACTGACGGTGAGTTCACTCTTTTTCTTCCCCCATTCTCTCTCCCTCTCTCTCTCTTCTCGTTTGTACTGCTAGCAGCCTGCAGGGTTAGCGGCTAGCACTGCTAGCGCTTTGTTGTGTTTGTGTTTGTACTCGGGCCCCTTCCTCCTTTTAGACGTCTGCAGGGTAGCTATTAGCTATGCTAACACGCGGTCGGGGCTTCTGGTTGTATTCGACCCCAGTCCCTCCTCTGGTTACGTTTGCACAGGTTGCTATTAGCCAGGCTAGCGCTCTGTCCGGTCTTTTATTGTTTTCGGCCTCCCTACTTTATTGGGCCTTTGCAGGTGAAGCTATGGGTTTGACTAACACGCGGCCTGCTTTTTGTGTTGTAATCGACCCCCCTCCTTCTTACAAACTTTACCACGACCCTAACCTAACTCTTACAATACAGACTCTCTCCTGGGGCCTACCGGACCCTGGAAGAGATTCCAAACTAGTTCTCTCACCCTGAACGCATATAATACAGTCTCTCTCCTGGGATCTATTGGACCCCTTGTGAGATTCCAAATTAGTTTCTTACCCTTCACTCTCCCAAACAAAAACCTATTCCCCAAACCAATTGACCCGAGGGACACACACTGGGGCTCTGATCTCCCCCAGTGGGCCAACCTTAGGTGAGGGTGTCTTGTTTCATGGCCGAAACGCCCAGTGATCCTTTGGTGACAACTGATGATGTGATCCCAAATTTATCTCCCTAACTAGAACCCCCTAATGACACAATTCAAACCATTACCTGAACACCTCAACCCTAACCGTATCCCGAAACCAATCCGAACCACTATCTACATACCTCACACCTTCAAGGTCCGGAACCCCACCCCAACCCGAAAACCCCGCGTCGAACTTGGGCCCCAATTTTAACCCCATCTCGGACTGCAACTTGGTCCCCACCACCCTACCTCCCCTGACCCGGAACCTCCTTGAACCTCCACAAACAACCCTCCCGTATTAGGGACTCCCACGATTTTACCTTTGTACCATTTCACGGTTTTTACTCCAGCCAGGACACTACTGTCCCTAGGGTCATCACCATCCCTCCCTACCCCCCACCCCGGTCCACAGCCCTAGCCCCATCTCCGATCCTATCATCTTAACCTCTCCCTTACCCTAATCCTAACCTCTCCCTCTCCCTCCCAATCCTCCAGCCCTCCCTCGGCCATGGTCCCACATCCTAACCCTCCCCCTCTCCCTTCCTATCTTCCAGTCCCCTCCCAGCCATGTCCTCACACCCCATTCTTCTCCTCTCTCTCGCCCTTCCTCTCCCTACCAGGACCCCACACCTTAACCCTTTTTAGGTCTTTGTCTAAGTGCCAAGTAAGGGACTTATGACTGAACAAAACCACCAAAACCCCCCCACCCCTTCCCTCCCACCCCCCTACCTTTCTTTCCCCTTTTCCACCCACCCCCCTACTATAACCCGACCCCTAACCCTAACCCCAACCCTAACCTTAACCGTAACCTTAACCCCAGCCCTAACCCTAACCCTAACCCTAACCCTAACCCTAACCCTAACCCTAACCCTAACCCTACTATAACCCGACCCCTAACCCTAACCCCAACCCTAACCTTAACCGTAACCTTAACCCCAGCCCTAACCCTAACCCTAACCCTAACCCTAACCCTAACCCCAACCCTAACCAACACCCCATGCCCCATCCTGGCCACTAACATATTCGCCGGCTGCCAAGTAAGGTGGTCTTTTGTCCAGGTGTCATGTAAGGCATTCTGGACCTCTATTCCCGTGCCGCATCCTGGCCCCCAACATAGTGATCGGTTGCCAAGTAAGGTGCCTAAGTCTTTTTGTCCAGGTGCCCTGTAAGGCATTCTGGACCTCTATTTCCCCATGCCTCATCCTGGCCCCCAATATAGTGATCGGTTGCCAAGTAAGGTGCCTAAGTCTTTTTGTCCAGGTGCCCTGTAAGGCATTCTGGACCTCTATTTCCCCATGCCTCATCCTGGCCCCCAACATAGTGACCGGTTGCCAAGTAAGGTGCTTAGGTCTTTTTGTCTAGGTGCCCTGTAAGGCATTCTGGACCTCTATTCCCATGTCTCACCCTGGCCCCTAACATAGTGACCGGTTGCCAAGTAAGGTGCTTAGGTCTTTGTCTAAGTGCCAAAGTAAGGGACTTATGACTGAACAAAATCACCTAAAACCCCCCCCCCCCCCCCCCCCCCCCCCCTATTACCCCCCACACCCCAACCCCCTCCCTTATTAATATTAATATACAAACTTTACTCTTGGCCTGACCGAACCCACTTGTTTTCATTACAATGGACGTTCAGATAGCCCCCTGGGGCTTGTACATATGACATTTGGACCGGATCTAATTGTGTGTAGTGAGCGTGCATACACCCTGTGCATCATTCGTGCGAGGCTCGAAGAACTGAGTCTTTCACTTCATGTTTTACATGGTTTCTTACACTCGGTGCTCTCAATCAAAAACCTAACCAGCCAGATCCTGACACTCTTACTCCGGACCCTATGACACATGGCCAACGGTGAAAACTTCCAGCTCTAGGGATACAGTATTAAGGTCCCTCATGATACACATGAAGGAGCGTCAAGGGTACTGAGAACTAGTGTTGGAGGCGAATAACCGGTCCCTCTCTCACTTTTTTATCCACGCGCCAAGTATGGTACGTTTGACACCCAATACCCCATGTCCCATCCTGGCCCCTAACATATTCGCCGGCTGCCAAGTAAGGTGGTCTTTTGTCCAGGTGTCATGTAAGGCATTCTGGACCTCTATTCCCGTGCTGCATCCTGGCCCCCAACATAGTGATCGGTTGCCAAGTAAGGTGCCTAAGTCTTTTTGTCCAGGTGCCCTGTAAGGCATTCTGGACCTCTATTTCCCCATGCCTCTTCCTGGCCCCTAACATAGTGATCGGTTGCCAAGTAAGGTGCCTAAGTCTTTTTGTCCAGGTGCCCTGTAAGGCATTCTGGACCTCTATTTCCCATGCCTCATCCTGGCCCCTAACATAGTGACCGGTTGCCAAGTAAGGTGCTTAGGTCTTTGTCTAAGTGCCAAGTAAGGGACTTATGACTGAACAAAACCACCAAAACCCCCCACCCCTACCCCCCTACCCCCCTACCTTTCGTTTGACGCCCAATACCCCATGTCCCATCCTGGCCCCTAACATATTCGCCGGCTGCCAAGTAAGGTGGTCTTTTGTCCAGGTGTCATGTAAGGCATTCTGGACCTCTATTCCCGTGCTGCATCCTGGCCCCCAACATAGTGATCGGTTGCCAAGTAAGGTGCCTAAGTCTTTTTGTCCAGGTGCCCTGTAAGGCATTCTGGACCTCTATTTCCCCATGCCTCATCCTGGCCCCTAACATAGTGATCGGTTGCCAAGTAAGGTGCCTAAGTCTTTTTGTCCAGGTGCCCTGTAAGGCATTCTGGACCTTTATTTCCCCATGCCTCATCCTGGCCCCCAACATAGTGATCGGTTGCCAAGTAAGGTGCCTAAGTCTTTTTGTCCAGGTGCCCTGTAAGGCATTCTGGACCTCTATTTCCCATGCCTCATCCTGGCCCCCAACATAGTGACCGGTTGCCAAGTAAGGTGCTTAGGTCTTTGTCTAAGTGCCAAGTAAGGGACTTATGACTGAACAAAACCACCAAAACCCCCCCACCCCCACCCTCCCACCCCCCTACCTTTCTTCCCCCTTTTTCCACCCGACCCCTAACCCTAACCCCAACCCTAACCTTAACCGTAACCTTAACCCCAGCCCTAACCCTAACCCTAAACTTAACCCTAACCCTAACCCTAACCCTAACCCTAACCCTAACCCTAACCCTAACCCTAACCCTAACCCTAACCCCAACCCTAACCAACACCCCATGCCCCATCCTGGCCACTAACATATTCGCCGGCTGCCAAGTAAGGTGGTCTTTTGTCCAGGTGTCATGTAAGGCATTCTGGACCTCTATTCCCGTGCCGCATCCTGGCCCCCAACATAGTGATCGGTTGCCAAGTAAGGTGCCTAAGTCTTTTTGTCCAGGTGCCCTGTAAGGCATTCTGGACCTCTATTTCCCCATGCCTCATCCTGGCCCCCAATATAGTGATCGGTTGCCAAGTAAGGTGCCTAAGTCTTTTTGTCCAGGTGCCCTGTAAGGCATTCTGGACCTCTATTTCCCCATGCCTCATCCTGGCCCCCAACATAGTGACCGGTTGCCAAGTAAGGTGCTTAGGTCTTTTTGTCTAGGTGCCCTGTAAGGCATTCTGGACCTCTATTCCCATGTCTCACCCTGGCCCCTAACATAGTGACCGGTTGCCAAGTAAGGGGCTTAGGTCTTTGTCTAAGTGCCAAAGTAAGGGACTTATGACTGAACAAAATCACCTAAACCCCCCCCCCCCCCCCCCCCCCCCCCCTATTACCCCCCACACCCCAACCCCCTCCCTTATTAATATTAATATACAAACTTTACTCTTGGCCTGACCGAACCCACTTGTTTTCATTACAATGGACGTTCAGATAGCCCCCTGGGGCTTGTACATATGACATTTGGACCGGATCTAATTGTGTGTAGTGAGCGTGCATACACCCTGTGCATCATTCGTGCGAGGCTCGAAGAACTGAGTCTTTCACTTCATGTTTTACATGGTTTCTTACACTCGGTGCTCTCAATCAAAAACCTAACCAGCCAGATCCTGACACTCTTACTCCGGACCCTATGACACATGGCCAACGGTGAAAACTTCCAGCTCTAGGGATACAGTATTAAGGTCCCTCATGATACACATGAAGGAGCGTCAAGGGTACTGAGAACTAGTGTTGGAGGCGAATAACCGGTCCCTCTCTCACTTTTTTATCCACGCGCCAAGTATGGTACGTTTGACACCCAATACCCCATGTCCCATCCTGGCCCCTAACATATTCGCCGGCTGCCAAGTAAGGTGGTCTTTTGTCCAGGTGTCATGTAAGGCATTCTGGACCTCTATTCCCGTGCTGCATCCTGGCCCCCAACATAGTGATCGGTTGCCAAGTAAGGTGCCTAAGTCTTTTTGTCCAGGTGCCCTGTAAGGCATTCTGGACCTCTATTTCCCCATGCCTCTTCCTGGCCCCTAACATAGTGATCGGTTGCCAAGTAAGGTGCCTAAGTCTTTTTGTCCAGGTGCCCTGTAAGGCATTCTGGACCTCTATTTCCCATGCCTCATCCTGGCCCCTAACATAGTGACCGGTTGCCAAGTAAGGTGCTTAGGTCTTTGTCTAAGTGCCAAGTAAGGGACTTATGACTGAACAAAACCACCAAAACCCCCCACCCCTACCCCCCTACCCCCCTACCTTTCGTTTGACGCCCAATACCCCATGTCCCATCCTGGCCCCTAACATATTCGCCGGCTGCCAAGTAAGGTGGTCTTTTGTCCAGGTGTCATGTAAGGCATTCTGGACCTCTATTCCCGTGCTGCATCCTGGCCCCCAACATAGTGATCGGTTGCCAAGTAAGGTGCCTAAGTCTTTTTGTCCAGGTGCCCTGTAAGGCATTCTGGACCTCTATTTCCCCATGCCTCATCCTGGCCCCTAACATAGTGATCGGTTGCCAAGTAAGGTGCCTAAGTCTTTTTGTCCAGGTGCCCTGTAAGGCATTCTGGACCTTTATTTCCCCATGCCTCATCCTGGCCCCCAACATAGTGATCGGTTGCCAAGTAAGGTGCCTAAGTCTTTTTGTCCAGGTGCCCTGTAAGGCATTCTGGACCTCTATTTCCCATGCCTCATCCTGGCCCCTAACATAGTGACCGGTTGCCAAGTAAGGTGCTTAGGTCTTTGTCTAAGTGCCAAGTAAGGGACTTATGACTGAACAAAACCACCAAAACCCCCCCACCCCCACCCTCCCACCCCCCTACCTTTCTTCCCCCTTTTTCCACCCGACCCCTAACCCTAACCCCAACCCTAACCTTAACCGTAACCTTAACCCCAGCCCTAACCCTAACCCTAAACTTAACCCTAACCCTAACCCTAACCCTAACCCTAACCCTAACCCTAACCCTAACCCTAACCCCAACCCTAACCAACACCCCATGCCCCATCCTGGCCACTAACATATTCGCCGGCTGCCAAGTAAGGTGGTCTTTTGTCCAGGTGTCATGTAAGGCATTCTGGACCTCTATTCCCGTGCCGCATCCTGGCCCCCAACATAGTGATCGGTTGCCAAGTAAGGTGCCTAAGTCTTTTTGTCCAGGTGCCCTGTAAGGCATTCTGGACCTCTATTTCCCCATGCCTCATCCTGGCCCCCAATATAGTGATCGGTTGCCAAGTAAGGTGCCTAAGTCTTTTTGTCCAGGTGCCCTGTAAGGCATTCTGGACCTCTATTTCCCCATGCCTCATCCTGGCCCCCAACATAGTGACCGGTTGCCAAGTAAGGTGCTTAGGTCTTTTTGTCTAGGTGCCCTGTAAGGCATTCTGGACCTCTATTCCCATGTCTCACCCTGGCCCCTAACATAGTGACCGGTTGCCAAGTAAGGTGCTTAGGTCTTTGTCTAAGTGCCAAAGTAAGGGACTTATGACTGAACAAAATCACCTAAAACCCCCCCCCCCCCCCCCCCCCCCTATTACCCCCCACACCCCAACCCCCTCCCTTATTAATATTAATATACAAACTTTACTCTTGGCCTGACCGAACCCACTTGTTTTCATTACAATGGACGTTCAGATAGCCCCCTGGGGCTTCTACATATGACATTTGGACCGGATCTAATTGTGTGTAGTGAGCGTGCATACACCCTGTGCATCATTCGTGCGAGGCTCGAAGAACTGAGTCTTTCACTTCATGTTTTACATGGTTTCTTACACTCGGTGCTCTCAATCAAAAACCTAACCCTAAGGCTGGGCCGTTTCCAGGATTTAATGTACTGGACTGTCACTACCAATTTTACCCACTAGAGTGCGACATCACCCCCAGTGTTAAAACACTGACTTCAGCCAGGGCCCGCCTCCAGTGGAAAATCACTGGTGACAGCCTTGACTGGCACAGCTGAAATCACTTTTCCAATTACCCAGCAGGCTTCTCACCTGTTTAAAACGCCACTCCCCTCACTAGGAACGTTCTTTCCCAACAAACACACGGAGAGATGTACATGTGCTTACCACAGCGCTCTACCATCTAACTGCAGAAACCTTAGTCACTGACGGTGAGTTCACTCTTTTTCTTCCCCCATTCTCTCTCCCTCTCTCTCTCTTCTCGTTTGTACTGCTAGCAGCCTGCAGGGTTAGCGGCTAGCACTGCTAGCGCTTTGTTGTGTTTGTGTTTGTACTCGGGCCCCTTCCTCCTTTTAGACGTCTGCAGGGTAGCTATTAGCTATGCTAACACGCGGTCGGGGCTTCTGGTTGTATTCGACCCCAGTCCCTCCTCTGGTTACGTTTGCACAGGTTGCTATTAGCCAGGCTAGCGCTCTGTCCGGTCTTTTATTGTTTTCGGCCTCCCTACTTTATTGGGCCTTTGCAGGTGAAGCTATGGGTTTGACTAACACGCGGCCTGCTTTTTGTGTTGTAATCGACCCCCCTCCTTCTTACAAACTTTACCACGACCCTAACCTAACTCTTACAATACAGACTCTCTCCTGGGGCCTACCGGACCCTGGAAGAGATTCCAAACTAGTTCTCTCACCCTGAACGCATATAATACAGTCTCTCTCCTGGGATCTATTGGACCCCTTGTGAGATTCCAAATTAGTTTCTTACCCTTCACTCTCCCAAACAAAAACCTATTCCCCAAACCAATTGACCCGAGGGACACACACTGGGGCTCTGATCTCCCCCAGTGGGCCAACCTTAGGTGAGGGTGTCTTGTTTCATGGCCGAAACGCCCAGTGATCCTTTGGTGACAACTGATGATGTGATCCCAAATTTATCTCCCTAACTAGAACCCCCTAATGACACAATTCAAACCATTACCTGAACACCTCAACCCTAACCGTATCCCGAAACCAATCCGAACCACTATCTACATACCTCACACCTTCAAGGTCCGGAACCCCACCCCAACCCGAAAACCCCGCGTCGAACTTGGGCCCCAATTTTAACCCCATCTCGGACTGCAACTTGGTCCCCACCACCCTACCTCCCCTGACCCGGAACCTCCTTGAACCTCCACAAACAACCCTCCCGTATTAGGGACTCCCACGATTTTACCTTTGTACCATTTCACGGTTTTTACTCCAGCCAGGACACTACTGTCCCTAGGGTCATCACCATCCCTCCCTACCCCCCACCCCGGTCCACAGCCCTAGCCCCATCTCCGATCCTATCATCTTAACCTCTCCCTTACCCTAATCCTAACCTCTCCCTCTCCCTCCCAATCCTCCAGCCCTCCCTCGGCCATGGTCCCACATCCTAACCCTCCCCCTCTCCCTTCCTATCTTCCAGTCCCCTCCCAGCCATGTCCTCACACCCCATTCTTCTCCTCTCTCTCGCCCTTCCTCTCCCTACCAGGACCCCACACCTTAACCCTTTTTAGGTCTTTGTCTAAGTGCCAAGTAAGGGACTTATGACTGAACAAAACCACCAAAACCCCCCCACCCCTTCCCTCCCACCCCCCTACCTTTCTTTCCCCTTTTCCACCCACCCCCCTACTATAACCCGACCCCTAACCCTAACCCCAACCCTAACCTTAACCGTAACCTTAACCCCAGCCCTAACCCTAACCCTAACCCTAACCCTAACCCTAACCCTAACCCTAACCCTAACCCTACTATAACCCGACCCCTAACCCTAACCCCAACCCTAACCTTAACCGTAACCTTAACCCCAGCCCTAACCCTAACCCTAACCCTAACCCTAACCCTAACCCCAACCCTAACCAACACCCCATGCCCCATCCTGGCCACTAACATATTCGCCGGCTGCCAAGTAAGGTGGTCTTTTGTCCAGGTGTCATGTAAGGCATTCTGGACCTCTATTCCCGTGCCGCATCCTGGCCCCCAACATAGTGATCGGTTGCCAAGTAAGGTGCCTAAGTCTTTTTGTCCAGGTGCCCTGTAAGGCATTCTGGACCTCTATTTCCCCATGCCTCATCCTGGCCCCCAATATAGTGATCGGTTGCCAAGTAAGGTGCCTAAGTCTTTTTGTCCAGGTGCCCTGTAAGGCATTCTGGACCTCTATTTCCCCATGCCTCATCCTGGCCCCCAACATAGTGACCGGTTGCCAAGTAAGGTGCTTAGGTCTTTTTGTCTAGGTGCCCTGTAAGGCATTCTGGACCTCTATTCCCATGTCTCACCCTGGCCCCTAACATAGTGACCGGTTGCCAAGTAAGGTGCTTAGGTCTTTGTCTAAGTGCCAAAGTAAGGGACTTATGACTGAACAAAATCACCTAAAACCCCCCCCCCCCCCCCCCCCCCCCCCCTATTACCCCCCACACCCCAACCCCCTCCCTTATTAATATTAATATACAAACTTTACTCTTGGCCTGACCGAACCCACTTGTTTTCATTACAATGGACGTTCAGATAGCCCCCTGGGGCTTGTACATATGACATTTGGACCGGATCTAATTGTGTGTAGTGAGCGTGCATACACCCTGTGCATCATTCGTGCGAGGCTCGAAGAACTGAGTCTTTCACTTCATGTTTTACATGGTTTCTTACACTCGGTGCTCTCAATCAAAAACCTAACCAGCCAGATCCTGACACTCTTACTCCGGACCCTATGACACATGGCCAACGGTGAAAACTTCCAGCTCTAGGGATACAGTATTAAGGTCCCTCATGATACACATGAAGGAGCGTCAAGGGTACTGAGAACTAGTGTTGGAGGCGAATAACCGGTCCCTCTCTCACTTTTTTATCCACGCGCCAAGTATGGTACGTTTGACACCCAATACCCCATGTCCCATCCTGGCCCCTAACATATTCGCCGGCTGCCAAGTAAGGTGGTCTTTTGTCCAGGTGTCATGTAAGGCATTCTGGACCTCTATTCCCGTGCTGCATCCTGGCCCCCAACATAGTGATCGGTTGCCAAGTAAGGTGCCTAAGTCTTTTTGTCCAGGTGCCCTGTAAGGCATTCTGGACCTCTATTTCCCCATGCCTCTTCCTGGCCCCTAACATAGTGATCGGTTGCCAAGTAAGGTGCCTAAGTCTTTTTGTCCAGGTGCCCTGTAAGGCATTCTGGACCTCTATTTCCCATGCCTCATCCTGGCCCCTAACATAGTGACCGGTTGCCAAGTAAGGTGCTTAGGTCTTTGTCTAAGTGCCAAGTAAGGGACTTATGACTGAACAAAACCACCAAAACCCCCCACCCCTACCCCCCTACCCCCCTACCTTTCGTTTGACGCCCAATACCCCATGTCCCATCCTGGCCCCTAACATATTCGCCGGCTGCCAAGTAAGGTGGTCTTTTGTCCAGGTGTCATGTAAGGCATTCTGGACCTCTATTCCCGTGCTGCATCCTGGCCCCCAACATAGTGATCGGTTGCCAAGTAAGGTGCCTAAGTCTTTTTGTCCAGGTGCCCTGTAAGGCATTCTGGACCTCTATTTCCCCATGCCTCATCCTGGCCCCTAACATAGTGATCGGTTGCCAAGTAAGGTGCCTAAGTCTTTTTGTCCAGGTGCCCTGTAAGGCATTCTGGACCTTTATTTCCCCATGCCTCATCCTGGCCCCCAACATAGTGATCGGTTGCCAAGTAAGGTGCCTAAGTCTTTTTGTCCAGGTGCCCTGTAAGGCATTCTGGACCTCTATTTCCCATGCCTCATCCTGGCCCCCAACATAGTGACCGGTTGCCAAGTAAGGTGCTTAGGTCTTTGTCTAAGTGCCAAGTAAGGGACTTATGACTGAACAAAACCACCAAAACCCCCCCACCCCCACCCTCCCACCCCCCTACCTTTCTTCCCCCTTTTTCCACCCGACCCCTAACCCTAACCCCAACCCTAACCTTAACCGTAACCTTAACCCCAGCCCTAACCCTAACCCTAAACTTAACCCTAACCCTAACCCTAACCCTAACCCTAACCCTAACCCTAACCCTAACCCTAACCCCAACCCTAACCAACACCCCATGCCCCATCCTGGCCACTAACATATTCGCCGGCTGCCAAGTAAGGTGGTCTTTTGTCCAGGTGTCATGTAAGGCATTCTGGACCTCTATTCCCGTGCCGCATCCTGGCCCCCAACATAGTGATCGGTTGCCAAGTAAGGTGCCTAAGTCTTTTTGTCCAGGTGCCCTGTAAGGCATTCTGGACCTCTATTTCCCCATGCCTCATCCTGGCCCCCAATATAGTGATCGGTTGCCAAGTAAGGTGCCTAAGTCTTTTTGTCCAGGTGCCCTGTAAGGCATTCTGGACCTCTATTTCCCCATGCCTCATCCTGGCCCCCAACATAGTGACCGGTTGCCAAGTAAGGTGCTTAGGTCTTTTTGTCTAGGTGCCCTGTAAGGCATTCTGGACCTCTATTCCCATGTCTCACCCTGGCCCCTAACATAGTGACCGGTTGCCAAGTAAGGGGCTTAGGTCTTTGTCTAAGTGCCAAAGTAAGGGACTTATGACTGAACAAAATCA
This sequence comes from Nansenia antarctica, assembly GCF_963989245.1. Lineage (NCBI taxonomy): Eukaryota > Metazoa > Chordata > Actinopteri > Argentiniformes > Microstomatidae > Nansenia > Nansenia antarctica. The sequence continues at coordinate 16,615 of NC_137690.1, forward strand.
CCTAAACCCCCCCCCCCCCCCCCCCCCCCCCCCTATTACCCCCCACACCCCAACCCCCTCCCTTATTAATATTAATATACAAACTTTACTCTTGGCCTGACCGAACCCACTTGTTTTCATTACAATGGACGTTCAGATAGCCCCCTGGGGCTTGTACATATGACATTTGGACCGGATCTAATTGTGTGTAGTGAGCGTGCATACACCCTGTGCATCATTCGTGCGAGGCTCGAAGAACTGAGTCTTTCACTTCATGTTTTACATGGTTTCTTACACTCGGTGCTCTCAATCAAAAACCTAACCAGCCAGATCCTGACACTCTTACTCCGGACCCTATGACACATGGCCAACGGTGAAAACTTCCAGCTCTAGGGATACAGTATTAAGGTCCCTCATGATACACATGAAGGAGCGTCAAGGGTACTGAGAACTAGTGTTGGAGGCGAATAACCGGTCCCTCTCTCACTTTTTTATCCACGCGCCAAGTATGGTACGTTTGACACCCAATACCCCATGTCCCATCCTGGCCCCTAACATATTCGCCGGCTGCCAAGTAAGGTGGTCTTTTGTCCAGGTGTCATGTAAGGCATTCTGGACCTCTATTCCCGTGCTGCATCCTGGCCCCCAACATAGTGATCGGTTGCCAAGTAAGGTGCCTAAGTCTTTTTGTCCAGGTGCCCTGTAAGGCATTCTGGACCTCTATTTCCCCATGCCTCTTCCTGGCCCCTAACATAGTGATCGGTTGCCAAGTAAGGTGCCTAAGTCTTTTTGTCCAGGTGCCCTGTAAGGCATTCTGGACCTCTATTTCCCATGCCTCATCCTGGCCCCTAACATAGTGACCGGTTGCCAAGTAAGGTGCTTAGGTCTTTGTCTAAGTGCCAAGTAAGGGACTTATGACTGAACAAAACCACCAAAACCCCCCACCCCTACCCCCCTACCCCCCTACCTTTCGTTTGACGCCCAATACCCCATGTCCCATCCTGGCCCCTAACATATTCGCCGGCTGCCAAGTAAGGTGGTCTTTTGTCCAGGTGTCATGTAAGGCATTCTGGACCTCTATTCCCGTGCTGCATCCTGGCCCCCAACATAGTGATCGGTTGCCAAGTAAGGTGCCTAAGTCTTTTTGTCCAGGTGCCCTGTAAGGCATTCTGGACCTCTATTTCCCCATGCCTCATCCTGGCCCCTAACATAGTGATCGGTTGCCAAGTAAGGTGCCTAAGTCTTTTTGTCCAGGTGCCCTGTAAGGCATTCTGGACCTTTATTTCCCCATGCCTCATCCTGGCCCCCAACATAGTGATCGGTTGCCAAGTAAGGTGCCTAAGTCTTTTTGTCCAGGTGCCCTGTAAGGCATTCTGGACCTCTATTTCCCATGCCTCATCCTGGCCCCTAACATAGTGACCGGTTGCCAAGTAAGGTGCTTAGGTCTTTGTCTAAGTGCCAAGTAAGGGACTTATGACTGAACAAAACCACCAAAACCCCCCCACCCCCACCCTCCCACCCCCCTACCTTTCTTCCCCCTTTTTCCACCCGACCCCTAACCCTAACCCCAACCCTAACCGTAACCGTAACCTTAACCCCAGCCCTAACCCTAACCCTAAACTTAACCCTAACCCTAACCCTAACCCTAACCCTAACCCTAACCCTAACCCTAACCCCAACCCTAACCAACACCCCATGCCCCATCCTGGCCACTAACATATTCGCCGGCTGCCAAGTAAGGTGGTCTTTTGTCCAGGTGTCATGTAAGGCATTCTGGACCTCTATTCCCGTGCCGCATCCTGGCCCCCAACATAGTGATCGGTTGCCAAGTAAGGTGCCTAAGTCTTTTTGTCCAGGTGCCCTGTAAGGCATTCTGGACCTCTATTTCCCCATGCCTCATCCTGGCCCCCAATATAGTGATCGGTTGCCAAGTAAGGTGCCTAAGTCTTTTTGTCCAGGTGCCCTGTAAGGCATTCTGGACCTCTATTTCCCCATGCCTCATCCTGGCCCCCAACATAGTGACCGGTTGCCAAGTAAGGTGCTTAGGTCTTTTTGTCTAGGTGCCCTGTAAGGCATTCTGGACCTCTATTCCCATGTCTCACCCTGGCCCCTAACATAGTGACCGGTTGCCAAGTAAGGTGCTTAGGTCTTTGTCTAAGTGCCAAAGTAAGGGACTTATGACTGAACAAAATCACCTAAAACCCCCCCCCCCCCCCCCCCCCCCTATTACCCCCCACACCCCAACCCCCTCCCTTATTAATATTAATATACAAACTTTACTCTTGGCCTGACCGAACCCACTTGTTTTCATTACAATGGACGTTCAGATAGCCCCCTGGGGCTTCTACATATGACATTTGGACCGGATCTAATTGTGTGTAGTGAGCGTGCATACACCCTGTGCATCATTCGTGCGAGGCTCGAAGAACTGAGTCTTTCACTTCATGTTTTACATGGTTTCTTACACTCGGTGCTCTCAATCAAAAACCTAACCCTAAGGCTGGGCCGTTTCCAGGATTTAATGTACTGGACTGTCACTACCAATTTTACCCACTAGAGTGCGACATCACCCCCAGTGTTAAAACACTGACTTCAGCCAGGGCCCGCCTCCAGTGGAAAATCACTGGTGACAGCCTTGACTGGCACAGCTGAAATCACTTTTCCAATTACCCAGCAGGCTTCTCACCTGTTTAAAACGCCACTCCCCTCACTAGGAACGTTCTTTCCCAACAAACACACGGAGAGATGTACATGTGCTTACCACAGCGCTCTACCATCTAACTGCAGAAACCTTAGTCACTGACGGTGAGTTCACTCTTTTTCTTCCCCCATTCTCTCTCCCTCTCTCTCTCTTCTCGTTTGTACTGCTAGCAGCCTGCAGGGTTAGCGGCTAGCACTGCTAGCGCTTTGTTGTGTTTGTGTTTGTACTCGGGCCCCTTCCTCCTTTTAGACGTCTGCAGGGTAGCTATTAGCTATGCTAACACGCGGTCGGGGCTTCTGGTTGTATTCGACCCCAGTCCCTCCTCTGGTTACGTTTGCACAGGTTGCTATTAGCCAGGCTAGCGCTCTGTCCGGTCTTTTATTGTTTTCGGCCTCCCTACTTTATTGGGCCTTTGCAGGTGAAGCTATGGGTTTGACTAACACGCGGCCTGCTTTTTGTGTTGTAATCGACCCCCCTCCTTCTTACAAACTTTACCACGACCCTAACCTAACTCTTACAATACAGACTCTCTCCTGGGGCCTACCGGACCCTGGAAGAGATTCCAAACTAGTTCTCTCACCCTGAACGCATATAATACAGTCTCTCTCCTGGGATCTATTGGACCCCTTGTGAGATTCCAAATTAGTTTCTTACCCTTCACTCTCCCAAACAAAAACCTATTCCCCAAACCAATTGACCCGAGGGACACACACTGGGGCTCTGATCTCCCCCAGTGGGCCAACCTTAGGTGAGGGTGTCTTGTTTCATGGCCGAAACGCCCAGTGATCCTTTGGTGACAACTGATGATGTGATCCCAAATTTATCTCCCTAACTAGAACCCCCTAATGACACAATTCAAACCATTACCTGAACACCTCAACCCTAACCGTATCCCGAAACCAATCCGAACCACTATCTACATACCTCACACCTTCAAGGTCCGGAACCCCACCCCAACCCGAAAACCCCGCGTCGAACTTGGGCCCCAATTTTAACCCCATCTCGGACTGCAACTTGGTCCCCACCACCCTACCTCCCCTGACCCGGAACCTCCTTGAACCTCCACAAACAACCCTCCCGTATTAGGGACTCCCACGATTTTACCTTTGTACCATTTCACGGTTTTTACTCCAGCCAGGACACTACTGTCCCTAGGGTCATCACCATCCCTCCCTACCCCCCACCCCGGTCCACAGCCCTAGCCCCATCTCCGATCCTATCATCTTAACCTCTCCCTTACCCTAATCCTAACCTCTCCCTCTCCCTCCCAATCCTCCAGCCCTCCCTCGGCCATGGTCCCACATCCTAACCCTCCCCCTCTCCCTTCCTATCTTCCAGTCCCCTCCCAGCCATGTCCTCACACCCCATTCTTCTCCTCTCTCTCGCCCTTCCTCTCCCTACCAGGACCCCACACCTTAACCCTTTTTAGGTCTTTGTCTAAGTGCCAAGTAAGGGACTTATGACTGAACAAAACCACCAAAACCCCCCCACCCCTTCCCTCCCACCCCCCTACCTTTCTTTCCCCTTTTCCACCCACCCCCCTACTATAACCCGACCCCTAACCCTAACCCCAACCCTAACCTTAACCGTAACCTTAACCCCAGCCCTAACCCTAACCCTAACCCTAACCCTAACCCTAACCCTAACCCTAACCCTACTATAACCCGACCCCTAACCCTAACCCCAACCCTAACCTTAACCGTAACCTTAACCCCAGCCCTAACCCTAACCCTAACCCTAACCCTAACCCTAACCCCAACCCTAACCAACACCCCATGCCCCATCCTGGCCACTAACATATTCGCCGGCTGCCAAGTAAGGTGGTCTTTTGTCCAGGTGTCATGTAAGGCATTCTGGACCTCTATTCCCGTGCCGCATCCTGGCCCCCAACATAGTGATCGGTTGCCAAGTAAGGTGCCTAAGTCTTTTTGTCCAGGTGCCCTGTAAGGCATTCTGGACCTCTATTTCCCCATGCCTCATCCTGGCCCCCAATATAGTGATCGGTTGCCAAGTAAGGTGCCTAAGTCTTTTTGTCCAGGTGCCCTGTAAGGCATTCTGGACCTCTATTTCCCCATGCCTCATCCTGGCCCCCAACATAGTGACCGGTTGCCAAGTAAGGTGCTTAGGTCTTTTTGTCTAGGTGCCCTGTAAGGCATTCTGGACCTCTATTCCCATGTCTCACCCTGGCCCCTAACATAGTGACCGGTTGCCAAGTAAGGTGCTTAGGTCTTTGTCTAAGTGCCAAAGTAAGGGACTTATGACTGAACAAAATCACCTAAAACCCCCCCCCCCCCCCCCCCCCCCCCCCTATTACCCCCCACACCCCAACCCCCTCCCTTATTAATATTAATATACAAACTTTACTCTTGGCCTGACCGAACCCACTTGTTTTCATTACAATGGACGTTCAGATAGCCCCCTGGGGCTTGTACATATGACATTTGGACCGGATCTAATTGTGTGTAGTGAGCGTGCATACACCCTGTGCATCATTCGTGCGAGGCTCGAAGAACTGAGTCTTTCACTTCATGTTTTACATGGTTTCTTACACTCGGTGCTCTCAATCAAAAACCTAACCAGCCAGATCCTGACACTCTTACTCCGGACCCTATGACACATGGCCAACGGTGAAAACTTCCAGCTCTAGGGATACAGTATTAAGGTCCCTCATGATACACATGAAGGAGCGTCAAGGGTACTGAGAACTAGTGTTGGAGGCGAATAACCGGTCCCTCTCTCACTTTTTTATCCACGCGCCAAGTATGGTACGTTTGACACCCAATACCCCATGTCCCATCCTGGCCCCTAACATATTCGCCGGCTGCCAAGTAAGGTGGTCTTTTGTCCAGGTGTCATGTAAGGCATTCTGGACCTCTATTCCCGTGCTGCATCCTGGCCCCCAACATAGTGATCGGTTGCCAAGTAAGGTGCCTAAGTCTTTTTGTCCAGGTGCCCTGTAAGGCATTCTGGACCTCTATTTCCCCATGCCTCTTCCTGGCCCCTAACATAGTGATCGGTTGCCAAGTAAGGTGCCTAAGTCTTTTTGTCCAGGTGCCCTGTAAGGCATTCTGGACCTCTATTTCCCATGCCTCATCCTGGCCCCTAACATAGTGACCGGTTGCCAAGTAAGGTGCTTAGGTCTTTGTCTAAGTGCCAAGTAAGGGACTTATGACTGAACAAAACCACCAAAACCCCCCACCCCTACCCCCCTACCCCCCTACCTTTCGTTTGACGCCCAATACCCCATGTCCCATCCTGGCCCCTAACATATTCGCCGGCTGCCAAGTAAGGTGGTCTTTTGTCCAGGTGTCATGTAAGGCATTCTGGACCTCTATTCCCGTGCTGCATCCTGGCCCCCAACATAGTGATCGGTTGCCAAGTAAGGTGCCTAAGTCTTTTTGTCCAGGTGCCCTGTAAGGCATTCTGGACCTCTATTTCCCCATGCCTCATCCTGGCCCCTAACATAGTGATCGGTTGCCAAGTAAGGTGCCTAAGTCTTTTTGTCCAGGTGCCCTGTAAGGCATTCTGGACCTTTATTTCCCCATGCCTCATCCTGGCCCCCAACATAGTGATCGGTTGCCAAGTAAGGTGCCTAAGTCTTTTTGTCCAGGTGCCCTGTAAGGCATTCTGGACCTCTATTTCCCATGCCTCATCCTGGCCCCCAACATAGTGACCGGTTGCCAAGTAAGGTGCTTAGGTCTTTGTCTAAGTGCCAAGTAAGGGACTTATGACTGAACAAAACCACCAAAACCCCCCCACCCCCACCCTCCCACCCCCCTACCTTTCTTCCCCCTTTTTCCACCCGACCCCTAACCCTAACCCCAACCCTAACCTTAACCGTAACCTTAACCCCAGCCCTAACCCTAACCCTAAACTTAACCCTAACCCTAACCCTAACCCTAACCCTAACCCTAACCCTAACCCTAACCCTAACCCTAACCCTAACCCCAACCCTAACCAACACCCCATGCCCCATCCTGGCCACTAACATATTCGCCGGCTGCCAAGTAAGGTGGTCTTTTGTCCAGGTGTCATGTAAGGCATTCTGGACCTCTATTCCCGTGCCGCATCCTGGCCCCCAACATAGTGATCGGTTGCCAAGTAAGGTGCCTAAGTCTTTTTGTCCAGGTGCCCTGTAAGGCATTCTGGACCTCTATTTCCCCATGCCTCATCCTGGCCCCCAATATAGTGATCGGTTGCCAAGTAAGGTGCCTAAGTCTTTTTGTCCAGGTGCCCTGTAAGGCATTCTGGACCTCTATTTCCCCATGCCTCATCCTGGCCCCCAACATAGTGACCGGTTGCCAAGTAAGGTGCTTAGGTCTTTTTGTCTAGGTGCCCTGTAAGGCATTCTGGACCTCTATTCCCATGTCTCACCCTGGCCCCTAACATAGTGACCGGTTGCCAAGTAAGGGGCTTAGGTCTTTGTCTAAGTGCCAAAGTAAGGGACTTATGACTGAACAAAATCACCTAAACCCCCCCCCCCCCCCCCCCCCCCCCCCTATTACCCCCCACACCCCAACCCCCTCCCTTATTAATATTAATATACAAACTTTACTCTTGGCCTGACCGAACCCACTTGTTTTCATTACAATGGACGTTCAGATAGCCCCCTGGGGCTTGTACATATGACATTTGGACCGGATCTAATTGTGTGTAGTGAGCGTGCATACACCCTGTGCATCATTCGTGCGAGGCTCGAAGAACTGAGTCTTTCACTTCATGTTTTACATGGTTTCTTACACTCGGTGCTCTCAATCAAAAACCTAACCAGCCAGATCCTGACACTCTTACTCCGGACCCTATGACACATGGCCAACGGTGAAAACTTCCAGCTCTAGGGATACAGTATTAAGGTCCCTCATGATACACATGAAGGAGCGTCAAGGGTACTGAGAACTAGTGTTGGAGGCGAATAACCGGTCCCTCTCTCACTTTTTTATCCACGCGCCAAGTATGGTACGTTTGACACCCAATACCCCATGTCCCATCCTGGCCCCTAACATATTCGCCGGCTGCCAAGTAAGGTGGTCTTTTGTCCAGGTGTCATGTAAGGCATTCTGGACCTCTATTCCCGTGCTGCATCCTGGCCCCCAACATAGTGATCGGTTGCCAAGTAAGGTGCCTAAGTCTTTTTGTCCAGGTGCCCTGTAAGGCATTCTGGACCTCTATTTCCCCATGCCTCTTCCTGGCCCCTAACATAGTGATCGGTTGCCAAGTAAGGTGCCTAAGTCTTTTTGTCCAGGTGCCCTGTAAGGCATTCTGGACCTCTATTTCCCATGCCTCATCCTGGCCCCTAACATAGTGACCGGTTGCCAAGTAAGGTGCTTAGGTCTTTGTCTAAGTGCCAAGTAAGGGACTTATGACTGAACAAAACCACCAAAACCCCCCACCCCTACCCCCCTACCCCCCTACCTTTCGTTTGACGCCCAATACCCCATGTCCCATCCTGGCCCCTAACATATTCGCCGGCTGCCAAGTAAGGTGGTCTTTTGTCCAGGTGTCATGTAAGGCATTCTGGACCTCTATTCCCGTGCTGCATCCTGGCCCCCAACATAGTGATCGGTTGCCAAGTAAGGTGCCTAAGTCTTTTTGTCCAGGTGCCCTGTAAGGCATTCTGGACCTCTATTTCCCCATGCCTCATCCTGGCCCCTAACATAGTGATCGGTTGCCAAGTAAGGTGCCTAAGTCTTTTTGTCCAGGTGCCCTGTAAGGCATTCTGGACCTTTATTTCCCCATGCCTCATCCTGGCCCCCAACATAGTGATCGGTTGCCAAGTAAGGTGCCTAAGTCTTTTTGTCCAGGTGCCCTGTAAGGCATTCTGGACCTCTATTTCCCATGCCTCATCCTGGCCCCTAACATAGTGACCGGTTGCCAAGTAAGGTGCTTAGGTCTTTGTCTAAGTGCCAAGTAAGGGACTTATGACTGAACAAAACCACCAAAACCCCCCCACCCCCACCCTCCCACCCCCCTACCTTTCTTCCCCCTTTTTCCACCCGACCCCTAACCCTAACCCCAACCCTAACCTTAACCGTAACCTTAACCCCAGCCCTAACCCTAACCCTAAACTTAACCCTAACCCTAACCCTAACCCTAACCCTAACCCTAACCCTAACCCTAACCCTAACCCAACCCAACCCTAACCAACACCCCATGCCCCATCCTGGCCACTAACATATTCGCCGGCTGCCAAGTAAGGTGGTCTTTTGTCCAGGTGTCATGTAAGGCATTCTGGACCTCTATTCCCGTGCCGCATCCTGGCCCCCAACATAGTGATCGGTTGCCAAGTAAGGTGCCTAAGTCTTTTTGTCCAGGTGCCCTGTAAGGCATTCTGGACCTCTATTTCCCCATGCCTCATCCTGGCCCCCAATATAGTGATCGGTTGCCAAGTAAGGTGCCTAAGTCTTTTTGTCCAGGTGCCCTGTAAGGCATTCTGGACCTCTATTTCCCCATGCCTCATCCTGGCCCCCAACATAGTGACCGGTTGCCAAGTAAGGTGCTTAGGTCTTTTTGTCTAGGTGCCCTGTAAGGCATTCTGGACCTCTATTCCCATGTCTCACCCTGGCCCCTAACATAGTGACCGGTTGCCAAGTAAGGTGCTTAGGTCTTTGTCTAAGTGCCAAAGTAAGGGACTTATGACTGAACAAAATCACCTAAAACCCCCCCCCCCCCCCCCCCCCCCTATTACCCCCCACACCCCAACCCCCTCCCTTATTAATATTAATATACAAACTTTACTCTTGGCCTGACCGAACCCACTTGTTTTCATTACAATGGACGTTCAGATAGCCCCCTGGGGCTTCTACATATGACATTTGGACCGGATCTAATTGTGTGTAGTGAGCGTGCATACACCCTGTGCATCATTCGTGCGAGGCTCGAAGAACTGAGTCTTTCACTTCATGTTTTACATGGTTTCTTACACTCGGTGCTCTCAATCAAAAACCTAACCCTAAGGCTGGGCCGTTTCCAGGATTTAATGTACTGGACTGTCACTACCAATTTTACCCACTAGAGTGCGACATCACCCCCAGTGTTAAAACACTGACTTCAGCCAGGGCCCGCCTCCAGTGGAAAATCACTGGTGACAGCCTTGACTGGCACAGCTGAAATCACTTTTCCAATTACCCAGCAGGCTTCTCACCTGTTTAAAACGCCACTCCCCTCACTAGGAACGTTCTTTCCCAACAAACACACGGAGAGATGTACATGTGCTTACCACAGCGCTCTACCATCTAACTGCAGAAACCTTAGTCACTGACGGTGAGTTCACTCTTTTTCTTCCCCCATTCTCTCTCCCTCTCTCTCTCTTCTCGTTTGTACTGCTAGCAGCCTGCAGGGTTAGCGGCTAGCACTGCTAGCGCTTTGTTGTGTTTGTGTTTGTACTCGGGCCCCTTCCTCCTTTTAGACGTCTGCAGGGTAGCTATTAGCTATGCTAACACGCGGTCGGGGCTTCTGGTTGTATTCGACCCCAGTCCCTCCTCTGGTTACGTTTGCACAGGTTGCTATTAGCCAGGCTAGCGCTCTGTCCGGTCTTTTATTGTTTTCGGCCTCCCTACTTTATTGGGCCTTTGCAGGTGAAGCTATGGGTTTGACTAACACGCGGCCTGCTTTTTGTGTTGTAATCGACCCCCCTCCTTCTTACAAACTTTACCACGACCCTAACCTAACTCTTACAATACAGACTCTCTCCTGGGGCCTACCGGACCCTGGAAGAGATTCCAAACTAGTTCTCTCACCCTGAACGCATATAATACAGTCTCTCTCCTGGGATCTATTGGACCCCTTGTGAGATTCCAAATTAGTTTCTTACCCTTCACTCTCCCAAACAAAAACCTATTCCCCAAACCAATTGACCCGAGGGACACACACTGGGGCTCTGATCTCCCCCAGTGGGCCAACCTTAGGTGAGGGTGTCTTGTTTCATGGCCGAAACGCCCAGTGATCCTTTGGTGACAACTGATGATGTGATCCCAAATTTATCTCCCTAACTAGAACCCCCTAATGACACAATTCAAACCATTACCTGAACACCTCAACCCTAACCGTATCCCGAAACCAATCCGAACCACTATCTACATACCTCACACCTTCAAGGTCCGGAACCCCACCCCAACCCGAAAACCCCGCGTCGAACTTGGGCCCCAATTTTAACCCCATCTCGGACTGCAACTTGGTCCCCACCACCCTACCTCCCCTGACCCGGAACCTCCTTGAACCTCCACAAACAACCCTCCCGTATTAGGGACTCCCACGATTTTACCTTTGTACCATTTCACGGTTTTTACTCCAGCCAGGACACTACTGTCCCTAGGGTCATCACCATCCCTCCCTACCCCCCACCCCGGTCCACAGCCCTAGCCCCATCTCCGATCCTATCATCTTAACCTCTCCCTTACCCTAATCCTAACCTCTCCCTCTCCCTCCCAATCCTCCAGCCCTCCCTCGGCCATGGTCCCACATCCTAACCCTCCCCCTCTCCCTTCCTATCTTCCAGTCCCCTCCCAGCCATGTCCTCACACCCCATTCTTCTCCTCTCTCTCGCCCTTCCTCTCCCTACCAGGACCCCACACCTTAACCCTTTTTAGGTCTTTGTCTAAGTGCCAAGTAAGGGACTTATGACTGAACAAAACCACCAAAACCCCCCCACCCCTTCCCTCCCACCCCCCTACCTTTCTTTCCCCTTTTCCACCCACCCCCCTACTATAACCCGACCCCTAACCCTAACCCCAACCCTAACCTTAACCGTAACCTTAACCCCAGCCCTAACCCTAACCCTAACCCTAACCCTAACCCTAACCCTAACCCTAACCCTAACCCTACTATAACCCGACCCCTAACCCTAACCCCAACCCTAACCTTAACCGTAACCTTAACCCCAGCCCTAACCCTAACCCTAACCCTAACCCTAACCCTAACCCCAACCCTAACCAACACCCCATGCCCCATCCTGGCCACTAACATATTCGCCGGCTGCCAAGTAAGGTGGTCTTTTGTCCAGGTGTCATGTAAGGCATTCTGGACCTCTATTCCCGTGCCGCATCCTGGCCCCCAACATAGTGATCGGTTGCCAAGTAAGGTGCCTAAGTCTTTTTGTCCAGGTGCCCTGTAAGGCATTCTGGACCTCTATTTCCCCATGCCTCATCCTGGCCCCCAATATAGTGATCGGTTGCCAAGTAAGGTGCCTAAGTCTTTTTGTCCAGGTGCCCTGTAAGGCATTCTGGACCTCTATTTCCCCATGCCTCATCCTGGCCCCCAACATAGTGACCGGTTGCCAAGTAAGGTGCTTAGGTCTTTTTGTCTAGGTGCCCTGTAAGGCATTCTGGACCTCTATTCCCATGTCTCACCCTGGCCCCTAACATAGTGACCGGTTGCCAAGTAAGGTGCTTAGGTCTTTGTCTAAGTGCCAAAGTAAGGGACTTATGACTGAACAAAATCACCTAAAACCCCCCCCCCCCCCCCCCCCCCCCCCCTATTACCCCCCACACCCCAACCCCCTCCCTTATTAATATTAATATACAAACTTTACTCTTGGCCTGACCGAACCCACTTGTTTTCATTACAATGGACGTTCAGATAGCCCCCTGGGGCTTGTACATATGACATTTGGACCGGATCTAATTGTGTGTAGTGAGCGTGCATACACCCTGTGCATCATTCGTGCGAGGCTCGAAGAACTGAGTCTTTCACTTCATGTTTTACATGGTTTCTTACACTCGGTGCTCTCAATCAAAAACCTAACCAGCCAGATCCTGACACTCTTACTCCGGACCCTATGACACATGGCCAACGGTGAAAACTTCCAGCTCTAGGGATACAGTATTAAGGTCCCTCATGATACACATGAAGGAGCGTCAAGGGTACTGAGAACTAGTGTTGGAGGCGAATAACCGGTCCCTCTCTCACTTTTTTATCCACGCGCCAAGTATGGTACGTTTGACACCCAATACCCCATGTCCCATCCTGGCCCCTAACATATTCGCCGGCTGCCAAGTAAGGTGGTCTTTTGTCCAGGTGTCATGTAAGGCATTCTGGACCTCTATTCCCGTGCTGCATCCTGGCCCCCAACATAGTGATCGGTTGCCAAGTAAGGTGCCTAAGTCTTTTTGTCCAGGTGCCCTGTAAGGCATTCTGGACCTCTATTTCCCCATGCCTCTTCCTGGCCCCTAACATAGTGATCGGTTGCCAAGTAAGGTGCCTAAGTCTTTTTGTCCAGGTGCCCTGTAAGGCATTCTGGACCTCTATTTCCCATGCCTCATCCTGGCCCCTAACATAGTGACCGGTTGCCAAGTAAGGTGCTTAGGTCTTTGTCTAAGTGCCAAGTAAGGGACTTATGACTGAACAAAACCACCAAAACCCCCCACCCCTACCCCCCTACCCCCCTACCTTTCGTTTGACGCCCAATACCCCATGTCCCATCCTGGCCCCTAACATATTCGCCGGCTGCCAAGTAAGGTGGTCTTTTGTCCAGGTGTCATGTAAGGCATTCTGGACCTCTATTCCCGTGCTGCATCCTGGCCCCCAACATAGTGATCGGTTGCCAAGTAAGGTGCCTAAGTCTTTTTGTCCAGGTGCCCTGTAAGGCATTCTGGACCTCTATTTCCCCATGCCTCATCCTGGCCCCTAACATAGTGATCGGTTGCCAAGTAAGGTGCCTAAGTCTTTTTGTCCAGGTGCCCTGTAAGGCATTCTGGACCTTTATTTCCCCATGCCTCATCCTGGCCCCCAACATAGTGATCGGTTGCCAAGTAAGGTGCCTAAGTCTTTTTGTCCAGGTGCCCTGTAAGGCATTCTGGACCTCTATTTCCCATGCCTCATCCTGGCCCCCAACATAGTGACCGGTTGCCAAGTAAGGTGCTTAGGTCTTTGTCTAAGTGCCAAGTAAGGGACTTATGACTGAACAAAACCACCAAAACCCCCCCACCCCCACCCTCCCACCCCCCTACCTTTCTTCCCCCTTTTTCCACCCGACCCCTAACCCTAACCCCAACCCTAACCTTAACCGTAACCTTAACCCCAGCCCTAACCCTAACCCTAAACTTAACCCTAACCCTAACCCTAACCCTAACCCTAACCCTAACCCTAACCCTAACCCTAACCCTAACCCTAACCCCAACCCTAACCAACACCCCATGCCCCATCCTGGCCACTAACATATTCGCCGGCTGCCAAGTAAGGTGGTCTTTTGTCCAGGTGTCATGTAAGGCATTCTGGACCTCTATTCCCGTGCCGCATCCTGGCCCCCAACATAGTGATCGGTTGCCAAGTAAGGTGCCTAAGTCTTTTTGTCCAGGTGCCCTGTAAGGCATTCTGGACCTCTATTTCCCCATGCCTCATCCTGGCCCCCAATATAGTGATCGGTTGCCAAGTAAGGTGCCTAAGTCTTTTTGTCCAGGTGCCCTGTAAGGCATTCTGGACCTCTATTTCCCCATGCCTCATCCTGGCCCCCAACATAGTGACCGGTTGCCAAGTAAGGTGCTTAGGTCTTTTTGTCTAGGTGCCCTGTAAGGCATTCTGGACCTCTATTCCCATGTCTCACCCTGGCCCCTAACATAGTGACCGGTTGCCAAGTAAGGGGCTTAGGTCTTTGTCTAAGTGCCAAAGTAAGGGACTTATGACTGAACAAAATCACCTAAACCCCCCCCCCCCCCCCCCCCCCCCCCCTATTACCCCCCACACCCCAACCCCCTCCCTTATTAATATTAATATACAAACTTTACTCTTGGCCTGACCGAACCCACTTGTTTTCATTACAATGGACGTTCAGATAGCCCCCTGGGGCTTGTACATATGACATTTGGACCGGATCTAATTGTGTGTAGTGAGCGTGCATACACCCTGTGCATCATTCGTGCGAGGCTCGAAGAACTGAGTCTTTCACTTCATGTTTTACATGGTTTCTTACACTCGGTGCTCTCAATCAAAAACCTAACCAGCCAGATCCTGACACTCTTACTCCGGACCCTATGACACATGGCCAACGGTGAAAACTTCCAGCTCTAGGGATACAGTATTAAGGTCCCTCATGATACACATGAAGGAGCGTCAAGGGTACTGAGAACTAGTGTTGGAGGCGAATAACCGGTCCCTCTCTCACTTTTTTATCCACGCGCCAAGTATGGTACGTTTGACACCCAATACCCCATGTCCCATCCTGGCCCCTAACATATTCGCCGGCTGCCAAGTAAGGTGGTCTTTTGTCCAGGTGTCATGTAAGGCATTCTGGACCTCTATTCCCGTGCTGCATCCTGGCCCCCAACATAGTGATCGGTTGCCAAGTAAGGTGCCTAAGTCTTTTTGTCCAGGTGCCCTGTAAGGCATTCTGGACCTCTATTTCCCCATGCCTCTTCCTGGCCCCTAACATAGTGATCGGTTGCCAAGTAAGGTGCCTAAGTCTTTTTGTCCAGGTGCCCTGTAAGGCATTCTGGACCTCTATTTCCCATGCCTCATCCTGGCCCCTAACATAGTGACCGGTTGCCAAGTAAGGTGCTTAGGTCTTTGTCTAAGTGCCAAGTAAGGGACTTATGACTGAACAAAACCACCAAAACCCCCCACCCCTACCCCCCTACCCCCCTACCTTTCGTTTGACGCCCAATACCCCATGTCCCATCCTGGCCCCTAACATATTCGCCGGCTGCCAAGTAAGGTGGTCTTTTGTCCAGGTGTCATGTAAGGCATTCTGGACCTCTATTCCCGTGCTGCATCCTGGCCCCCAACATAGTGATCGGTTGCCAAGTAAGGTGCCTAAGTCTTTTTGTCCAGGTGCCCTGTAAGGCATTCTGGACCTCTATTTCCCCATGCCTCATCCTGGCCCCTAACATAGTGATCGGTTGCCAAGTAAGGTGCCTAAGTCTTTTTGTCCAGGTGCCCTGTAAGGCATTCTGGACCTTTATTTCCCCATGCCTCATCCTGGCCCCCAACATAGTGATCGGTTGCCAAGTAAGGTGCCTAAGTCTTTTTGTCCAGGTGCCCTGTAAGGCATTCTGGACCTCTATTTCCCATGCCTCATCCTGGCCCCTAACATAGTGACCGGTTGCCAAGTAAGGTGCTTAGGTCTTTGTCTAAGTGCCAAGTAAGGGACTTATGACTGAACAAAACCACCAAAACCCCCCCACCCCCACCCTCCCACCCCCCTACCTTTCTTCCCCCTTTTTCCACCCGACCCCTAACCCTAACCCCAACCCTAACCTTAACCGTAACCTTAACCCCAGCCCTAACCCTAACCCTAAACTTAACCCTAACCCTAACCCTAACCCTAACCCTAACCCTAACCCTAACCCTAACCCTAACCCCAACCCTAACCAACACCCCATGCCCCATCCTGGCCACTAACATATTCGCCGGCTGCCAAGTAAGGTGGTCTTTTGTCCAGGTGTCATGTAAGGCATTCTGGACCTCTATTCCCGTGCCGCATCCTGGCCCCCAACATAGTGATCGGTTGCCAAGTAAGGTGCCTAAGTCTTTTTGTCCAGGTGCCCTGTAAGGCATTCTGGACCTCTATTTCCCCATGCCTCATCCTGGCCCCCAATATAGTGATCGGTTGCCAAGTAAGGTGCCTAAGTCTTTTTGTCCAGGTGCCCTGTAAGGCATTCTGGACCTCTATTTCCCCATGCCTCATCCTGGCCCCCAACATAGTGACCGGTTGCCAAGTAAGGTGCTTAGGTCTTTTTGTCTAGGTGCCCTGTAAGGCATTCTGGACCTCTATTCCCATGTCTCACCCTGGCCCCTAACATAGTGACCGGTTGCCAAGTAAGGTGCTTAGGTCTTTGTCTAAGTGCCAAAGTAAGGGACTTATGACTGAACAAAATCACCTAAAACCCCCCCCCCCCCCCCCCCCCCCTATTACCCCCCACACCCCAACCCCCTCCCTTATTAATATTAATATACAAACTTTACTCTTGGCCTGACCGAACCCACTTGTTTTCATTACAATGGACGTTCAGATAGCCCCCTGGGGCTTCTACATATGACATTTGGACCGGATCTAATTGTGTGTAGTGAGCGTGCATACACCCTGTGCATCATTCGTGCGAGGCTCGAAGAACTGAGTCTTTCACTTCATGTTTTACATGGTTTCTTACACTCGGTGCTCTCAATCAAAAACCTAACCCTAAGGCTGGGCCGTTTCCAGGATTTAATGTACTGGACTGTCACTACCAATTTTACCCACTAGAGTGCGACATCACCCCCAGTGTTAAAACACTGACTTCAGCCAGGGCCCGCCTCCAGTGGAAAATCACTGGTGACAGCCTTGACTGGCACAGCTGAAATCACTTTTCCAATTACCCAGCAGGCTTCTCACCTGTTTAAAACGCCACTCCCCTCACTAGGAACGTTCTTTCCCAACAAACACACGGAGAGATGTACATGTGCTTACCACAGCGCTCTACCATCTAACTGCAGAAACCTTAGTCACTGACGGTGAGTTCACTCTTTTTCTTCCCCCATTCTCTCTCCCTCTCTCTCTCTTCTCGTTTGTACTGCTAGCAGCCTGCAGGGTTAGCGGCTAGCACTGCTAGCGCTTTGTTGTGTTTGTGTTTGTACTCGGGCCCCTTCCTCCTTTTAGACGTCTGCAGGGTAGCTATTAGCTATGCTAACACGCGGTCGGGGCTTCTGGTTGTATTCGACCCCAGTCCCTCCTCTGGTTACGTTTGCACAGGTTGCTATTAGCCAGGCTAGCGCTCTGTCCGGTCTTTTATTGTTTTCGGCCTCCCTACTTTATTGGGCCTTTGCAGGTGAAGCTATGGGTTTGACTAACACGCGGCCTGCTTTTTGTGTTGTAATCGACCCCCCTCCTTCTTACAAACTTTACCACGACCCTAACCTAACTCTTACAATACAGACTCTCTCCTGGGGCCTACCGGACCCTGGAAGAGATTCCAAACTAGTTCTCTCACCCTGAACGCATATAATACAGTCTCTCTCCTGGGATCTATTGGACCCCTTGTGAGATTCCAAATTAGTTTCTTACCCTTCACTCTCCCAAACAAAAACCTATTCCCCAAACCAATTGACCCGAGGGACACACACTGGGGCTCTGATCTCCCCCAGTGGGCCAACCTTAGGTGAGGGTGTCTTGTTTCATGGCCGAAACGCCCAGTGATCCTTTGGTGACAACTGATGATGTGATCCCAAATTTATCTCCCTAACTAGAACCCCCTAATGACACAATTCAAACCATTACCTGAACACCTCAACCCTAACCGTATCCCGAAACCAATCCGAACCACTATCTACATACCTCACACCTTCAAGGTCCGGAACCCCACCCCAACCCGAAAACCCCGCGTCGAACTTGGGCCCCAATTTTAACCCCATCTCGGACTGCAACTTGGTCCCCACCACCCTACCTCCCCTGACCCGGAACCTCCTTGAACCTCCACAAACAACCCTCCCGTATTAGGGACTCCCACGATTTTACCTTTGTACCATTTCACGGTTTTTACTCCAGCCAGGACACTACTGTCCCTAGGGTCATCACCATCCCTCCCTACCCCCCACCCCGGTCCACAGCCCTAGCCCCATCTCCGATCCTATCATCTTAACCTCTCCCTTACCCTAATCCTAACCTCTCCCTCTCCCTCCCAATCCTCCAGCCCTCCCTCGGCCATGGTCCCACATCCTAACCCTCCCCCTCTCCCTTCCTATCTTCCAGTCCCCTCCCAGCCATGTCCTCACACCCCATTCTTCTCCTCTCTCTCGCCCTTCCTCTCCCTACCAGGACCCCACACCTTAACCCTTTTTAGGTCTTTGTCTAAGTGCCAAGTAAGGGACTTATGACTGAACAAAACCACCAAAACCCCCCCACCCCTTCCCTCCCACCCCCCTACCTTTCTTTCCCCTTTTCCACCCACCCCCCTACTATAACCCGACCCCTAACCCTAACCCCAACCCTAACCTTAACCGTAACCTTAACCCCAGCCCTAACCCTAACCCTAACCCTAACCCTAACCCTAACCCTAACCCTAACCCTAACCCTACTATAACCCGACCCCTAACCCTAACCCCAACCCTAACCTTAACCGTAACCTTAACCCCAGCCCTAACCCTAACCCTAACCCTAACCCTAACCCTAACCCCAACCCTAACCAACACCCCATGCCCCATCCTGGCCACTAACATATTCGCCGGCTGCCAAGTAAGGTGGTCTTTTGTCCAGGTGTCATGTAAGGCATTCTGGACCTCTATTCCCGTGCCGCATCCTGGCCCCCAACATAGTGATCGGTTGCCAAGTAAGGTGCCTAAGTCTTTTTGTCCAGGTGCCCTGTAAGGCATTCTGGACCTCTATTTCCCCATGCCTCATCCTGGCCCCCAATATAGTGATCGGTTGCCAAGTAAGGTGCCTAAGTCTTTTTGTCCAGGTGCCCTGTAAGGCATTCTGGACCTCTATTTCCCCATGCCTCATCCTGGCCCCCAACATAGTGACCGGTTGCCAAGTAAGGTGCTTAGGTCTTTTTGTCTAGGTGCCCTGTAAGGCATTCTGGACCTCTATTCCCATGTCTCACCCTGGCCCCTAACATAGTGACCGGTTGCCAAGTAAGGTGCTTAGGTCTTTGTCTAAGTGCCAAAGTAAGGGACTTATGACTGAACAAAATCACCTAAAACCCCCCCCCCCCCCCCCCCCCCCCCCCTATTACCCCCCACACCCCAACCCCCTCCCTTATTAATATTAATATACAAACTTTACTCTTGGCCTGACCGAACCCACTTGTTTTCATTACAATGGACGTTCAGATAGCCCCCTGGGGCTTGTACATATGACATTTGGACCGGATCTAATTGTGTGTAGTGAGCGTGCATACACCCTGTGCATCATTCGTGCGAGGCTCGAAGAACTGAGTCTTTCACTTCATGTTTTACATGGTTTCTTACACTCGGTGCTCTCAATCAAAAACCTAACCAGCCAGATCCTGACACTCTTACTCCGGACCCTATGACACATGGCCAACGGTGAAAACTTCCAGCTCTAGGGATACAGTATTAAGGTCCCTCATGATACACATGAAGGAGCGTCAAGGGTACTGAGAACTAGTGTTGGAGGCGAATAACCGGTCCCTCTCTCACTTTTTTATCCACGCGCCAAGTATGGTACGTTTGACACCCAATACCCCATGTCCCATCCTGGCCCCTAACATATTCGCCGGCTGCCAAGTAAGGTGGTCTTTTGTCCAGGTGTCATGTAAGGCATTCTGGACCTCTATTCCCGTGCTGCATCCTGGCCCCCAACATAGTGATCGGTTGCCAAGTAAGGTGCCTAAGTCTTTTTGTCCAGGTGCCCTGTAAGGCATTCTGGACCTCTATTTCCCCATGCCTCTTCCTGGCCCCTAACATAGTGATCGGTTGCCAAGTAAGGTGCCTAAGTCTTTTTGTCCAGGTGCCCTGTAAGGCATTCTGGACCTCTATTTCCCATGCCTCATCCTGGCCCCTAACATAGTGACCGGTTGCCAAGTAAGGTGCTTAGGTCTTTGTCTAAGTGCCAAGTAAGGGACTTATGACTGAACAAAACCACCAAAACCCCCCACCCCTACCCCCCTACCCCCCTACCTTTCGTTTGACGCCCAATACCCCATGTCCCATCCTGGCCCCTAACATATTCGCCGGCTGCCAAGTAAGGTGGTCTTTTGTCCAGGTGTCATGTAAGGCATTCTGGACCTCTATTCCCGTGCTGCATCCTGGCCCCCAACATAGTGATCGGTTGCCAAGTAAGGTGCCTAAGTCTTTTTGTCGGTGCCTAAGTCTTTTTGTCCAGGTGCCCTGTAAGGCATTCTGGACCTCTATTTCCCCATGCCTCATCCTGGCCCCTAACATAGTGATCGGTTGCCAAGTAAGGTGCCTAAGTCTTTTTGTCCAGGTGCCCTGTAAGGCATTCTGGACCTTTATTTCCCCATGCCTCATCCTGGCCCCCAACATAGTGATCGGTTGCCAAGTAAGGTGCCTAAGTCTTTTTGTCCAGGTGCCCTGTAAGGCATTCTGGACCTCTATTTCCCATGCCTCATCCTGGCCCCCAACATAGTGACCGGTTGCCAAGTAAGGTGCTTAGGTCTTTGTCTAAGTGCCCAGTAAGGGACTTATGACTGAACAAAACCACCAAAACCCCCCCACCCCCACCCTCCCACCCCCCTACCTTTCTTCCCCCTTTTCCACCCACCCCCCTACCATAACCCGACCCCTAACCCTAACCCCAACCCTAACCTTAACCGTAACCTTAACCCTAGCCCTAAACCTAACCCTAACCCTAACCCTAACCCTAACCCTAGCCCTAACCCTAACCCTAACCCTAACCCTAGCCCTGACCCTAACCCTAACCCTAACCCTAACCCTAACCCTAACCCTAACCCTAACCTTAACCCTATCCCTAACCCTAACCTTAACCCCAACCCTGGCCCTAACCCCAAACCTTAACCTAACCCTAACCCTTAAATTATCCCTCTAATTCCTTGCAAAAACACCTCTCCCTTCTAGCAGGACACCGGTTGTATTTCTACCCACACATAATTTTTTACCCCTCTTCCCCATTTAGTTACACCTCTGACTTGGGTCCAGGCTGGGCCGTTTCCAGGATTTAATGTACTGGACTGTCACTACCAATTTTACCCACTAGAGTGCGACATCACCCCCAGTGTTAAAACACTGACTTCAGCCAGGGCCCGCCCCCAGTGGAAAATCACTGGTGACAGCCTTGACTGGCACAGCTGAAATCACTTTTCTAATTACCCAGCAGGCTTCTCACCTGTTTAAAACGCCACTCCCCTCACTAGGAACGTTCTTTCCCAACAAACACACGGAGAGATGTACATGTGCTTACCACAGCGCTCTACCATCTAACTGCAGAAACCTTAGTCACTGACGGTGAGTTCACTCTTTTTCTTCCCCCATTCTCTCTCCCTCTCTCTCTCTCTTCTCGTTTGTACTGCTAGCAGCCTGCAGGGTTAGCGGCTAGCACTGCTAGCGCTTTGTTTTGTTTGTGTTTGTACTCGGGCCCCTTCCTCCTTTTAGACGTCTGCAGGGTAGCTATTAGCTATGCTAACACGCGGTCGGGGCTTCTGGTTGTATTCGACCCCAGTCCCTCCACTGGTTACGTTTGCACAGGTTGCTATTAGCCAGGCTAGCGCTCTGTCCGGTCTTTTATTGTTTTCGGCCTCCCTACTTTATTGGGCCTTTGCATGTGAAGCTATGGGTTTGGCTAACACGCGGCCTGCTTTTTGTGTTGTAATCGACCCCCCTCCTTCTTACAAACTTTACCACGACCCTAACCTAACTCTTACAATACAGACTCTCTCCTGGGGTCTACCGGACCCTGGAAGAGATTCCAAACTAGTTCTCTCACCCTGAACGCATATAATACAGTCTCTCTCCTGGGATCTATTGGACCCCTTGTGAGATTCCAAATTAGTTTCTTACCCTTCACTCTCCCAAACAAAAACCTATTCCCCAAACCAATTGACCCGAGGGACACACACTGGGGCTCTGATCTCCCCCAGTGGGCCAACCTTAGGTGAGGGTGTCTTGTTTCATGGCCGAAACGCCCAGTGATCCTTTGGTGACAACTGATGATGTGATCCCAAATTTATCTCCCTAACTAGAACCCCCTAATGACACAATTCAAACCATTACCTGAACACCTCAACCCCTACCGTATCCCGAAACCAATCCGAACCACTATCTACATACCTCACACCTTCAAGGTCCGGAACCCCACCCCAACCCGAAAACCCCGCGTCGAACTTGGGCCCCAATTTTAACCCCATCTCGGACTGCAACTTGGTCCCCACCACCCTACCTCCCCTGACCCGGAACCTCCTTGAACCTCCACAAACAACCCTCCCGTATTAGGGACTCCCACGATTTTACCTTTGTACCATTTCACGGTTTATACTCCAGCCAGGACACTACTGTCCCTAGGGTCATCACCATCCCTCCCTACCCCCCACCCCGGTCCACAGCCCTAGCCCCATCTCCGATCCTATCATCTTAACCTCTCCCTTACCCTAATCCTAACCTCTCCCTCTCCCTCCCAATCCTCCAGCCCTCCCTCGGCCATGGTCCCACATCCTAACCCTCCCCCTCTCCCTTCCTATCTTCCAGTCCCCTCCCAGCCTTGTCCTCACACCCCATTCTTCTCCTCTCTCTCGCCCTTCCTCTCCCTCCCAGGACCCCACACCTTAACCCTTTTTAGGTCTTTGTCTAAGTGCCAAGTATGGGACTTATGACTGAACAAAACCACCAAAACCCCCCCACCCCTTCCCTCCCACCCCCCTACCTTTCTTTCCCCTTTTCCACCCACCCCCCTACTATAACCCGACCCCTAACCCTAACCCCAACCCTAACCTTAACCGTAACCTTAACCCTATCCCTAACCCTAACCCTAACCCTAACCCTAACCCTAACCCTAACCCTAACCCTAACCCTAACCCTAACCCTACTATAACCCGACCCCTAACCCTAACCCCAACCCTAACCTTAACCGTAACCTTAACCCCAGCCCTAACCCTAACCCTAACCCTAACCCTAACCCTAACCCTAACCCCAACCCTAACCAACACCCCATGCCCCATTCTGGCCACTAACATATTCGCCGGCTGCCAAGTAAGGTGGTCTTTTGTCCAGGTGTCATGTAAGGCATTCTGGACCTCTATTCCCGTGCTGCATCCTGGCCCCCAACATAGTGATCGGTTGCCAAGTAAGGTGCCTAAGTCTTTTTGTCCAGGTGCCCTGTAAGGCATTCTGGACCTCTATTTCCCCATGCCTCATCCTGGCCCCCAATATAGTGATCGGTTGCCAAGTAAGGTGCCTAAGTCTTTTTGTCCAGGTGCCCTGTAAGGCATTCTGGACCTCTATTTCCCCATGCCTCATCCTGGCCCCCAACATAGTGACCGGTTGCCAAGTAAGGTGCTTAGGTCTTTTTGTCTAGGTGCCCTGTAAGGCATTCTGGACCTCTATTCCCATGTCTCACCCTGGCCCCTAACATAGTGACCGGTTGCCAAGTAAGGTGCTTAGGTCTTTGTCTAAGTGCCAAAGTAAGGGACTTATGACTGAACAAAATCACCTAAAAACCCCCCCCCCCCCCCCCCCCCCCCCCCCCCCCTATTACCCCCCACACCCCAACCCCCTCCCTTATTAATATTAATATACAAACTTTACTCTTGGCCTGACCGAACCCACTTGTTTTCATTACAATGGACGTTCAGATAGCCCCCTGGGGCTTGTACATATGACATTTGGACCGGATCTAATTGTGTGTAGTGAGCGTGCATACACCCTGTGCATCATTCGTGCGAGGCTCGAAGAACTGAGTCTTTCACTTCATGTTTTACATGGTTTCTTACACTCGGTGCTCTCAATCAAAAACCTAACCCTAACCCTAACCCTAACCCTAACCCTAACCCTAACCCTAACCCTAACCCCTAACCCCTAACCCTAACCCTAACCCTAACCCTAACCCTAACCCTAACCCTAACCCTAACCCTAAGGATAACTAACCCCAGAATAACCTGCAAATCCTTAAGGAGCATTATGATTTGGTTTTGGCATCGGGACTTCAGGGTATCTCCCCATTTGAGCAGGTTGCACTAGATAAAGCCATTGCATATGGCAAGGCAAGATACAAAAATAGGCTAACTAGCCTGTCTATTGCAACTCTGACATCGCTCGTGGGGAGTGATCATGAGCCCACTGTGCAGGGAGAGGGCAGTGGGGCTCGGCTGGACCCTGTGGAGTGGCCGGAGCTGTTGCGGCCCAACCTGGGCCCAGACCCTGGCCTCGGCCCTGACCCTAACCTCATTCCTGACAACCCCCATTATGATTCTGGCCCTAACCTGATTTCAGACCACAACCCTGGCCCTAGGCCTGACCCTAACCCTAGGCCTGGCCCGAACCCTGGCCCTAAGCCTAGCCCTAACCTTAACCTTAGGCCTAACCCTAACCCTAGGCCTAAACCTAACCTTGGCCCTGGCCCTAACCTTAACCCTAGGCCTAACCCTAACCTTAACCCTAGGCCTAACCCTAACCCTAACCTTAACCCTAACCCTAACCCTGACCCTAACCCTAACCCTAACCCTAACCCTAGGCCTGGGCCTTACCCTAGCCCTGACCCTAACCCTAACCCTAACCTTAACCCTGACCTTAACCTTGAGCCTAACCTTAACCCTAAGTTTGGGCCTAACCCTAACCCTGACCTTAACCCTTCTCTTGGCCTCACACCTGACCCTAACTTGGGCCCGTACCTGGGATCTGGTCGAGCCCTAACTCCACCTGGACCGACAGGACCCACCGGAGTGCGGGTCCATGTGGCTCAGGTTTTGAGGGGTGACACAGTGGAGGAGGAAGGAGTCGGGGGGGATTGGGTCCTTAATTTCGACCTGGGGGCCTCTGAGGAATCAGAGGGGGATTCACCTGAGCGGAGGGGGGGGGAGGTGAGGGGGAATCTCACCAATGTGGCAGTGTTGCTGTCGGACTCGCAGATGTTGGGGGTTTCTGGGGTGTCGGCCAGTCAGGGGTCCGGCCTCTTGTCCAGTTCGGGGTCGGAGCAGGAGGGGGTGGAGGTTCCATCCAACTTGGACAGACCGCTCGGTCACCCCAGTACATACCAAAAAAGTGTGGTGTGGGAACTTGAGATTAAAAAACCAGTGGTGATAGTGGGGGATTCGAATCTTAATAGAATCCCCCCCTTCAATTATCCACTGATCCAAGTTGACAGTTTCCCGGGGGCCAAAATTTTCCACTTGAGGGATATTCTGACCAAGTTGAACCCTAGTCCTGCCACTCACAAAGTGGTCTTTGTGGTGGGATTAAACAACTGTCTGGGGGAAAACCTGCTCTCGACCATGAAAAAGCAATTCCAACAGCTGATGGCGAAGGCAAGAGTGGTTTTCCCTCAGGCAGAGGTGTTTTTTGCTTTGACACAATACTCACCCAGGTTGCAGGCCCCAGTACGGGCCCTCCTGGAAGAATTAAACACCTATGTGGAGTCCACATACAGGACCCTGAGAGGGGTAGAGGCCCGGGATTTCAAAGTTTGTGAGAGGGATCCGATACATTGGACCCCGGCTACGGGCAAGAAAATGTTAGAGGCATGGATGCTACAGTTAAACTGAAAAGAGGGGGACCTGGGACACTTACCAAGCCCCATTCTAATATCTTAAATGTTTCGAATATTTTAAATCTTTCACTTACCTTTGAACTATCCACAGAAGAGGAAATGCTGCTGGAGAGGGGCCTCTTCTTTATTCCTACGCCATCTGTAACAGACAGAGAAGATTTACAAAGAGATTTAGCAAAGTATCACAGGCGTTTGAAACTCTTAGATCATTTCCGGTTTACCACGGATTTCACCAGGGAACCGTTCATCAATCCCTCTCATTGGGAACCTGATTGGAATTCCATCTCGGACCCTATTAAGGGATTGATCAGGGAAGATGTGCGGCACCTGGAGGGAATCCGTTGGGCCTGTGAAAAAGAAAGTAACCTGTCACAAGGGGAAAGAAAAGCATTGAACAAATTAAAAAAGAACCAGGATATAATTATTAAGCCTGCCGATAAGGGCTCTAAAATTGTAATAATGGATAAAAATCAATATTTGACAGAGGCCAACAGACAATTGGAAAATAGAACACACTACGTACCTTTAACTGGCTCTCTGCAACTGGAGACCCAGAAACAGATTAGAGCGACGGTGTCTCACCTGTATGAAAAGAAAGTTATATCGGCCAAACAAATGACTTACCTGTATGGGGAGGATCCGCCACGTCCACGGCAACTGTATCTCTTGCCAAAGATCCACAAGGATCCAGAGACCTGGACAGTTCCACATCAGGTCCCCCCAGGAAGGCCGATTGTGTCCGATTGTGGGAGCGAGTCCTATCGAATAGCAGAATTCATAGATTTTTATTTAAATCCATTATCCCAAATTCATGAAAGTTTCATTAAAGATACATATGAATTTGTGGAAAAACTGAAAAACACCCAGGTTCCTATTGGTTCGATGCTTTTCTCGGTCGACATTGACTCCCTGTATACAAACATAGAGACCCCATTGGGGCTCAAAGCGGTGCGGGAGCTATTTAACGACCATCCAGACCCTTCTAGACCAGATGAGGCTCTTCTCCATCTCTTAGAGTTAGGGTTGACTAGAAACGACTTTGTCTTTGATTCAAGATGTTTCCTTCAGGTACATGGGACAGCTATGGGGAAGAAGTTCGCCCCTGCGTATGCCAATATTTATATGGCTGATTGGGAGCGTACTGTCTTCCCCAAATGCCCGAAACTCCCAGCACTGTATGTCCGTTATTTGGACGATATTTTTGGCATCTGGAGCCACACAAGGGAGGACTTCCAGGTTTTTATCAATGTGCTGAACACGCATCATCAGGCAATCACTGTAAAATTCAATATTCAACCTGAGAAAATCGAGTTTTTGGATACAGAGGTTTTTATTAAGAGAGGAGAGGGGAGTTATAGTCTGGGCACAAGAGTATATTTTAAACCCACAGATACTCATGCGCTGTTGCACAAGTCTAGCTATCACCCCAAACATACTTTTAGGGGAATAGTGAAATCGCAGCTTATCAGATTCAAGCGAATTTGCACAGCAGAGGAGGACGCGGAGTCAGCCACGAGGACCCTTTTCAAGGTCCTCAGATCGAGGGGTTATGGGAGAACTTTCCTCCGGACCATCAAAGCTGAGGTCCAGCAAAATTTCAGCAGGGGGGATAGACCTGCAAAAGAAGGGGACAATTGCAGGATAATTCCTTTTGTTTCCATGTTCTCCCCATCCTCGATGGAACTTAATAAAATGATTAAAAGTAATTTTAAAAGGACTCAAGATATCGTCGAACCGTTGGTGGGTTTTAAAATTATTGCAGCCTTTAGGAGGAATAAAAATATAAAAGATTTGCTAGTACATGCAGCATTAAAAAGCGACAAACAAAATAAACTAAAAAGACATTTAAAAACACCAAAATACATTACGAACATATATACAGACAAAGGGGCTCCAATCTGGAATGTTCTGGGTTTGGAGTCCTCAAACCTGGTATATGGAATAAAATGTGGGGTCTGTTCTAAATGGTACATTGGTGAAACTAAGAACAAACTTTGTGAACGTTTAAAACAGCACCTTTACAGGATAAATCGGATTGAGGAATCCACCCTACTGTACGAACATTTTAGAGATCATGGTAGGGAGAATCTCCTGATTGTAGGCCTGGAATCTGGAACCTGTTGGTCAAAAAGACAGAGAATGATGAGGGAAAGACACTGGATTAAAGAACTAAACACAATTTCACCCAGTGGTTTAAATGAAATATAAAAACTTACCTCTCATTTAATATGTACAGTCCAGCCCTGAAAAAAATCTGTAAAGGAAAAAAACACTTACCTGTGATCTGATAGAACCTGAAAAAAGTTTAAAAATAAAATAAAAAATACAGTTAAATTGGGTGCTTACCTGGATACGTACTGAGGTTCTGAAGCCGGAGATCCTTGAGTCTTGAATTGTGGATGGTCGACGACATAATCTGAACAAAGATCTGAAAGTAGAGAAAAAAACTAAAAGATTAGTGTGCCCGTGCATTCTGCGAGCCTTCGGGCAAGCAGGGCCTTTTATTCCCCTAACCCTAACCCTAACCCTAACCCTAACCCTAACCCTAACCCTAACCCTAACCCCCCTAACCCTAACCCTAACCCCCCTAACCCTAACCCTAACCCTAACCCCCCTAACCCTAACCCCCCTAACCCTAACCCTAACCCTAACCCTAACCCTAATGATAATGATATGACTTTGCCATTATATTGGATCCAACTTCTATATCGGATCCGACTTCTGTTATATGCAATGAAGTCCAACATCATTGTGGGTAATTATTGTTGATTTTGATTTTGATTTTTCTAACCCTAACCCTCAAGCAGTCCAGCTTCTGTAATATAAAGATAGCATGAAGTCCAATAGTATGGTATTGGCCCCTAACAACCCTAACCTATAAACTTTGCCAAAGTGCATTATGGGACATCCCACATCATGGTATCAAGTCCAGGATCAAAGTTTGGGTATCTAAAGTACAACTTTAAGGTATGACTTCTCCATTGACCTTAATGATATGACTTTGCCATTATATTGGATCCAACTTCTATATTGGATCCAACTTCTGTTATATGCAATGAAGTCCAACATCATTGCATATAACAGAAGTCGGATCCAATATAATGGCAAAGTCATATCATTATCACTATACATCATTAATATAGTGTGTTTAATATAGTGTATTTAATATAGTGTATGGAAAATGAATTGTGGGTAATTATTGTTGATTTTGATTTAGTTTTTTCTAACCCTGACTGACTGTCTGACTGACTGACTGACTGTCTGACTGACTGACTGACTGACTGGGTGACTGACTGACTGACTGTCTGTCTGACTGACTGGGTGACTGACTGACTGACTGACTGACTGACTGGGTGACTGTCTGACTGACTGACTGACTGTCTGACTGACTGGGTGACTGACTGAACGACTGACTGACTGACTGTCTGTCTGACTGACTGACTGTCTGTAGTCTGTCTGACTGACTAACTGTCTGTCTGACTGACTCTCTGACCTGCCTTGCCTCCCTCACCTTATCCCCAGCAATGTGACACCTGGGGAGGTGTGTATGCAGGTGTGTGTGTATGTAGGTGTGTGTGTGTGAGATCTTGTTCTACGGTGTCGCGCGACAGAGCCCCGCCCCCTAAGAATGCAGCAATATAATGATCTTAACATCATTATACAATAACTAAGTCCAACTATTTACTTTACTCTCTTTATTAATACGTAATAAAAAGGGGTGAACATGTTATAGCTAAGCTACATCCCGGCTAACATGCTAGCATCCTCTTAACTACACCACAGAACTACACAGGAAACACACAGCTCTCATGGACGTAAAACTCACACTGTCGGCAAGTAATGAAGCTCAACTTTGGTATTAGACCATTAAACCAATAAGGAGATCTGCGAGAGAGAGAAGGCCTGTGTGAGTGTAAAGTCTGTACTAGTAGGATCTACCAATGCTCACTCAGCTACGCAACAGTTTGCCAAACACTACAATAGTGATGCATGGTGGTGTAATTATTTTGCCCAGTGCAAGTCATGTATGCCTATAGTATCACTCTTTCTGCCCATTGATTAATTTGTATAAATGTTGTTTAGTTTGAGGAAGTGCACGGGGGCGTGACAGATGATTGAATGAGTGAGAGGAAACCACAGACACCAGTGTTTCCTCCAGGATTTTTCACATTAGTGGCGGGGTGGTCGTCTAAAACGCGTGCACGCGAAAACAAATATAATTTCTTAAGTAGCGGTTAAGTCATTAAAGCCGAGCAGGTGATTTTATATAGAAGGTGATCAAATACCAATATTGTTATGTACGACAGTATGTCATTGCAGCACTTTGTTGCACTTTACGACGTCACGTTCTGTTAGAGCTTTACAACTGTGTGTGTGTGTGTTGTCAGAATGAATGGCACTTGACAGTAAACGGATCTCAGTTTGTATACCTGGGTGGATCTATATTTATTAGCATAACACAAACATAATAAATTAGATAGAACAACCCTGTTCATTAATGTTCATTAATGCTTGAGTTCATGTTCATGTTCGCACTGTTACTGTGTTGTGTGCCAACGCACCCCTGTGATTGGTGGAGGTCACGGGAGGGGGCGGGTGCTGTGTGTGTTAGGGATGCTCCGATTTATCGGCCACCGATTTAAATCGGCCGATTTCACTCCAAATGACTCGATCGGTGATCGGCAAAAATGGCCGATCGCAAAAACTTTTTTTTTTTTTCTTCCCCTGGGGAAGACAGATAACTGAACAGAAAACATAGGAGGACGTAACAGTATGTAAACCATGAAGGCCACGTTTATGATGTCTTTTATACAGCCATATCGACTGACTTGGGCTTCAGGCCCTAACTGGGTGATAGGCCAGACTTTTACTATGCCATAAAAATGGGTCTGCGTTTGCTTGGTGCCTAATGGATCAAAACTTTTGTCTAAAAAGCAAAAAATATGTAGGCTATCCAGTCAGTAGGCCTACAGTTATGTATTTTTTTAAAAATCGGTATCGGTATCGGTTGATCTTGAGGAAAAAAATCGGTGATCGGTATCGGCCCCAAAAATCCAGATCGGAGCATCCCTAGTGTGTGTTGTTGAGACCATTGGGAGAGAGAGCTCGGGTGAACTAAGAAAGTTGTGTATGAGATAGTTTACAATTAAACGCACAGATTACATGAGAGAAGCTATCTGTCATTATTTCAACCACTGTCCAAGTGGGGACGTTACAATACTTTCGTTTTAGAACGAAACATTAGCCACTAGCAGCGTTTAGCAGTCACCATTCTTGAGCAAAACATGATACAAACAAACATTCAAATACTCGTGTCGTCTTGATTTATTTTTCGATTTCAATGTATGACGCATAATTTGAAAGCTTACCATCTGTAGTTTCAGACTATGTAAACAAACGAAAAATTACGTAAGCAAATGGTTATTATTTATCTGGTATAGATACCACTTCTGCGCCGAATGTACCGCCACCGGCACAAATCCGCACCCGACATTGTAATTACCGTAATTTCCAAACGGTTTGTGCTATCGAAAAAAATCCAACTGTCCCTGAAAGCTGAGATGTTGCACTTCACCCAACATATAGGGTATTACGGTAAAATGTGACGTGAAGACATTCTCAGAGTCAGTTTACTCACAGTGATTGGCGGAGCGTTCAGGGACACATGCTTTTTTTCAGTTCTCCGGTCATAATAACTCGCTGCCTTTCTGCGCAGCCTGAATCAAAGTGGACTGTCTGAATCATTTGGTGGCGGAGCAAATTCATTCGTGGCGGCCCGCCACCAATAAATGCATATAGAGGAAACACTGGACACCTGTGGCAGAGTTGGCTGTGTGTTTGGAGAGCGTGCGACAATGACGTATTACTATCTTGTTATTTAAGTTTGGACTATTGTTTGACGTTTAGCAATTCCGGGTTTTTGTTTCAGTTTAAAGGGTTAGCCGGTTTGTTATTTTTCATTCATGATAAACGTGTACCGTGTGGCAGCCCTCTCACTATGTGCTGTGGCCAGACGTTTTCCACAGAACTTTTTTTTCAACACTTTCAGTTTTAAAGGTTTGAACATTGATAAAGGTTGTCGCTGCTGTACATTTACCTTCAGTATTATACACGGGGAAGAAATTCATACATCATTTATTTGCATACATCTAGCCTTGCTTTTCCCGCTTTGACAGAAACACTAATATTATGAATTTCTATCCTCCTGCTATCCTTGTTTTGCTCAGACTAGCAGAGATTTTGTATGACAGCAATCTGACCAGTGTAACCCTAACCCTGTATGAGGAGAAAAAACTAAGCACATAGTGATAATTACATTGGAGTCAGATTATCAATATTAGACATGTTTTGCTATCAACAAAACATAACGAAAAGTCTCTGCCAAACATTCATGTGAAAACTGATATTATTATATTTGCTCTACAGCCTGAGTCAGTTCAACCATTCTTCCTGTTCTAAAATGGTCATTGTATTCCTGCTATTTTTATGCAATAAAATGTATGTCACCCCATTATTCTATCCAGACTGTTTGAGAGTCTAGTTTCCTCCTTGTAACTACAGTATCAGTGCACCCATGTGACAGGCTGCAGGTTATGATGTTGTCCACATGAGGGCGCTGGTGATCCCACTGCTTTTCCATTCCATGGAGTGGAATGTTACTGTGCTGCTACACAGCTGGATACATTCATCAATAATAGGAGGCCTTTCATATAAATAAAAACATTGGAAAATATAACCGTTTTTTATACTGCTGCTGAAACAATTCGGAGTGCCAGATGTGTGATAGTTTCAACCACTGAATAGGAAATATTATCATGAAGTTCTGGATTCGCCAATTCGCTTTGTGTTGTGCTGACGACAATTGACCACCAGATGGCGCCGTGCCTAGTGTTTCTGCTATATGGCCTTGATGATAGCGCCCTCACGTGTTAATACATTAGTATTGCAGTGTATCAGATGAGTGCTACGTAAACGCATTTAAACAGTATTGTTCATTCAATGTACATTGTTTTGATCTCAATCATTTTAAATAAATAATGTTAACTCATTCATAAAGACAAGTGTAGTGAATCCAGAACCTGAGATAAGGAGATCAGCGAGAGAGAGAAAGCCTGTGTGAGTGTAAAGTCTGTACTAGTAGGATCTACCAATGCTCACTCAGCTACGCAACAGTTTGCCAAACACTACAATAGTGATGCTTGGTGGTGTAATTATTTTGCCCAGTGCAAGTCATGTATGCCTATAGTATCACTCTTTCTTCCCATTGATTAATTTGTATAAATGTTGTTTAGTTTGAGGAAGTGCACAGGGGCGTAACAGATGATTGAATGAGTGAGAGGAAACCACAGACACCTGTGGCAGAGTTGGCTGTGTGTTTGGAGAGCGTGCGACAATGACGTATTACTATCTTGTTATTTAAGTTTGGACTATTGTTTGATGTTTAGCAATTCCGGGTTTTTGTTTCAGTTTAAAGGGTTAGCCGGTTTGTTATTTTTCATTCATGATAAACGTGTACCGTGTGGCAGCCCTCTCACTATGTGCTGTGGCCAGACGTTTTCCACAGAACTTTTTTTTCAACACTTTCAGTTTTAAAGGTTTGAACATTGATAAAGGTTGTCGCTGCTGTACATTTACCTTCAGTATTATACACGGGGAAGAAATTCATACATCATTTATTTGCATACATCTAGCCTTGCTTTTCCCGCTTTGACAGAAACACTAATATTATTAATTTCTATCCTCCCGCTATCCTTGTTTTGCTCAGACTAGCAGAGATTTTGTATGACAGCGATCTGACCAGTGTAACCCTAACCCTGTATGAGGAGAAAAACTAAGCACATAGTGATAATTACATTGGAGTCAGATTATCAATATTAGACATGTTTGCTATCAACAAAACATAGCCAAAAGTCTCTGCCAAACATTCATGTGAAAACTGATATTATTATATTTGCTCTACAGCCTGAGTCAGTTCAACCATTCTTCCCGTTCTAAAATGGTCATTGTATTCCTGCTATTTGTATGCAATAAAACGTATGTCACCCCATTATTCTATCCAGACTGTTTGAGTCTAGTTTCCTCCTTGTAGCTACAGTATCAGTGCACCCAGGTGGCAGGCTGCAGGTTATGATGTTGTCAGCATGTGATTGCAATTTGTTCCTGTTCGCGGATGACTCAGCTCTGCTGGTCTCTGACAGGGACATATTGCAGGTGGAAAAAGCGCTAAGCACTGAACTGAGTAGAATCTGCATCTGGCTAGCTGACAATAAACTATCAATACACCTAGGTAAAACTGAAACCATCCTATACGGATCCCCATCTAAACTCAGAAAGGCTGAACATTTTAAAATAAAAGTGGGTAACATTAATATCACAAGAAAAGAGGATATTACATACCTGGGCTCCATCTTAGAGGCAAATCTTTCCGGAGATAAAATGGCAGCAAAAGTAATCAAAAAAGTGAACCATAGAACTAGATTCTTGTACAGGATATCCTCACTTGTCAGTAAAAACACACTGAGGACCCTATCAGGAGCTCTCATTCAATGTCACTTCGACTATGCCGTAACATCATGGTACTATAGAACCACAAAGGCCCATAAAACAAGACTCCAGACAGCCCAAAATAAACTGGTTAGGCTTCTGCTAGGCCTCAACCCTAGGACACATCTAACCGCTGCTCATTTTTTGAGCCTTGATTGGCTACGAGTAGTTGACAGAGTGCAGCAGCTTGCACTGGGCCTGGTCTTCAAGATACGCTACACCACAAAGACACCCAAGTACCTGTCAACATACTTCCAAAAAGTGAACAACGTCCACACATACAACACCAGAGGAAGCTCCACGAACCACGTTCAACCGCGTTGCACCACAAACAAGGGGTTAAACTCGTTTGCAAACTATGCAGTAAAAATGTGGAACGCCCTTCCTATAATCTTAAAGGAGTGCAAAACACTGCCCACCTTCAAAACCACTCTCAAAAAACATTTACAGGAGGCTGCAATCCGTAACTGGACCCTCTAAATCAAAAATCAGATTAAAAGACCCGAACTACCCACTGTACATACTTTGTGTTTTGTCCCCCGCCCCCACCTGTGGTGTATGTCCCCACCTGTCCTACCCGCTGTACATACCTGATGTTTTGTTGTATTGTTCTTCCCATGATGGATGTATGTTTATCTTGTAGATAGTAATAGTTATTTGTCTGTATTATCTTGTAGATAGTACTAGTTTTTTTGTCTGTCTTACATGTAACGATGAATTGAGAATCAAGGACCCCAATTGAAATAAGCCAGTTTTTATCCTGTTAGTTGACCTTGTATGTAATATGTACTTTCATGTACCTACTTCTGCAAATCTTCTAATAAAGTTTTCAATCAATCAATCAAGTCCACATGAGGGCGCTGGTGATCCCACTGCTTTTCCATTCCATGGAGTGAAATGTTACTGTGCTGCTACACAGCTGGATACATTAATCAATAATAGGAGGCCTTTCATATAAATAAAAACATTGGAAAATATAACAGTTTTTTATACTGCTGCTGAAACAATTCGGAGTGCCAGATGTGTGATAGTTTCAACCACTGAATAGGAAATATTCTCATGAAGTTCTGGATTCGCCAATTCGCTTTGTGTTGTGCTGACGACAATTGACCACCAGATGGCGCCGTGCCTAGTGTTTCTGCTATATGGCCGTGATGATAGCGCCCTCACGTGTTCATACATTAGTATTGCAGTGTATCAGATGAGTGCTACGTAAACGCATTTAAACAGTATTGTTCATTCAATGTACATTGTTTTGATCTCAATCATTTTAAATAAATAATGTTAACTCATCCATAAAGACAAGTGTAGTGAATCCAGAACCTGAGATAAGGAGATCAGCGAGAGAGAGAAAGCCTGTGTGAGTGTAAAGTCTGTACTAGTAGGATCTACCAATGCTCACTCAGCTACGCAACAGTTTGCCAAACACTACAATAGTGATGCATGGTGGTCATGTATGCCTATAGTATCACTCTTTCTGCCCATTGATTAATTTGTATAAATGTTGTTTAGTTTGAGGAAGTGCACGGGGGCGTGACAGATGATTGAATGAGTGAGAGGAAACCACAGACACCTGTGGCAGAGTTGGCTGTGTGTTTGGAGAGCGTGCGACAATGACGTTACTGAAATTACTATCTTGTTATTTAAGTTTGGACTATTGTTTGACGTTTAGCAATTCCGGGTTTTTGTTTCAGTTTAAAGGGTTAGCCGGTTTGTTATTTTTCATTCATGATAAACGTGTACCGTGTGGCAGCCCTCTCACTATGTGCTGTGGCCAGACGTTTTCCACAGAACTTTTTTTTCAACACTTTCAGTTTGAAAGGATGGAGGAGACGTCCTCACCTACAGGGTCTAAATGTAACAACGTTACCTCGGGGGAATGTTACATCCTCCGCAGGTTCTCTTGCACACTATCTGCCCCATCTTGTTCTGACTGTTCTGGACTGTCATATAGGCTATCAAGCTGTGTTGTGTCCTGATCTGAAGCCATGTCTCACGTCTATAAATCTCTATATAAATTAACTCTTAATCTGTTTCTATTACCCGTACTGGCCACCATCTATAACAACTCCCCCTCCTACTTATGGGAAACGGTTGTGTTATCACAACAAAAGGTATAAACAGAACAACCACAAAGGGTCTTCAAGTACAGTATGTACGATATACAAAAAAGGCAAGACAGACCCCGTAACTTCAATGTAAATAATATATGTATTAAACCATCTTTAGGGTTTCAAGCACACACAATAAAGAACAAATGAAATACCAAGGAATAATACATTCACTTCACTCCTTCAATAATAATAATAATAATAATAATAATAATAATAAACTGAATTTCTCAAGAATTATAAAGTCGGTGCTTCAAAATGAATACAGGAGTTTAGGATGTTTCTTATTTCCACAGTCAATTCATTAAACAAACAAAGGTCCCAAACAAAGTCCCAAGTTCACTCCTCTAAATGATTCGTTCAAGTCCGTTCCTTGAATCCCCCGAGGCAAACAAGTAGAATCCCCAATAGTCATTGAGACAAACGCTCGTCCTCTCAAACAAACACGCAGATGGATTATGGATCATATTGGCTCACCTGATTGAAGTGGTCCGTCCTCAGCGGCGCGGTAGATTCAAACAAACAATAATCCATAGGAAAAGTATATCCCACAGCGTGAGTAACTCTCTCCAACGCGATGCGAACGTTTTATCTATCTTTTGTTCCAAGCTTACAGCAACACATTCATATATATAGCCGACCGGGACTGTCTAACAAACACTTCTCCCCCAGCTCTCCTCTCTCTCCTGGTGAATCTCCACCTTCATTAACACAAGTCTCTTCACCTGCGCCAGAGCGCTTTGGCCGGTCATTTAAAGAGACAGTACCCCAAAACAAGAAGACATTATATATCACAACACTAGGAAAATAATAACAGAAAAACACTTGTATATATAAAGAAAAAAACACATATATATAAACACCTAAATATATATATATACTAATAACCATTTAGGGTAGGCTATTAGTCTACAACAACAACACAGTACATCAATGTGGCTTTGTCACAGTTTGTCAGATACAGCCACCATTTTATCAAAGACATGTATAGCATTTTATATAAAACAGCAAAAATATTCTTTAATGACAACAGTTTTTAAGAAGCAGATATCAGCTGAAACATGATGAACTTAACTAAGCAGCACATCACAGGTCATGTCAGTGCAGCAGACTCACAGGTTCAGCAGTTCTGTGGGTTTTCCAGACAGGTGGAACCCTGCCGCTGCCTCCTTCACATCCAGGCCATCCTCCTCCTCCTCTTTCTCATACACTCCCAACGCCAGATTTAACAAAAATATCTATTACTTAACTCAAGATTCAAAGTAACTTTTTAACATATATTAAATGGAGTGTGTCAATCAGTGGTGTATGTATGGAAGAGTGGAATATGTAGTGAAAGCCGTGTTGTCAGTGTAAACCTAAAATGCCACATGAAGCCACAACAAAACAGAATAGCGAGCGTGGAGCAAGAAGGGCTGCAGGACTGGAGAAGCAGGGCTTCTGTCTGCAGCCACTGGAGCCTCAGCAGGTGTGGCTGGTCAGGCCTGATGAGACCAGCTGATCTATCAGATATCAGCAGGTGTGGCTGGTCAGGCCTAATGAGACCAGGTGATCGTTCTCCAACCTGTAGAGGGCAGCAAACAGAGGCCACACACCAAAACAACCAGCATCCATGACAGTTGGCAACCAACTTGAGGCGCATTACCGCCACCTACCGGACTGTGGCTAACAGGGTTAACAGCCCTTAGTGCAGGGGTGCCCACACTTTTTTGAACCAAGATCTACTTTTCAAGTAGCCAGTCTGCCAAGATCTACCAGTCTAGTTTCAACATCGCAAACGTACATGCACGTACTACACACACACACACACACACACACACACACACACACACACACACATACACACACTTCCCAGCCTGCATAATAAACTCACAATACACTCTCTCTCTGTCACACAGCCACACAGGAGAAGACCATCACAAACCCTCCCTCTTTGCTATTCTCACTCACACACACACACACACATTCACACACACACACACACACACACACACACACACACACACACACACACACACACACACACACACACACACACACACACACATTTGCCAGTCTGCATAGGGAGCCATAGCACAAACCCTCCCTCTCTCTCTCCCCCCCCCCCCTCTCTCTCTCTCTCTCTCTCTCTTACACACACACACACACACACACACACACACACACACACCTCAATTTCTCTCACTCACACACTGACAGCCAGTCTGCAGTACCATAGCCAACTACTGATCCAACAAACAGAAAAGTAAACAAGATACAAAACAGGTAATTCCCTAGTTTGAAAGGAGGAAATAAATGCATTTCTCTACCTTAGTGGGAGACCTGGCACTGGGAGGAGGCAGCTAGTTTCTAGTAGTCAGGGCTGTAGGAGCTGGTTGCAAGGTGTAGGCAGGCTGCAAGGTGTCATCAGCCACTGTGGATCTGTCATCGAAAAGGCAATCTGCAGCCTCGAGAAACGCTTTTTTCACAATTTCGCCGTCTTGGAATGACTTCTTGTGTTTAACAAGAACGTGACTGACGCGATAAGAAGCTATCGTTACAGCCGTACGTTTTCGCTCTTTTGCCACATTTCCCTTCTAACAGCCATCGTAGATCTGCAGATCAGACAGACGCACTTCCAATATCACATCGTGTAAAAGTCCTCCTCCCATTCTGGATGGAAGTTGTACGTTATTGGTTTCTTACTTGGTCCAGCTTCCCCACTCATTTGTATACCCTTTCTTTAGTAGTAAATAGTAGAAATTGGAAGGCTAACTAGTTAATTAGTCTCGCCGGTATTTTGTATTTTGTAGTTGGCGCTGTTGACTGCGCATGCGTGGTGAACCGTGTGTTAGGTGAAAAGATCAGATCGCAGACTGGCTTACCTGTACGTCAATCAAGTGGCAAAAGCCATAGTGAGGATGGATGATAGGCGAACTTTTTAAAAAAAAAAAAATTCCAATGCCATGCGATCTACCCATAATACCTTTGCGATCGACGTATTGGGCACCCCTGCCTTAGTGTCTGGTGTTAACAGCCCTTAGTGTCTGGGGTTAACAGCCCTTTGTAGCTGGGGTTAACAGCCCTTAGTGTCTGGGGTTAACAGCCCTTAGTGTCTGGTGTTAACAGCCCTTAGTGTCTGGGGTTAACAGCCCTTAGTGTCTGGTGTTAACAGCCCTTAGTGTCTGGGGTTAACAGCCCTTAGTGTCTGGGGTTAACAGCCCTTAGTGTCTGGGGTTAACAGCCCTTAGTGTCTGGTGTTAACAGCCCTTTGTGTCTGGTGTTAACAGCCCTTAGTGGCTGGTGTTAACAGCCCTTAGTGTCTGGGGTTAACAGCCCTTTGTATCTGGTGTTAACAGCCCTTAGTGTCTGGGGTTAACAGCCCTTTGTGTCTGGTGTTAACAGCCCTTAGTGGCTGGTGTTAACAGCCCTTAGTGTCTGGGGTTAACAGCCCTTAGTGTCTGGGGTTAACAGCCCTTAGTGTCTGGGGTTAACAGCCCTTTGTAGCTGGTGTTAACAGCCCTTAGTGTCTGGTGTTAACAGCCCTTAGTGTCTGGGGTTAACAGCCCTTAGTGTCTGGGGTTAACAGCCCTTTGTAGCTGGGGTTAACAGCCCTTAGTGTCTGGTGTTAACAGCCCTTAGTGTCTGGTGTTAACAGCCCTTAGTGTCTGGGGTTAACAGCCCTTAGTGTCTGGTGTTAACAGCCCTTAGTGTCTGGTGTTAACAGCCCTTAGTGTCTGGGGTTAACAGCCCTTAGTGTCTGGGGTTAACAGCCCTTAGTGTCTGGGGTTAACAGCCCTTAGTGTCTGGTGTTAACAGCCCTTAGTGTCTGGGGTTAACAGCCCTTTGTAGCTGGGGTTAACAGCCCTTAGTGTCTGGGGTTAACAGCCCTTTGTAGCTGGGGTTAACAGCCCTTAGTGTCTGGTGTTAACAGCCCTTAGTGTCTGGGGTTAACAGCCCTTAGTGTCTGGGGTTAACAGCCCTTTGTGTCTGGTGTTAACAGCCCTTAGTGTCTGGTGTTAACAGCCCTTTGTGTCTGGTGTTAACAGCCCTTAGTGTCTGGGGTTAACAGCCCTTTGTGTCTGGTGTTAACAGCCCTTAGTGTCTGGTGTTAACAGCCCTTTGTGTCTGGTGTTAACAGCCCTTAGTGTCTGGGGTTAACAGCCCTTTGTGTCTGGTGTTAACAGCCCTTAGTGGCTGGTGTTAACAGCCCTTAGTGTCTGGGGTTAACAGCCCTTAGTGTCTGGGGTTAACAGCCCTTAGTGTCTGGTGTTAACAGCCCTTAGTGTCTGGGGTTAACAGCCCTTAGTGTCTGATGTTAACAGCCCTTAGTGTCTGGGGTTAACAGCCCTTAGTGTCTGGTGTTAACAGCCCTTAGTGTCTGGGGTTAACAGCCCTTAGTGTCTGGGGTTAACAGCCCTTAGTGTCTGGTGTTAACAGCCCTTAGTGTCTGGGGTTAACAGCCCTTAGTGTCTGGGGTTAACAGCCCTTTGTAGCTGGGGTTAACAGCCCTTAGTGTCTGGGGTTAACAGCCCTTAGTGTCTGGGGTTAACAGCCCTTAGTGTCTGGGGTTAACAGCCCTTAGTGTCTGGGGTTAACAGCCCTTTGTAGCTGGGGTTAACAGCCCTTAGTGTCTGGTGTTAACAGCCCTTAGTGTCTGGGGTTAACAGCCCTTTGTAGCTGGGGTTAACAGCCCTTTGTAGCTGGGGTTAACAGCCCTTAGTGTCTGGGGTTAACAGCCCTTAGTGTCTGGGGTTAACAGCCCTTAGTGTCTGGGGTTAACAGCCCTTAGTGTCTGGGGTTAACAGCCCTTAGTGTCTGGTGTTAACAGCCCTTAGTGTCTGGTGTTAACAGCCCTTAGTGTCTGGGGTTAACAGCCCTTAGTGTCTGGGGTTAACAGCCCTTAGTGTCTGGTGTTAACAGCCCTTAGTGTCTGGTGTTAACAGCCCTTAGTGTCTGGTGTTAACAGCCCTTAGTGGCTGGTGTTAACAGCCCTTAGTGTCTGGTGTTAACAGCCCTTTGTAGCTGGTGTTAACAGCCCTTAGTGTCTGGTGTTAACAGCCCTTAGTGTCTGGGGTTAACAGCCCTTAGTGTCTGGGGTTAACAGCCCTTAGTGTCTGGGGTTAACAGCCCTTAGTGTCTGGGGTTAACAGCCCTTAGTGTCTGGGGTTAACAGCCCTTAGTGTCTGGGGTTAACAGCCCTTAGTGTCTGGTGTTAACAGCCCTTAGTGTCTGGGGTTAACAGCCCTTTGTAGCTGGGGTTAACAGCCCTTAGTGTCTGGGGTTAACAGCCCTTAGTGTCTGGGGTTAACAGCCCTTAGTGTCTGGTGTTAACAGCCCTTAGTGTCTGGGGTTAACAGCCCTTAGTGTCTGGTGTTAACAGCCCGTAGTGTCTGGTGTTAACAGCCCTTAGTGTCTGGTGTTAACAGCCCTTAGTGTCTGGTGTTAACAGCCCTTAGTGTCTGGGGTTAACAGACCTTAGTGTCTGGGGTTAACAGCCCTTTGTAGCTGGTGTTAACAGCCCTTTGTAGCTGGGGTTAACAGCCCTTAGTGTCTGGTGTTAACAGCCCTTTGTAGCTGGTGTTAACAGCCCTTAGTGTCTGGTGTTAACAGCCCTTTGTAGCTGGTGTTAACAGCCCTTAGTGTCTGGTGTTAACAGCCCTTAGTGTCTGGTGTTAACAGCCCTTAGTGTCTGGGGTTAACAGCCCTTAGTGTCTGGGGTTAACAGCCCTTAGTGTCTGGGGTTAACAGCCCTTTGTAGCTGGGGTTAACAGCCCTTAGTGTCTGGTGTTAACAGCCCTTTGTAGCTGGTGTTAACAGCCCTTAGTGTCTGGTGTTAACAGCCCTTAGTGTCTGGGGTTAACAGCCCTTAGTGTCTGGGGTTAACAGCCCTTTGTAGCTGGGGTTAACAGCCCTTAGTGTCTGGTGTTAACAGCCCTTTGTAGCTGGGGTTAACAGCCCTTAGTGTCTGGTGTTAACAGCCCTTAGTGTCTGGTGTTAACAGCCCTTAGTGTCTGGTGTTAACAGCCCTTAGTGTCTGGGGTTAACAGCCCTTAGTGTCTGGGGTTAACAGCCCTTAGTGTCTGGTGTTAACAGCCCTTAGTGTCTGGGGTTAACAGCCCTTAGTGTCTGGGGTTAACAGCCCTTAGTGTCTGGTGTTAACAGCCCTTAGTGTCTGGTGTTAACAGCCCTTAGTGTCTGGGGTTAACAGCCCTTTGTAGCTGGGGTTAACAGCCCTTAGTGTCTGGGGTTAACAGCCCTTAGTGTCTGGGGTTAACAGCCCTTAGTGTCTGGTGTTAACAGCCCTTAGTGTCTGGGGTTAACAGCCCTTAGTGTCTGGGGTTAACAGCCCTTAGTGTCTGGGGTTAACAGCCCTTAGTGTCTGGTGTTAACAGCCCTTAGTGTCTGGGGTTAACAGCCCTTAGTGTCTGGTGTTAACAGCCCTTAGTGTCTGGTGTTAACAGCCCTTAGTGTCTGGGGTTAACAGCCCTTAGTGTCTGGGGTTAACAGCCCTTAGTGTCTGGTGTTAACAGCCCTTAGTGTCTGGGGTTAACAGCCCTTAGTGTCTGGTGTTAACAGCCCTTAGTGTCTGGTGTTAACAGCCCTTAGTGTCTGGTGTTAACAGCCCTTAGTGTCTGGTGTTAACAGCCCTTAGTGTCTGGTGTTAACAGCCCTTAGTGTCTGGTGTTAACAGCCCTTTGTAGCTGGGGTTAACAGCCCTTTGTAGCTGGTGTTAACAGCCCTTACTGTCTGGGGTTAACAGCCCTTAGTGTCTGGGGTTAACAGCCCTTAGTGTCTGGGGTTAACAGCCCTTAGTGTCTGGTGTTAACAGCCCTTAGTGTCTGGTGTTAACAGCCCTTAGTGTCTGGGGTTAACAGCCCTTAGTGTCTGGGGTTAACAGCCCTTAGTGTCTGGGGTTAACAGCCCTTAGTGTCTGGGGTTAACAGCCCTTAGTGTCTGGTGTTAACAGCCCTTAG